>NC_081316.1:117857498-118157498 GCF_026419965.1 Kogia breviceps
TCATCATCAAGTTACCAGCATGGAATATGCACTTTAGTGTTTTTGCACCCAGGAGCCTAGCGAGCTAAGATACTTATCTGCCAATCACATCGATCATTGCTGGGGGGGCTCCTCTTGTGGGGTTGGGAGGCCTGAGCGCTCGGCCCTTCTTGCCAGCGCTTGGTGGCGGCAGAGCCATGTCATGCCACGAACAAAGGCCCTGAGGCAAAGCGATGCAGCTACAGGACACTGGCCAGGAGCACATCTGCAGCTCCCAGCCCACCTCATTTTTTTTTTTTTTTTTTCTTTTTTTTTTTGCGGTACGCGGGCCTCTCACTGTTGTGGCCTCTCCCGTTGCGGAGCACAGGCTCCGGACGCGCAGGCTCAGCGGCCATGGCTCACGGGCTTAGCTGCTCCGCGGTATGTGGGATCTTCCCGGACCAGGGCACGAACCCGTGTCTCCTGCATCGGCAGGCGGACTCTCAACCACTGCGCCACCAGGGAAGCCCAGCCCACCTCATTTTACCTGCACAGTATCCCTTCACGGGAGGCAATGATATCCTCTCTTGTGGACTAGGAAAGGGAGACTTCCAGATCTTGCCCATTTCATACCTGGCAAAGAAGAATCTGAGCTCTGATGCCTCTCCCAACAGTCTGTGCTCTTACTTCTCACTGAAATGGCTTCCTGACACATAGCAACGCAGGTGCCGGGAGCAACGTTGCCCGCGGTGCTCACGACGATTACTACTGTGGAACTGATGGGTGGATGGTCTAGGGTGGCTGGCAGCTCCCTTCAGGCCAGAGCTCAATGGTGAATAAAAACCCCCTGGGTGTTGGTAATTTGGAAATAGGTTTAGAGGCAGCACACAGCCCCCTCAGTAGCAAAGGCCAGCCTGTCTGGAGAACCATTCCTGCGGGAGGCGGTGGCACTGAGTGTTTTCTCTGGAACCACCTGAGCCTCTAGGAACACCGGTCATTTCCCTGTCGGTCACGGCTCTAGCCTGTGTGGGGTTCCGCTGTCTGCGGCCCACTGTCCCACGAGTCCAGAGTCCCCCCTTACGTCCTCCTGCATCTCCACCAGCTGTCAGCGCCTGACTGCTCTCTTCCAGAGGCATCAGCTCAGCTGTGCGGATTGAAGACTCTGAAATCTGTTAAGCACAAGGAAGAGAACTCATGGGGAGGGGCTGAGGCTGGAAGAGCAGAGCTCCAAGTTGCCTCCCGAGGATGGACAAGCTGTCTCTGTGGCGGGGATTGCTGTGTCCAAAGTGCGCACGAGTCTCTGATACGTCCTGATTACTTTTTGTGGGTCTCCCCAGGTCTGTAAGACCTGCCACCACATTGACCAGTCCTGGGGCACCTTTCACAGGAAGCGTGTGCCCACTACCTGGGCACCATAACGTGTTTGCTCAGTCAGCTGGGTGCACAGAGCTTCGCTGGGCCTAGAGCTGGGGTACCTCGATCTGAGTCATAGAAAAGAAGCGATTAATGTCTCCATTGCCATGAAACAGTGGCAAAGAAAACCACGTGGAAAGCTGCAGACTCAGAGTGCTTCAGCGGAGGCTGGCGGTTGATCCTAGAAATCCCAGCAGGGTGGGTAGAGGCGGGAAGTTGGATTTGATGGTCCCTAAATTTCCTTCCCAAGTCTAAGGTCCTACGATTCTATATCAAAGACAAAGGATATTTTTATCTCTACCTGTAAAATAAATTTGAGACCTACTCTGTCCATATATATTTATTTATAAATTGTATATATATTACTGTACTAATGAGTGGCTTACATTATAAAACTTGTGTGGAAGTATGTTTTCAAAGGATGACATTAAAATATAGATAGACAACCTGATATTTTCTTCGAGGTCCCTGTGGGATAAACTTACACCTCCCTGGAGGTGTAAGCCTTCTAGTTTGGGAACCTCTGCTGTAAATACAATACTTCCTTTCGCTGTTTTAACCTAATACTACTTCGTAGGACCAAAGGGATTTAGACAAAACAAAGCTTCCTAGCGGACCACGTGCAGAGCCATTTAGAGCACAGGCACTCTGGGGTCAGAGACATCCAGGTTTAAATTCCGGCTCCACTGATTTTTGCCACGTGACCTCACAGTGGCTACTTACCGTAGTGAACCTCAGCTTTTTCACTTGTAAAACAGACCTAATGGTGATCATCATGCCCAGCTTATAAGGTTGTTGGGACCAATGGAGGTAAAGCCTGTAAAATACTTAGTATTATGCCTGACACAGGCTAAGGATACAAGAGGGAGTTCCCTGGCAGTCTAGTGGTTAGGACTCGGCACTTGCACTGCCTTGGCCTGGGTTCCATCCCTGATCGGGGAACTGAGATCCCGCAAGCCGCAAGGGGCAGCCAAAATCAGAAAAAAAAAAAAAAAAAAAAGATACAAGAAATGGCAACTACCACTGCAATTTTAAAATTAACGTTTGCTTCCCCTGTCAACCGTCACCTTCCCCAACACACAGCGTGAGTCGTTGCTCTTGGAAAGACCCAAGCATCTCAGTGTGCGGGAAAGCTCCCTGCTGCAAAGCTCACCCAAGCTCCCTGGGCTTGGGCACCTGCTCTTTCCTCCTGAAGCCCTCAAGGTCCCCCCAAAAGTGCCTCTAGGACAAGTTCCCACGAAGGTCCTTCAGGGTGGCCTCATCCGCCCATGGCCATCACCATGAAACTCAGTGTTATGGAAAGAGAGTAGAAAACCTTCCCGTTGTAGCAGATGGGCCCAGTGACACAGAGGAGGGGGTGAGAGAGCGCCCTGATTTTGGAGATGACTTGGGAAGTTCTGTGTGTGCTGCCCCCATTACTCCCACTCAGAGGCCTTTCTTCCCAGAGAGGGAGGTTGCTCCTTTCATTATCTTTTTTTTTTCCTGGCCAAGATTACAAATTAAGAGGTGGAACCAGAATTTGCCATTTATGAGTTGTGCCACACTGGGGAAATTGTTCATCTAGGTATCAGTTTATTCATCTGTAAACTGGGGATATAAATTAGAATTAAAATGGGTGATGTGGGCTTCCCTGGTGGCGCAGTGGTTGAGAGTCCGCCTGCCGATGCAGGGGACACGGGTTCGTGTCCTGGTCCGGGAGGATCCCACATGCCACGGAGCGGCTGGGCCCGTGAGCCGTGGCCGCTGAGCCTGTGCGTCCGGAGCCTGTGCTCCGTAATGGGAGAGGCCACGGCAGTGAGAGGCCCGCGTACCACCCAAAAAATAAAAGAAAAAAAAAAGAGTGATGTAAGGAAAAGTGCTTTGTATATATTTCCATACATATGTCAGGAATTATTTTTGGTTCTTTCTCTGAGGGGCAATGGTATGATAAAATTGTGAACAACCAAAGAAAAACTGTAGTTTGATACTCTGTGCCTCTGTGGATGCTCTCATTGAGAGAGAGAGAGAGAGAGAGAGAGGGAGAGAGAGGGAGGGAGAGGGAGAGAGAGAGATTTCTCGGTGTAATTTCAGTAAGCAGGCTTCAGAATTGGAGGGGAACAAAATGAAGGGTGAGAAATTTATTATAATTCTGATCTATTGCACCATCTAAAAAAGACATCTATTTGAACTCCTGTTCAGGCAGCAATTACCTGGAAAATAAATGTAATAAGAATCTCCTAAGTTGGCAGTAAAATTAGCATCACTGAATTTTAATTAATAGTCCAGCTTGGAAGGAATATACTTCTCCTTAGATGAAAAGAATGACCTTAACCATGGAACAAGCTCACCCAAATCAGTACTTTCAGCAGGTATTTTTTTCCTCTCTGAGTCTCCTGGAGATTTTTTGCACCCCCGATGTCACCGGGAGCTCATCCCGAAGAAATAAGGTTGATCTGCAGCCTCCTCTGTGGGCCTCCGTTTCCTCCGTTGTGAAATGGTGGAAACGTGTTTGGATGGGGAAGACTTGGACCCATGACCTCTTGGGTCCCTTTTAGCTTTAATGCGTTCTGTGTTTTGAACGGGACATTGTTGCTTCCAGGTCTCTCTGTTCTAAACCTGGCGGTAATAATGGCCATGAGGCTTATGATAGCGAGGACGGGGATTTATTGAGAACCCAGGGTGTGCCGGGCACTGAGTGAGGAGCTCTGCGAGCATTATTAACTGTGGTTTCCTGGCATCCCTTTGCAGTAGCTGTTATTTGCATGCCCCTTTGACAGATGAGGAAAAAGATGCTCAGCTAAGCCTTGCCTGAGGCCATCCAGGTGGGCACCAAGTGGCCGTGGGTGGTAACGGGGGTGATAAAAATTAAGTGAAGGTTTTTCACTGCAACTTTTGGGAGTCGCAATGCTTTGAGAGTCAGAGGAATGTCCTGCTTCAGGGACTCAGGGCCTCAGACTCAGCAGGACCAAGTCTCTCACGACATCCGCAAACACCCCACGCGTTACGGTTCCCCTGCGGAGGCCCTGCTCTTCCCACTTCCGTCAAAGGCAGTGTGATTATTTCCTTACTCTAGTACTCTGGGCGTTTTGAGATCACCTTTGGTGATTTCTCCTTCTTCATTCTTCATATGCAGGAATTCATCAAATTCTGTTCTTTCATAACTTGATTCAGTGCTAGTGTGTCAGAGATGGCAAGAGAGTTGTAATAATAACTCCTTAGTTTATATTGTGCTGTAGCCTTTTTCAAAGGGCATCCATGTGCGTTATCTTATTTAATCCTCACAATGGCCCCTGAAATAGATGATCTGTACGTTGCAGATGAAGAGATGGAAGCTCAGAGGGGACCACATCAGACCCGCCAAGGCAAGGCAGAGTCGTGACGGAGCCCGGGCCCAGTGCTCTCTGCAACCTGGTTCTCCGCGGTGTCTCCTATATCTGTCTTCTGTGTTTTATTTCCACAGTTTCTACCAAAGTCTAAGTCCACGTCATCTCAACTCTGCTTTCTGTAACAGCCTTGGGGCTGGTATCCTTGATTTCTGTCAGTCTGTTGAAATCCAGGTTTAAATCCTAATTCCTGGTTTTAAACCTCCAATAGATCCCTATTACTTGGATCTAAGTTACACTCCCCTAGACTCTCTCAAGGTTCCCATAACCTGTCCTTACTCTACCTTTGCGAGTTCATGTCCCACCTTCCTCTCTTATCATTGGGTCTCCCTACCATCCTCCATATGTATCAGGCCGTTTGCTGTACGATTTGTTTACAGAAGTGATTCCTAGCAGATCTGGTTCATCTTTGCATCCCGAGCACCTGTCACTCCAGGCAAATGGTCAGCTCTCAGCTCCGTGAATACATGGCCAGGACCCTTTGCATTCTATTCTCGTCACTAAAAGCCTCAATTCTTAAAGACCCAACAGCATCACGTTGGAATAATCCTAAATTCTGGGTAATACTTGTAGTTTATATCTTTGCTATTTAAAGTCTGGACCAGCAGGATAGGGACCACCTTGGAGCTTGTAAGAAACGCAGAATCTCAGGGAGCCTCATCCTTAATCAAGGTCTAGATTTTAACAAGGTCCTAGGTGACTGGCTATCACATTAGGCCCTAAGACGCATTGAACCAAAGGTTCTAGTGCTAATGTGATGGCCAACAGAGGCTTTAATTCACAAAAGCCTGATGTGAATCTCAGCTCTACCACTTACTAGTTGCGTGGCCTTGAGTAAACTTGTAAAATTCCTTGGGCCTCTGTTTCTTTATACATTGACTGAGGATAATAATAACTCGCCAACCACGAGAGAGGTATTCTGTACGCATTATTACTAGCCAGCACAAACGCTTACGTCAGGGCATATTCTTACCCCATTTTAGAGCTGAGAAAACTGAGGCTGCTTGGTGCCGGCCAAGTAACACAATGCATTAGCTGGCAGAGTTGCAATTCAAACCTAACCTACTTGACGATAAATGTCATTTTCACTCCACCTCACCATTCTGTTCTCTGCATTGTCAGGTGAGAGCACATATTATTGTGAAGGTTGAATGGGACTCCGGTTGTTATGTGCTTGTGCCCTGCAAAGCTGCATACAAACGTTATTAGTCATCAATCATATTACTTAGCTCAAATTGTTCTCTAATTGACTTAAATATTTTATTTTGTTTCCTTGCAGTTAATAGTGTTCTTCCTTATTGCCTGGGTATTTGATGAATTTGAGGTACCACTTCTTGCCGCGAACAAGAGATATCAAACACACACTGAATGTACATGTGGATGCTTGCATACACTGATGAGTGAAGAGCCAGAGAGGAAGTGAAAGGAGGTAGAACGTAGGGAAGAAGAAGATAAATTGGCATTTGATTTATCTGGGGGACAGGAAAGTGTGAAAGAAAATTGATTAGAAGTAGGGCTAGGGAAGTAGAAGAGATGAACCTGGAGTGTTTTTGATTATTCAGAGAGGAAGTTAGGATTCTTGAGAATGTCCCAGGTGGCAGAAGCTAGGAAGGAGTTGGTCATTGGGTTTAGATACGGATTTCTGTAGGCTGAGTGTGGTATTTTTCCAGGAAGTTGGGCTTTCTCGTGCCATATGCTGTTTGTCCTTTTTGTATATTAATGTATTATTCACCCATCGGTGTTGCTGTGAGAGTTTTGAAATGGGAAGAATAATCTGGGGGCCAAAATAAGACCTTGGCAACATCTAGCAACTAGAGAGAGTCGGTGTTGTTCCTGGAAGTACTTGCACGGTTTGTGACATCACCGAATGCATCTACCGTCACCCCCGCCCCGTCCTCCTGCCTTGGTAGTAGAGTGGTCACCGCTGTGGTGGGAGTACAGCGCCACCGCGGGACCCGACTTGTGCATTCCTCCAGGGACCCCTCCAGGGAGGGTTTGTTCTCAGTCACAGCAGAGGAACCGAAGCAGCATATCTGGTTTCCAGTTCAGGCAGGGACATTTAGAACCGGGGAAGAGAGAAGGCATCAACCAGCTCAGGATGCCTGGAACTACTTTAGATTTCAATTTAAACTCAAGGATTGTGTATAGAAAACTGTGAAGAATGAATTTCTTAAGGACTGGAAGCTGAGAGAGTTCTAGCTAGTCTAGAAGCTGAAGTCCTAGGGAACTAAGGGGAGAATCCAGAGTCTCTTCCTGAGCTGGGTCCAGCTGGACCACACAGCTGCACTGGGTACCTATAACGTACAGATTTGCATTGAGTCAGTATTCTTAGACCCTCACACCGTGCCCAGCTGGGTGAAGAGTAGCCCAATCCCAAGGAAAACTAAGGGAGAGGGCTAAACTTCCAGAGCCCCACGTAAGGAGCCAAGAAGGCAGTATCACATACTTTGATTTGGGGAATAACTTTGTATTTCATTACACATCCCAATAAAATAATAATCTGTTTCAGGGCAGGGACCAGGACAGCTGAAATGCAGTTGGAAAGATACTGACCTCAGAGTCAAAATGCTTTTGTTTAGACATTCAGCTTTGCAGTTAATTGCCGTATGCTATGTAAATTTACTAAATCTTCGTCTATAAAATGGAATAATAATACATTTCGTGGTTATTAAAATTAAATATGATGCCTGAGAACATTTTGGTAACTGCTGGTTTATCTGTTTTCATGTTACTCTAATATTTGAAAGTCGATTTCATATATGGAAACTTTAAAAATCAGTGATAGTGACGTACTGAATGCTCACTGTGTGCTAGGCGCGGCATTAAAGATATTACAGTCATACTGTCTAATCCTGTGATATCTTTTTTTTTTTTTTTTTTTCGGTACGCGGGCCTCTCACTGCTGTGGCCTCTCCCGTTGCGGAGCACAGGCTCCGGACGCGCAGGCTCAGCGGCCACGGCTCACGGGCCCAGCCGCTCCGCGGCACGTGGGATCTTCCCGGACCGGGGCACGAACCCGCGTCCCCCGCATCGGCAGGCGGACTCTCAACCACTGCGCCACCAGGGAAGCCCCCTTGTGACATCTTTTTGCATTAGATACTATTATTGGCCACATTTTACAGATGAGCGAATTAACAAGATGAACTAACACAAGGTGATAGAGTTGCTGGATGGCAGAGCCAGGACTGGAAGTTCCAGCCACCTCTCTAAAGCCTGGACCACCTTGGCCTTTCACTTCCAGCATCGGGAGGGACAGCTGGCCCGCAAGCCCAGGGATTTGATCTGTAATAACGTGAGGGAGGAGCAGGGCTGTTGGATGAGTCGATCCTTGTTTGCCCTGACGTCACAGACCCACGTCTTTGGAGGAAAATACGTTTTTGGTGTAGGGGCCCAGTGAAAGTTGGATTTCAGATAGACAGTGAATGTATATAATATATAATATAATATATATATTATATATATTATATATATTATATATATATATAATATATATATATTATATATATATATATTATATATATATATATATAATATATATATATATATATATATAGTGTAAGTATGTTCCAGATTATATATATTATATATATATATATAAAATATATATATATTATATATATATATATAATATACATAATCTGGAACATACTTACACTAAAAAATTATTTGTTATATTTTTATTTGCCAAATCTGGCAACCCTATGATAGGAAGGCATCAGTCTCAGAATTGATTAGAATCTACCAGGACCTAAACCTATACTTGGGTCTCAGGGCTTGGCTGGGGTGGGTGTGAGGAGTGATTCTGGTATTGGGAGGACGAACGTCAGTGCACCGCAGCGGGACGGTCTAGACTGGGCCTCGGGGCATGTGCTTCCAGTCCCAGGATCAGCTGCCTGGATGGGGTGCCCCTCCCGCCAAGCCCGCTGGCCCCACAGTCCCTGCAGGTCTTCCCACAGTCCCCGACAGCAGCACCTCTTGTGCCCGGGCTTTGGAGCAGAAGATGTTGGAGTCGTTGCAGTGTAAGTGGGTGTTGTTTCCAGGAGCCACGATTTGGGGCAGAGAAGTGGCTGTGAAGCAGGGGATGTCACAGGACCGTCTGTAGGCGCCAGGGGTGAGGAGGGAATTTACATGTAAAAACAGAAACCCAGTTCATCCAGAGCCAATTCCAGCTCAGATTAGGGGGAAAATTGCTGTTCAAGTTGCTATTTCCATTGCCAGGTTTATTGAAAAAAATGAAATTAAAAAAGCCTCTTTGTTTGATGAATTTGTTGTAGATTACCAACAAAAGCGGGGAAAAGGGGCTTATACTTTCTAGTTGGTGGCGAGCCAGATTTTGACAGGCCTTTTCTAAGAGCAAAAATGCTCATGGATGAGCCAGGATACAGCCTGTTCCATGAAGAGCCCACGACTCGGGGTCTCTGGATGGAATCCTTCCTCTGGCATATGCGTCAGTGAATTCTGCCCTCCTCTGAGGCCGGAAGCTGCTTGCCCCCATGTCAAAGCTGGGGAGGTTTGGTAAGGAGAGTGGCTTTCCCAAGGTCACAGGTCGACAAAGCAGGTGGTAGCTGCTGGGCAGAGCAGATGAGATTCCCTGCAGCTGGGCCTAGACCCTCTTCCTTCTACAGAACCCCCAGACCTCCTCCCAGACCTGAGCTGGAAGCCTAGGCTAACTGATGCCCCTGGAGACACTTGACCTGTCCTCATCGTTCCCCCAAGTTTACGGCCACCTTAAGGCCTGAAGTCTGCTCCTCTCCCTGGTACCCTGTCACGTCCAGCCCTCTCTCACTGGTGTTCTCAGCCCTTCCCATCTTCTCTCAGTCTGTAATGTGCAGGAATCATAACTTGTGGGGTCGTACAAGAAGCTAGCAGCCCTTCCATAATTGCCACCGACATGGAAACACAGGAGCAAATGAGTAGCCATTCGTATGTCTCTGCATGACAGAACAGAAACCTCTACTGAGGAATTAAAGCTATAAGTATCCTACGGGGCCCCTACCTGCAAACCAGCTCCTGACATCTGGAACGGCAGCTCGATCGAGCCACTGTGCTGTCACCATGCTGCTGCCTGGTGGCTGCAGCTCAGCTGTCAATGCAGAAGGGACAGGATGGGAGGTGTGGGAGGAGGAAGGAGGGGGGTGACCAATCGGAACCGGGTGACAAAAGGCCCCTTCCCCTACAGCGACCACAGCGACAGAGAGGCCCCACCCATCCCTGCATGGAGGCGCTCAGAAAGCCTGCTTGTGACAAAGGCCCTGTCCTCGTAAGAGGCATTACCCGCTTTGTGGCTGGTCTCCCATCTGGTTGACAGGCATGTGACAACTGAAGAGATCGTGCTCCTGAAGGGAAAAGCGCAAGGGGCCAAGGCGAGGGGAGAAGCTGCAGGGTGGGGGCTGCCCACGTGGCGATGTCTGGGTTCCCGAGAGGGACAGCGCGTCGCCGCCAGGGGTGACTGAACCAGGCAGAGGGCCCAGGAGAAATCCAACCGGTGATGCTTAGAGGTGGGAGCCTAGCGAAGGGGGCTATCCTGGGGCAGAGGCGAACTATTTCTGGCGGTGGGAGGGGTGTTGGCGGTGGGGATGGCATCCCCTGCTCGAAGCAGCTGGTGAAATGTGATTGGTCTACCGGGGCGGGAATTCCCAGGCCCGGAGCTTTTTGCTGCTTTGCTGAATGAAATGGATCCTTAGCTACTCACAGCCATTTGCATGGAGTTTGCGGGGGGCCTTGAGCTGAGGGTTGGCTGGAGATGCCTCCCCGTTCCTTCCCTTTATCTCCTTTGCCCTAGGCTCAGCCTTGCGCTCCAGCAGTGGCCCCGGCATGCGGCCCAGCTCTCAGGAGCCAGTCTCAGAAGGAAGGCCTGGGTCACTTGCCCCTGGAAACTCTTTCTTAGGTCCTTTGTGCTTTACTTTTCCTATTTGCGAAATGGGAAGAAAAGTACTGGCTGCACACCATCTTTGAGTACTCACCCAAGTGAGCGAGTCAGGGTCTGAGATTTGAGAGCTGAAGTCTTCATCCCCTAGTTTACCCAGGTGAGGGCTGCCACAGCTGAAATCCTCCTGTTTCTAGGGAAATTGAGAAGGGTGAAAGTGAGAAAAACAGGAAGGAGTCCTTCCCCACAATAATTTAGGGGTAAAATTGAAAATACAGTTTTTTTTCTGTATAAACCAATTTTGAGATTTCATGGAATGGTGCTAAAAATAAACAGCAGGTTATCCTAATTTACATCAAGGCAAAATGAGTAGGTGTTACTTCAGGTGTAACCCTACTGCTGGTTGTCATGTGGCTTTAGTTCCCAGGAGAACATGGGCTGACCAGCAGGAGAGAAAAATAGGGCTTCTAAGCTGAACTTCTCTCCAGCCAGCAGACCAGGTGTGAGCGCTGCTCTCCGCTTACCCGTGACACCTCACTGAGGCCTTGGCATCAGTCAGTCTACATATTTTTTTTATCTTAACATTCACACACATTGCTCTAAAATTCCTGGACTTTTCAGGACTTTTAAGACACTGCGGGGTGGCTTGGTAAAAGGGAGCAGTGTGAGCTCAGAGAACAGTTTCCACTCCAAATCCTGTTTCCCCACCCATGAACCACAGCCAGGACCGTAGGCAAACTTTGCTCCCCAAGCCTGCCGTCTTACCTGCCAGCGGGAATAGGAATCTCACCCACTAGTGTGGTGGGAAGGCGGAGGGGCCACTGCAAGTACCTGGTCAGCACACACCGGGCAATGAATAAATTATTTCCTGTACTTCCTGGGCTGGCCTCAACAGTAATCACCAGAGGTCACTTTTCTGCTAAGGGATAGAGTGAAACAAAACAGCAACATAAGCTATTATTTTGAGTTCATTTTTATGAGGGGAGATGGCCGGTTTTGGTCCCACCACCTCCAAGTTGGAACCCAGGATAGAGTGCTGAAAAAGCAAAGAGAGTGTGTTTGACCGACACAGCAACCCGGGAATGGATGGATAGTCGTGCAAATGCAAAATCAAAGAACTGAAAAAATCTTCTAGGAGTCATCTGATCTGGGATCCAGTCTTTTGGATGTAAAAAACATATAAACTAGAAATGGATGTTTGGCTCGTGTAAAAATATTTTGAAGATTCCCATTAAAGAGACTTTACCTGGAGGATTATATAGCATATCTTACCATCTATGCAAACAAAGGGGCAGAAAAAGCATATATATTTGCCTGTATACGATAGACTATTTCTGGGATGACTCATTAGAAATCAGTAACTGGCCCCGGGAGGGAACTCTTTCTTAGGTCCTTTGTGCCTTAGTTTTCCTATCTTCAAAATGGGAAGAAAAATACTGGTTGTACACCGTCTTCAAATACTAAAGGGGTGAGTCAGGGTCTGAGGTTTGATGCCTAAAGTCTGCATCCCCTAATTTACCCAGATGAAATGCTAGTGAGAGGAATTTGATGGTGTGGATCAGGAATCAGAGGAAACGATTTCACGGGTTGCCCTCGGTATCTTTAAAATTTTGAACTACGTGAACGTATTGATTAGCTATTCAAAGTAAAAATAAACAAACAAAATTCAGACTTAGAATAGACACTATATACCTAGTGAAAATCAAAGTAGTTGCTGTCAATTTCTAAGAAGTTACCTTAATATTGGTAAAGCACGCTGTGGCAGATGTACTTCAAAGATCAAATGTCGATTTTAGTCAATGCCCAGAGAAAATCACCTTCTTTGTGTCTGTGCCTGGGCTGCCTCATCAAGGATTAGCCCCCGGAAGCAGTATTGGTGCCCGTGTGGACTCGGCATGTGGGTAGCGAGCTGGCGTGGTTGGGGCCCAACCCCCTGTGAAGCTGGGGCCTTAGGGTTGAGCCCTCGCTGGCCCTTTAAGTCCCCCCCCTTCTGGAGACACAGATTGTGCCCCTTACTGTGATTAGCCGACTGTGGATATGGCCTCTGGCCTCGCGGTGACAACCCTGCAAAGTCCGGCGATCCAGTTCATTACCAGGTAGAAAGACAGCTGAGGGGGTCGGGGCGGAGGTGAATGTCGCGGTGGCGGTGTCAGAGGAGAGAGGACCGGCGGGTACACGGGGCCCGGCACCCAGGCATTGCCTGGGGCAGCAGTGGGCCCACAGAGGACAACCTGGAAAGTTCTATCCTGGGCCCCTTCCGTCTTCCTCACGTGGTTCCCCACCTGCCACTTCTATTCCTGGTCCTGGAGGCTTAGACTTCATGGCCAGGATTGGGGCAATCGCCTAAGTTGGGATATGGTGTTGGGGCTGTGGCTAAAATGCCTAAAAAGCTTCACTGGACAGTCAAACGAAATACCTGATCATATCTGGGGAGTCTTCAGACCTGGCATCAATTCATCCTCTGCATTCTGCCTGGAATCGGTACTCTTGATTTTTTTTTTTTTTTAATTGTAGCAAGTTACTAGTCCTAACAAACCACCTCTTATTTTTTATTTATTATTTATTTATTTCTGGCTGTGTTGGGCCTTCGTTGCTGTGCGAGGGCTTTCTCTAGTTGCGGCGAGCGGGGGCCACTCTTCATCGCGGTGCACGGGCCTCTCACTGTCGCGGCCTCTTTTGTTGCGGAGCACAGGCTCCAGACGCGCAGGCTCAGTAGTTGTGGCTCACGGGCCTAGTTGCTCCGCGGCATGTGGGATCTTCCCAGACCAGGGCTCGAACCCGTGTCCCCTGCATTGGCAGGCGGATTCTCAACCACTGCGCCGCCAGGGACGCCCCTCCTGATATTTTTTGCATGAGAAAGTTTTGCAAGAGTGGCATGCCCTGTGTATGTGTGTGTGTGTGTGTGTGTGTGTGTGTGTGTGTGTGTGTGTGTGTGTATTGGGGGGGCATATGGTGAGGGAGATGCAGCATGAACAGCCTTTACTCCCCTTCTTAGTGCTGAATGTTTTCTAGATCCCACTGGGGCTGGGAGCCATGGGAGTGGGCTGGGCTCTAGTCCTTGTCTCACCATGTCTGTCTCTCCTACAATTTCCCATATAAGGTTCGCAGGCCTCCACAGCATCAGCCAGGTAGGGATAATAGTTTTAATAACATCCACTTGTAAAAATGTTTTCTGTTTCTAGCCCTGCTCCCGTGTTCACTGTTCCGTTCACTAGACAGAACAAGCCTATGAAATGGGCTTATGTCCGTTTTCCAGATAAAGAGATTGGGGCCGGCCTCAAGTGTCTGGTTCAGCAGAGGGGTGGAGACTCACAGAGCTCTCCTGGTCCCTAAATACAGCTGTCCCTCCCAACACGATGTCCTGGGACGCTTGGTGTTTGTACTTCAAGGTCTGATTAAAAAGCCAGAAGGGTACACCATTGGCAGGGACCTTGCTCACAAATTAAACGATATTCTTCCAAGAAAGTTTTCATTAGAGCCTGGATTTAAGCCAAAGTCCAGACTAGTTCTCCTTCCACCTGAACTTAGTTTGAGTGGCTACCTGTTAGTGTGCACTGGTGCTTACCTAGCAGGAATTTACTGGTAAATACCATGCATTTACCCATAATTACACAGCCATGCAGATTACTCACTAATTATGCTCAGCAGGTGCAAAGGTCATTAGCACCACATATCCCCAGTACGGGGGTGCAGGGGGGGTGGCAAAGGAGGCATGCTATTCTGTATTAATTTGGTAATTGCATATTATTTACCATATCGAGGGTTATTTTGACACAGAACAATAACGAAGAGCTGTGGGCTTCACCTGCTGAAGCCATTTGCCAGCGCAAGTCACGGGCAGTGTGACTCTCCTTGCCATCCTCCTCGTGTGAACTCGGGGACGGCCAGCCCAGGAGGGACTCTTGGAGGTCTTGGGCCAGCCCTGTGGCCGAACAGCCAACTTGCTGTTACCCACGTGTGTCTATTCCAAGCAAATGAAAAATCCTAGCCCAGCCTCCCCGAAGCCCAGCGTGTTCCCGAGCTGCTGTGTGCTCAGGGAATTAACACTAATTTTCATATTAGCCCTAAGCAAAGCATAATTAGAAAGATAAATCTTCAGCAACCCTCTCCTACCCAGACCTCTCCACCACCACCTCCCATGCACATCCCAGCCCCCTGCCGTAATGCAGCCAAATTCAAACGGCTCTGAGCTGATCTGTAAGACCACGAAACACAGTCGTTCAGCTAGTTGAATGCTGGTTCCGACGTCAGGCAGAAACCAGTGGTGTGACCCCTGTGAGGGTGGGACAGCCCTGCCTCCGACCCTTGGAGGAGGGTACTGCCGGGTGTGGACCTTCCCCTGCTCGTGCCATCGGCTCGAACACCGTACATCATTTGTTCCTGGAGCAGCTGTTCGCTTATCGTGCCCACAAGAACCTATAAAGCCAATGGTGAGATATTTCTTGCATGAAATGATGCCGCCTTGGACTTCAAATGCCCATCTTCCTCTCCAGAAGTAACAGTTCATCTTTCATAGCTTTTTATCACTGCGGAAGGACTCTCCTTGTTTCTCCTTGAGAAGCACACGCCGGTAAGCAGACAGAGGCCTGGTGACTTAAAGAAGGAGGGACCATGATACCAATAGGATCGGCCTTACGGCCAGAGGCAGGGAACGTGGTCTGACATTGTGGTCGGTAGGCTGCTCTCCATCCCTGAGGTCGGGGAGAGTGGAGCCCGTGCAGACCTGAGTACAGCTGGACTCTCAGTTATTGAGAGAAAAGAAGGCATCGGATTTAGGGAGAAGTTGGCATGTGGGTTGGGTGCCTTTGAACTTTCTGCTTCACTCTGTTGCAAACGGGCTTGGCTGGTGAGAACAGGCCATCCTGGTTCAGAAGACAAAACTCTGTTTCTCGTTCTTATTTATCTTTCCTCAAAGAGTCACTAAACAGCCAGCACAGTTGGCCTTCACCCAAGACTCAGGGAACGCGTCCTCCTTTGGAAAGTGCCAAGTACCTTGCTGATAGCCTCACCATCAGCCTGCAAAGTGGGTACTAAAGGGAAGAGTGAAGAAGGCACCTCGGGAACAGAGTCTGGCAGCCAGGACCCTGGAGTCGGCCTCTGCCCGCGGGTGGGGCATGAAAGACTATGTCCCAAATCACCCCAGGCCCTGGCCACTTCCTCAGGTCCTTTCCGCCGCTCCGGCCCCAGGTGCAGCTATTGCGGTTTTCCTGCGGACACCTCGTGAGCTACTAGCGGCAGAGCAGAATTCTGAACCTTCTGTCCCTCGCATGTTTCCCACACTTTTTTACCCTACAGCTGCCGTCTTTGGCTTTCTTTGTAAATTTCTGCTCTTTATGTTTATTACAAGGTGTTAAATATGGGAGGTGGGTGGACAGTGCGGACGGTGGATCTCAGCTCATTCGAGAGCTGTGCCGCAAGCTTGCTCCCCGCTGCTGGCAACCCCCGATTTCTCACCTGCCCTGAGGTAATGTTCTAAACCTGCAGGGTCCACCCACCCACCTACAAGCATCCTCCGTGGTGCATCCCCCCAACCTTTCCTCCTAGGTCCCCAGTTACCCCACATCTCACGATGTGTGGTTAGAAGGCAGGCCCGTGAAGGGGCCGGGGTGGAAGGGCTGCACACACCCTACTTCACCCCCGCTCCCCGGGCTTTGTTCGAGGTGCTTCCAAGGGATTTGCAAACCTACAACCTGCGTGTCCTCTGGGCTGTTTCTCACGCTCTTTCCTCCTCTTGGAATTTCCATTTTTTCCCATGTTTTCTCCATCTCTTTTTTTTGAGATTTTTAAACAGTTGAAGTCCAGGTGATGTACACTATTGTATGTTACAGGTGTACAGTGTGATGATACATGATTTGTAAAGGTTCTCTTCCATTTATAGTTATTATAAACTATTGGCTCTATTCCCCGTGTGGTACCGTACGTCTTGGAGCTTACTTTATACCTAATAGTTTGTACCTCTTACTCCTCTACCCATATATCGCCCCTCCCCACTGTAACCACTACCGTTGTTCTCTGTATCTGGAAGTCTGCTTCTTGTTTGTTATATTCACTAGTTTGTTGTATTTTTTAGATTCCACATATAAGTGGTATCTTTTTTTTTTTTTTTTTTTTTTTTTTTATGTGGTACGCGGGCCTCTCACCGCCGTGGCCTCTCCCGTTGCGGAGCACAGGCTCCAGACACACAGGCTCAGAGGCCGTGGCTCACGGGCCCAGCCGCTCCGCGGCACGTGGGATCCTCCCGGACCGGGGCACGAACCCGTGTCCCCTGCATCGGCAGGCGGACTTCCAACCACTGTGCCACCAGGGAAGCCCCTAAGTGGTATCTTAAAATCTTTGTCTTTGGGAATTTCTGGGGTTTTTGTGGGGACTCATTCATGAGCCAGCTGTGGTTCCCCCTTTGTCACTGTTTCCCCAATGACCTCTAGCTGATTTCATCCCTCCCTCCTCTGATTCCCTATTGGCCGCAGACACAGACAGAACAAGCAGTTGGGCATGGGGGGTGTGCTTTTTCTATTAGTTTGCAGGTTTCTTTTTTTATTGAAGTAGAGTTGATTTACAATGCTGTGTTAGTTTCTGGTATGCAGCAAAGTGATTCAGTTATATATATATATATATATATTCTTTTTCATATTATTTTCCATTATGCTTTATTACAGGATATTGAATATAGTTCCCTGTGCTATACAGTAGGATCTTGTTGGCTATCTATTTTATATTTAGTAGTGTGTGTCTGTTAATCCCAAAGTCTTAATTTATCCTTTCCCCTGCTTTCCCCTTTGGGAACCATAAGTTTGTTTTCTATGTCTGTGGGTCTGATTCTGTTTTGTAAATAAGTTCATTTGTATCATTATTTTAGATTCCACATTTAAGTGATATCATATGGTATTTGTCTTTCTCTGTCTGACTTACTGCACTTAGTATGACAATCTCTAGGTCCATCCATGTTGCTGCAAATGGCATTATTTCAATTCTTTTCTATGTCTGAGTAGCATTCCATTGTATACAGAGACCACATCTTGCAGGCTTCTGTTTTGAGATCTGGATTCTATCTTATTCATCTTAACATCCTTGATGCCAAGAGCGATACCAAGACACAGAGCAAGCCCCGCGTGAGGCCAGAGGGGGCCTAACTCTCAAGGTGGGCAAGACTCTCCAGTGACGAAGGGTCACCTTGACCTTTCTAAATACTAGGGAATCTATGGGAAAAGGGCCTGACATCTCTTAGTACCTACTATGTGCTAAATGCTGGGTAAGCCCGTCACATCTGTTTCTCCGTTTACTTCTCGGGATAAATGAAATCGGTATTCGCACGCCCTTAACAGGTGGGGGAAGGCTTGCAGGGGTTGAGGTGCCTCAGGCTAGTAAACGGCAGATTCCTCTGCAATTCGTGTTTCTCTGGCTCGAAAGCATGTGTGTTTCGCCGCCCTGTGCTGCCTCCCCGGCGGGGAGGAGTGGGCGGTGAGGGGAAAGAGGGGTCTCCCTCTCCACCAGGAGCACCGTCTCCTGGGAGCTCGGCTCTCTTACCGCCCTATGGGGATATGCTCCTCTTCTCTTCCAGGGTCGCAGACCCTGCCTGAGGGAAACCAGGTAACATCCACCTCCTCCATGTGTCCTGCTTTCTGATGAAGTGTCGGACTCAACCCGACAATTTCTAACCAAATTTCAGGCTCTGCCGTGTGCACTGTTGTCTGTGTCCCGACAGCCTCTGCAATCGTTGCTCAGGGCAAGTCGTTCTGGCTCCTGCCCGGTGGAACCAGAAATTCACTCTGAATGTGGGTTATTCACCGTGGCTGCCTGAAAACAGTGTAGTTTCCCAAACACACTCCCTCTGAGCCCGCCGCCCCGTACTTCTCTTGTTAAAATGCTACTCACTGGATCTTTCAGCCACATGAAGGTTTTATGCGATCTATTATATGCTGCTTTAATTGCTGCTGCTTGTTTATGTTGATGGTACCTGAATTGCTGCGGAGCGCCAATGCTGAGTCAGCGAAGGTACCCAAAGACGGTGTCACAGCCTCGTTGCCAGCGAGGCAGCAGGTCTGGGTTACAGAGTGGAGGGCTACGAGGATGGGACGGACGGGACGGGACGGTCCCGCCGGCCCGGGGGGCTGGTGCGTAACTGCGAGCCTGCATGGAGCCGCTTCGGAGGAGCGGGGTCTCTGTTTCGACTAAGCGCTCCTAGAGACAAGCAGCTGACATCTTCCCGAGGCTTGCACAGCCCTTGTGGGACTGACTGAAGTCAAACATGCTGTATTTCCCTTATCAGAGTAACTCTCGCAGTCCGGCCTCGTGTCTCCTCCCGCAGCAATGATGGTGCTGTCAGGGTCCAGCAGGAGTCCTCTCACCCAGCCCTCGCCCACCCCAAGGACTGAGTGACATAAAAATGTCCCACGTGGCATCGTCACTCCTCACCGGTCAGCCTCACATTCGAAGCGGCCGTCGCCACACAGGGTTCACGTACGCTGAAGCCCGTCCCTCTGTGAAAGGGCTCTGCTCACAGTGTACCAGCTGGGCCACTGCAGGCCGTTCGTCCACCAGTGACTTACTGAGCCTTTCATCGGGCCAGGCCCGTGCTAGGTACTCCCTCCCCACCACCACCCTTGGTGACGGCGGGTTAGGAGGGGCTGGTAGGAGCTGCAGAGAATGAGACGATCTGGTTCCCATCTCCCTGGAGCGAGGGCTGCTGGGCGGGTGGAGATGGGAGGGGATAGATACACAGCCCTGCCAGCAGTAGCATCACACGGCAGGTGAACTGTGTCACCTGCTCCCTTCTCCGTGCTCCAGCGCTACTGCGCTCCCCAACAGTTCACGTCAGTGTCCTCAGGTGCAGAACCAAGATGTCCCTGCATTCCATGACCTCAGAGTCCTTGTGTCTGTTAGGAGGAAGGATGAACGACAGTCAGCTCCTTGAGGAAGCAATCTCTCCCTTTGTTCATCGCTTCAGTCGGAGAAAGCATCTCCGTTCTTGCCTTGGTACTTTAGGCTTATTGGTGGGAAAAGTATTGTAGGAAAAAAGTAGATCTACCTCCATGGGATGAAACTGTGGACAGAGGGGCCAGGGGGAGGGAGGAGGGGGGGGCAGCCCTAGCAGGAAGGCAGTGGCCTCGGGGGTGATGGGCATTGGGGAACCCCAGGGTGGGATCTGCTCTGAGAAGAAAGTGAGGAAGCGACCGTCTGTGTGCAGGGTGGCTGGGAGCCAGGCCGGCACGGAGAATCTTCAAGGGGATAAATACTAAGAGATTTCCATCCCTTTTGGGCTGAGTGCCAGGGAAAGAGGCCAAGATTCCAGGGAACACAGCCAGCACAGGGTTATTGTAATCCCTGGGAGGATTCATTTGCCAGCTACTAAAGCAAAAGCAAGCAGCACCCTGAAATGGAGACTAGCTATTTCAGAGCAATTAGCCATTGGTGCCTGCTGCTGTCTTTGGAGAAACTCCAGAAGCCAGCAGGGTAAGGAGGAGGGCAGGAAGCTGTAGTCGGCTGCAGGGAGATGACTCCATCCTGGGTACCTCTTCCCACCTGCCAGCTCCCTGTGGATGCAGCTCAGGGGCTCCTGTTCCCACGGGGGTCGGGGGGGGGGCAGTCTACCCCTGCCCTCAGGATGGCACTGAATCGTCTGTCACAGCCTCAGTCCACAGGACACTCCCCACAGCAGAGAACACACGGTCCAGGTTAGAACAGGTCGGGTTCTCTACTCACAGCAGTTAATCTCAGCCTGGGACCCAGGGACCCTTTGGGGAATTTGCCCACACCTGACCCTCAAAGGAAGCAGTAACTGTGCAGGTGACCCTAAGGCAGGAGATGGATGGGTCCCAGCATGAGCAGTTGGAGTTCGTTCCCTGTGGACAGAAACTGCAAAATATCAATAGCAGGACAATCGAGAGAGGAGGCTGGGCCCCACCCAGATAAGAAATAAAAGACCACATATTCCTCGTTCTGGAAATCAAGGAGACCTTCCTGACCAATGCACAGAAAGGCTCCCTGGAGGTCAAAAAGGGAGGGGGCACCACCCCATAGTAAGTGATGTCAACTACCCATAGGCCTCTTTGCTAGAATCCATCTTGGCTAAAAGATGCGTGCACACGTGGGAGGGCCTTGAGATAAACCAAATACAGACTCAGAACCAGGCAAAGCAAGATGACTGGCCAAAGGAAACCCGGAAGAAATGCCCATATAAGTGATTCAAACTGCCACGAGGGAACGACTCTCTCTTGCTGAGCCCGCCCCTGTGTCTATCCACACATGCTGTACTCTTTTCCTCCTAATAAACACTCTACTTGTTTCACTGTTTTCCATCTCTATGTGGAAATTCATTTCTACATAGCTGACAGGCCCGGGCCTTGTCACTGGCCACTAGTCCCTGGTGATCTAGTGGCTAGGATTCGGCGCTCTCACTGCCATGGCCCGACCTCAGCCTCTGGCCAGGAACCGAAACCCTGCTTCAAGCCGCTGCAGGCCGAGACCACCCGAGATCAACCCCATCTCCCAGTCACGGATGGCCGTGTGTGTTTTTTATTTTACCTTCCCAATCTTGTTTGGGGAACAGTGAATCACCAGAAATTATTTATAAAAACAGAGAAAGGCTAGAGAGGTCCTTCCTACACCCATACTCTCATTAATGTGCTATAAAAACGTAGCTCCCCACCGTGACTGCTTCAAGAAGAACCAGTAAAACCTGGATCTACTGGGGTGAAGGCAGGATGGGGGCACAGGTTGGACGTAAAATCATTAACTCACTGCTCAGTACAGGAAGAGCGGCTGCCTTTTCTCTCTTCACTACCTCCTGAAAGTATTTCAGACTCTGGTCTTACTGACTTGGGTGCCTGTGGGTCCTTCCTGGCTTCCCGGGGCTTGGAGCTCCTGGGGGCACCTCCAGCTCGTTTGCTGGGGTCGGGAACCCTGCATAGTCCTGGGTGTGTCCTGTGTCCACTTCCCGGCCTGTCCCCCCAGGCCTTCCTGTGAGCTGTGGCCACTTTCTGGAAATAAATCCTTCGGCGCAGAAAGGGATTAGGGTCATTACAGTTGAATAATTAGCAACAAACTTCCAACTTTATGAAGCAAAAGAAGTGGTACATGTTTCATTCAGCCTGCATCACTGCACTGACCGCAGGGAGAACTGATTGCGAGGTAAGCGTTCCACCTGCCCGGGTAGATGGACCCTGAGGAGGGAAAGGATGGGATGAATGAACACGAGCTACCATTACAACGTCAAGTATAAATGCAGGCGTCCCAACAGCTCTTTAAGCAGGGATCTCCTTTGTGCAATGAGAAATAACTTTCCACCTCTTTCCTGTGGACCATTCTAGGTCCTGGTCCTTTTTCCACCCCACCCCACTGCCAGCCACTGCCCCCAAACTGCTCAGGCACTGCCCAATAGGCAGGGCTGCCGCTGGGATGGCCCCTGCTCCAAGCTGAGAAGAGATGCCCTCTTCCCGGTGTTTTGTGATAGGGCTGTTGGGTTAGCCTCTTACTAGCCTGAAGGTGAACTTGGGTTGCCTTTTGAGAAATCACGTCTCTGTGGACGTCTGCCGGGAGGTCACAGAGGTCACAGAGAGGACAGACCGTGATCCCGGCAGCAGAGTCCCAGGAAGCAGTCCCAGCAAGCTCTGTGCTGGATGCTGAAGTGGGGAAGAGAGGAGACAGCAGAATATCACAGAGGGGTGTGGACAGCTAATCCCCAAAGGGCTTCCCCATAGGATCCCCCACTCCAACTACTAAAGAAGAACCAGGTCCCCGAGACTCTCCGCTTCACTGGGAGGCCAGGAGGTACCCAGTGACGCCCGACAGAGGGAGACTTCCAGGCCCCCAACGCAGCCCAGCGTGGATGCCGGGTGCTTCTGTGTGCTGTCCGGTCTCTCTGAGGTTGGATGAGAAGAGAGACCTGGGAGAAGGGAGCGGAGAGACTTTGCTTCAGGTCATTGTGACCCTCGAATGAGGCAGTAACTGTGAGGGTGAGCCCGTCTCCCAGTCATGGATGGGTGTCTGGTTTTTGACCTTCTCAATCCTGTTTGCCAAGGACTTACGTAAAAGAAGTTAGTATTTCCAAAGCACCCCTCATTCGGAAGGCAACCCTAGGGGAAGGCAGTTTGGCATTAAAGGCGTGATTTTTCGAGGCCTAACGGAGGTAAGGCCTCTGCCCACGATGCTGGTCATTCTCTGAAACCCGTTGGCCTTAGCACCAGTCTTCCCCCACTGCACCTAGATGCATCTCCCCTGCACCGGTACTCTTCCCTGTGCATGAGCCTCCCCTCCCCTCCTCCTGGCTGCAGAGGCCTTGCCGTGCCTTGCCTCCCGCCCCCATCCCCGCAGTGTGGCCTAGAGCAGGGCCCTGGCGTGGGGGTCCACAGGCTAGGTAGTATGGGAACGGGGTGAGTAATTCCTTGGCCCTTCTCTCCTGCCCCCTGCGCTCCCCTTCCCTCACAATCCTTAGCATTCATGCGAGGCTGAAAGGTGATAAAGGGCTACCCACAGGCTGTGTGGACTGGAAGGAGGGCAACCCTTGTCTTTGCTTGAAAGATGGAAGAGCTTCTTGTACACACGTGATCAGCAGTCTCCCTGTGTCCACGGAACGTCAGCTAGCTGGCTGGAGGATGGCTTACCAGGGGCACTGCCGATTCACCTGCAGGACCGGCTCTGCCAGAGTCATAATCAAAAGGCAACGCTGGGCTCAAGTCATACCCAAGACACTGCGTTACCTCTGCAGGCTCGCCAGGGCAAGCACAGCCGTCAAAGCCCCCTGGGAACCCTGGGTGAGCGCAGGCTGGGCAGGGGAGCGGGGGGGGGGTGTCCTAGGACATAGCCCCAGGCCAGAGAGGCAGCGGCTGGGGGCCTGGGGGCAGGACTCGAGTTCTGGTGGGACCACTGCCACCCGCCAGCAGGGCCCCTGCTTATGGGAGGGAGCCTGTGGGCAGGCCCAGCTGAGCCCCAGCTCGGGGACAGGTGCTGACAGCCCGCAGGACCGCAGGCAGGGGGTGAGAAGGACTTGGAGAATTCAGAGGAGAGCCTGGCGTTCGACAAAGGGGCTGCAAGGCTGTCAGGAAGCTGGAAGCCAACGCAGGCCGAGCTGCCGGCCTCGGCGGGGAGGGGGAGCCCCGTGCGCGGCGGCACCATCTGAACATCTTGATTTGCTGCTAATTGAGCAGCCAACACGGCAGAGCCACGTGGGCCCGCGCAGCTGAGACCTGAGACTCAAGCTCCCCTGGCTCTCGGGGAGCGGGAGGACCACCTGCCAGGGCTGCGGGGAAGGCTGGCGGTGCCAGGGAGAGCGGGCTGGGCACGGCTGCCAGCCAGTGCGGCCGGGGCCTGGCCACAGTCCCAAGGAAGGCCTGGCTCCAAGGCTCCGCTTCCCGCAAGGCCCTCCTTCCAGCTGGCAGGACGGGCATCTTCGGAGCCATGACGGTGATTCTAGCCCAGGCCCCATCTGTGCTCCTTAGGGGCGGCCTCACACGCTGTCCTGCTTCATCCTCACCCTCCCCCTCACCCATCTTAGGGGTGATGCAACTCAGGGTTCAGGAAGGTTAGGCGACCAGGTGACAGCTAACAAGCAGTGAGGCTGGGATGTGACCCCCGTGGTTCTTGGCTTCAGCAATGCTGCCTGACAGCCTCAGTGTAATCCGGGGGGAAAAAGAAGGATTTGTCCTTCTGTGACTGGCTTATTTCACTCAGCCTAACATCCTCCAGGGTCATCCATGCCGTCCCATATGGCAGCACGTCAGTATGTTTTCTTTTATAAGGCTGAATAATATTCCATTATGTGTGTGTGTGTGTGTGTGTGTGTGTGTGTATATAATGATTTTCTTTATTCAGTTAATGGGCACTTAGGTTGTTTCCACATCTTGGCTATTGTGAATAACGCTGCAGTGAACATGAGGGTGCAGGTATTTCTTCAAGATCCTGACCTCAATTCTTTTGAATAAATACCCAGAGGTGACGTTTTTGGATCATATAATAGTTCTACAATTCCACTTATATGAGTTACCTGAAATAGTATGTTCAGTATCCTGTGATAAACTGTAATGGAAAAGAATATGAAAAAGAATGTAGGCATATGTGTATACCTGAATCGCTTTGCTGTACAGCAGGAATTAACACAACATTGTAAATCAACTATACATCAATAACATAAATTAAAAATAAAATAAAATAGTCCATCTCCTAGAAGCACAGACTAGAAGGGCCAGGGCGGTGGCCTGGGGCTGGGGGGAGGGGGAAAAGGAGTTGTTCAACAAGTATAACGTTTCAGTTGTGCAGAGTGAGTAAATTCGAGAGATCTGCCTGTAGATGACATTGTGCCTGTAGGTTAACAAGACTGTATTGTGCACTTAAACGTCTGTAAGAAGAGAGGTCTCGGGCTTCCCTGGTGGCACAGTGGTTGAGAGTCCGCCTGCCGATGCAGGGGACGCGGGTTCGTGCCCCGGTCTGGGAAGATCCCACATGCCGCGGAGCGGCTGGGCCCGTGAGCCATGGCCGCTGGGCCTGCGCGTCCGGAGCCTGTGCTCCGCAACGGGAGAGGCCACAACAGTGAGAGGCCCGAGTACCGCAAAAAAAAAAAAAAAAAAAAAAATTAAAAAAAAAGAAGGGAGGTCTCATGTTAAGTGCTCTTACCACGATAAAATAAAATTTTTTAAAAAAGGGAAGAAAGAAAGAAGGGATCCACGGTGACCCCATCAGTCATAACACTCATGAATTTCTTTAAAACTTTTTGATTCTAAACATAAGTGGGGAAGATTTGGGGCACTGGACTATCTCATACTCATCTGATACTTTGCAGTCTAAACAACGCTTTTACAATAACGTCATATGTGGTCTTCACCACTTCACAAGGTAGATATTTTCTCCATTGTTTCAGATGTGGGTAAACTTAGGTTCAGGCGATGAGGAGGCTCCCCTGCTAACGGAGCTGGTACCCACTTTGGACACTAGCTAAGGCGCCCGCCCCACTCACCACGTGGTGTCCTCGGCAGGGTCATCCTGGGGGTGGGGCACTGATCTGAGCCCCGCCTTCACTCTGAAATCAAGCCCGGCCGCCCTGCCCACCTCCCGTCCCCACTGCCCAGCTCCGATTTGTCAAATGCTGTTGCGTCTGTTCCAAACACGCTCCCATTTTGGGGGTGTCATCCTTCCAGTGCATTTGTCCCGTCATTTGACTGATGCAGGAGGTTAGGCCACTGCGAGGAGGCTTTGGTGTAGCTGTAGCGGGAGGAGGGTTTAAGTATGTGTGCCCCTCTCTCACACAGGTGAGGGAGGGCCCGTGTGCGGCCCCGTGTGTCCCCTGTAGATGAGAAAGCCAGCACAAATGAAGAGAAAGGTCTGGAGTCTCACATTTTTTTTTTTTTTTTTTACCAAAAGTGAAAAATCAATTTGTGACCTTAAAGAAGTTTATGAATTCCTAGCTTAGGAATCAATGCGCATTGATTTCTGTGCCGCCGCATGGCTGTACATGTACACCATCAAATGATGAAAGCTGTGTTTTGTCGGGCTTGGAGCGGGGATAAGCAGGCGCCATTTCTAACAGATTGCCAAGAGTGAAAAAGGAAAAAAAAAAAAAAAAAAAAAAAGTCCACTGTGCAGCATCTGAGCCTGGAGCCTGCGGGCTCTGGCTGTGACTGGTGGCTCCGGCTGGGATCAGGGGTCAGCAGCAGGGACCCCTGACCCGTGCCCTCACTCCTCTTCCTCACGTCCCTTCAGCTCCACGCCTTCCCACACACACCTGCCTTCCCGAGGCGGTTTTCTCAGCTTAGATTTACAGGGTGAGGGATTGCTAAGGAAGAGAAAGATGGGGGCAGGACAGACAAGCACAGAAGGTGTCACGTAAGGGCGACTTGATAATTTACATTTGAACACCGTATCCCATTTAAAGAATGCTTTTCCATACGTTATGCTACCTGATCACCTAACACCCCTGGTTTTTGGTCGGAGTAGGTATCACTGTCCTCATTGTACAAACAAGGGAGAGGATACTAAGACAGCCTGTGATATAGCTGGTACGTAACACAGCCGGCACTGACGCGAGGTCCCTGCACCCCATCTCACGCACTGGGGCGCCCAGCGGACAGGGCAGCTCTGCCGTGTTGGGACCTGTAGGCTAAAGCACAATAATCTGTATGTAGAGGGAAAACATACAGACGGGCATGAGACACTGACAGAAGGTAATGCAATTGAATCGGTAGGAGAATAAACACATGTTTGGGGGGCACGGAGATGGGAGAATCTGGGCCAGAGAGAGAGGCAAGAGAAGGTGGACCTGGGGTCCTGCTGGGTAGAGGGGGCGAAGCCGTGGGCCACCAGCTTCAAGACCGCCGGCCTGAGCTGCAGCCTAGCAGCTGGGATGGCCCCTGGAACTGGACTGTCCCCAGGTGATCTCTGTCCCCGACTCCCCCACTCCTGCTCCTGCTGTGACTTCTAGCTCAGTGGGTGCCATTTGTCATTGTTTGGTCCAGGGGCCCAGAGCCCTCTCCCTTACCCTCCACCTCCCATCAGCCACCAGCTCTTATTGATTTTACTTCTTACATTTTCTTGAATCCCCTTCTTTTATTCCTCCTCTGTCTCTCCTACTTCAAGTTCCCATAACTTCTTACATAAAGCACTTGTGTCCCCTCCGCAGACACGTACATCTATATGATTTTTAAAAACCCATTGTGAGGGAATAAGCCGCTTCTAGTCTTAACTGTGATCTCTCCCTTTTATATCTCCTCTCCCTTCCCTCCCTAAATAGACAGGTCACGAGCACTGGCCAGGACCACAGGATCCAGAAGTAACTGGCATGGAGAGATGGCCTGGAACTGCTGAAGGACTCCCCAGACCTCCCCAAGTCTGTGGGAGGGAGTCTCTCAGAAAGATTGTGGTGGAAGTTGTTTAGAACCTGGTCACATAGGGAGCTTGAAAGAGAAATTACGGTGACTTATAAAAAGATGTATTTCTTATATACACCTAAATTTGTGGACTGTGATTCACACACACTAGCGCCATGTATTGCCAATAAATTTCGGAGGCTTTCAAATTTCAGTTTAAAACAAAGCAATGTTTCAAGTCTCTCCCTACAACTCCCCCTGAGGCCTCAAGAGCTGCCTGGATGACCCAGCTTAAATGTGCATCTGATCATTTCATTCCCAAACTGAAAGCCCTCGGGGCCTCTGCATGCCCACAGGATCAAGTCTAAAGGTCTAAAGGTCTCCACTCCTCCCCCCATCTCTCTGGGTTCCTTCCTCTCTACCTTCTCTCTCCTGTGTTCTAGCGCGGATCTCAGCCCCTCCCACGCTGTTTCAGGCCCCATCACCTTTACTCACGCTGTTCCCTCAGACCACATCCTTCTCCCCCAGTTTCTCGTCACCTGGACAATTTCCACTCAACCTTAGAACTTGTCTCCTCAGAGATCACTTCTTCCAGAAGCCTCCCCTGGCCCCTAAATCACCCATCTTGAGCCTAGAGCTCTGCGGGAGGGCTTGGTGTGCCTAGGTAAGGTTGAGGTCAAGGTCACAGTTGCTGGGGGGGCAATGGCAGGTGGGAGAATAGCCTTCGGGAGAAACCTGTCTGCTCCCTCCATTTTCTGTCTCAGGGCGGACTCAGGGGTGGAGTTTGAGGCCCTTCACAGGTTGGCTTCCATGAGGCTTTCAGCTCTGGAAAAAAATACTGGTGGCTTAAATGAGTGTGTGAAATGAAAGGTCAAGGAGTAGTAGTTAACCAAAGTGACTCTGGCACAAATGGTCAGCACTTTGGGAATAGAATTCTCTTTATTTCTTTGGGGCTTCTGGGCCCTTCTTTTCACTGAAGGCTAGTTAAATGTGGCTCGGAGAGGGACAGAGAGAGAAGTTTCCCCACCTCTGTGCCCCCAAAGGGGTAATGGGCTCCAGAGAAAGGGGAGGTGGGAGGTCCACAGGAGGTACTGCTTTTCATGTGTATGTGTATGTCGGTAGGCGGGGACCATAGGAGAACTGGCGAGAGGAGCTACAAGGAACACGTACTGAGAGAGACAAGAGTTTCTCAACCTCGGCAGCTTTGGCATTTGGGGCAGAATAATTCTTGGTTGCAGGAGCTGTCCCGGGCCTTGTAAGATGTTTAGCAGCATCCCTGGTCCCTGCCTACCAGATGCCATTTGTATCTGCTTCCCCCAACCCAGCTGTGACAACCCAAAATGTTTCCAGATATCACCAAATGTCCTCTGGGGGCAGAATCAGCCCTGGTTGAGAAACCCCGAGTCTGTGCTGGGCACTTCTCCCTCATTCTCTCCTGTAATTCTCACTACACACAGGCCTTTCTCCCTTATTCGAGCCAAGAAGCCAGGCTGGAACTAAGCACCAGATCTGTCTGATTCCAAGGTCTGGTCTCTGTGTTCCACCAGCTTCCACGGGAGTGGAGTCCATGCCAAGTCCCCTGACTGAGGACAGTCTCTGTTCAGGGAAAACATGTAGAGACCTGATAGGAATGGCCTTCCACGGTCCAATGACCTTGGACGTGACTCTGAACATCTGGAAGACCTCCTGTCCCTCTCCTCTCTTCTTAACTTCAGCCACACCAGAGATTCCGAGATGGGGGAGTCCATCCATCCTTCAGCTCAAGTGAAATCTTGGTCTGCAGCAGGGAGGGGAGAGAGCGGAAGAGGAGACACAGAAAAGGAACAATATGTGAAGCCAGTTCACGTCTCAGTACGAAGAAACCCACCAGGCTCAAATTCACTGGAAAGTAAGTGCCTTTCTCTACCAGCTCCTATTTAAAGTAGAAGTAGGAGACTTTGTAGGTGAAAGCAAAGCAGCATCCTTTCCTGTTGATACTGGGAACCTAAGAAGAAAATACCACGTTCATTGGTTAGGTTTCCAGATGAGTTTACTATTTTAGTACATGTAATAATGCTTTTATTATGGTGAAATTAGCACCACTGGTGGTGTGCTGTGTGGTTCATTATCACTGAAGAAACCACGCATAAGAATCAAACACTTCTAAATGTTCATCCTTGATATTTATGGCTATTTTTCAATTTAGGGCCTTACCTGTTCTTACCTGAAATTATCGAACAGTCCCTAAACAGGGTTCCCCGACTCCAGTCTCCACCTTATCTATTTAGCCAGTGTCTCCTCTATATTTATGTGAGACTGATATTTCCATAATGTAAATCTGCCCACCCCTCTCCCCTTTCAGTGCTGCAAGGGCTCCTTCTCAAACCTCAGGATAGAATTTAAATTACTTGGCCTGACTCACAGGATTTTCTGAATATGAGTTAGACCTATTGTTTGCCACCCCTATACCAAGCTTATATTTCAATCACACAGAACCTGTGGAAGTTCTCCAAATGCTCTTGCTTTCTTCGTCTCTCTATAAACTTTTGTACCTGCTGTACACTTTGCCTGGAATATCCTTCCCATTTTTCTCTCGCTGGTTAATTTCTTCTTGTTTTTGAAGACTCAGCTCAAGGGTCTCTTCTTTCTAGAACTCTTCCTTAACGCTCTCCTCCTTTGTCTACTCCTTTTGCTTTCTGCAGTAACCCAAGCAGGCCATGGTGACATCCTGAGTCAGAAAGTTACTTGCTAATTTCTCTGTCTCCTTCACTAGCCTGTGAGTGTCTCAAGGGCAGGGAATATATCTTAGTCATCACTTTGCCCTCAGTGCCTAGCATACCCATTATTCATTGATGGTTCAGCCCAATCATTTACCGTCTCCTTTTGGACACCCTAACGTAGATCATATTCAAACCTTAAAATTGATCAGAAACACTCTCATCCGGATCTTAAGAAACTAGTAAGCTATTCTGGGAGGGATCAGTTATTTTATATTATTCCTCTGTGAAGTATTGTATTGAGTGACTGAGCTCTCAATGTTCAATCTCTTCCACCACTTGAACGTTTGAAAACCAGAGGGAGTGAGGCTGGAAAACACAGTAGATGTCAGGATTAAAGCAAAGGGAGTGTCTTCTGCCTTTGCTGGATTTGAAGTCCCCCTCTGACACATGCTCATTGTTTATTATTCATGGTGCATTTTACTTGTTCAGAAGGTTTAAGAATGGTTGCTGTTGGGTTGCTGTTGGGTTCGGGGCATCCCAAGTGGTCTTTGTCTTCCCAGTTAATTACTTATCGCTTCACCACCAACAAGATGATCCTTTGCATACAGTAGGTGCCCTATCACTGGATCTACTACTAACTGACGGACTTAGCAGTATGTTCTGCCTGAGGGCAGGGAAGGAAAAGAAACCTCCTTCGGATGCTTTATTCCAAGACCAGTCATGGTAAGGATTCAAGCTGTGCTGCGCTGAGCTGAGCAATTTACGTAAACTCTTTATTTATTAATTTATTTAGCCTGGCCACCCACCTTTCTTCACAGCTGCAAATGCCTTTTGACACAACTGTGGATTAGGAAAGGTGTCAGAAATGTGTTAGGAGTGGAAGGTTGGGAGTCTGTTTGGCTGTTAATAACTTGTGAGGAGCGCCAGTGGTGCCTCTGGATTAGCCAGTGCTGGATGGAGCACAGCTCAGCAGCCCTGCCCGGGGCCCTTTCCCCCTTGGGCTCTGCTTTCTCTGCTTTCTCTTGGCCGGGTGGCGGGGGTGGGGGGGTGGGGGGGCGTGTTTCCAGCCACCAAGGGGAACCAGCCTGTGTGATAGGACCCTGGGAGAAATCCTGGGCCTCATGTTATCCGAGGGAAGAAGAAAGTTTTCCTCTTCCTCGGCTCCAGCAGATTTATTTGTGAGCCAAATGTACTTCCAACTTGACAGTCCAAAGGGTCAGACTGTGAACGGAATTAATGAAAACTTTGTAGTAGCACATGCATCTAATACACAGACTGTTGGTAATGGGTGGAATTGATTTTTTAAAAAGTAACTGGATTTAGTATTTCCTTTCCCCCCTAACTCCAGGGAGAGGCAGGAACGATGATGCTTGCAGAGTTTTGTTGAGGAGGATGGTGTGGCCTTGTCCCCAGAGAGGAAGGCGTGATGGTTCGTGAGTGCTGCAGAGGTGAGAGCTGTGAGTTCAGAGCTAGAGTTGGAACCCTCCAGGGACAGGTGAGAGGAGAGACCAGCTCCTTGACATGTCCCAGGTGTGAGGCCTGGGTTCTACAAGGCAGACTGTAGCGGAGGAACATCTTCAAAGCCCGAGAGGTCGAGAGATGGATGGCAGATGACAAGGACAAGGGCTGGTGCTGGGCGGTGACCTTCGTAGGTGGCCGTAGCAATAGGAAAAGTCAAGACTGGGGCCATCATAAGAGTCCATGGAGGGAAAAAGAGAGGAGGCCCCAAATTACTGAGCCTGGTAGCTGGGAGCTCACAGCAGATCAAATCTGATTTTGAGAAATAAAGTGACGTTTCTTGGATTCTGCTAGCATACCAGCTACTATTTTTGGAGAAGCTGGGAACCTCCTAGAAACATGGGAATAAAAATAAACAGATTGTTGATTAGGCTCCATGCTATATGAGCCACTGTACAGAGAGCTGCCTATTCTGGCTGCCTAAACTGGGCTAACGTAGCTTCTGTCCTCGAAGAACTTGTATTCTGAGAAATTCTGGTAGTCTGTGTTTTTACAGGAGTTTAGAATTAGTTTATTCTTTAGCATGTCTCCCTAGGAGAGAAGAGAGTAAGGAAGGTAGGTTGGGAGCAAGTAGATTTTCAAGCCCTTTTCGTTTTGACACTGAAGCCACATTCAAGCCTGACTCCCGTTGTATATAAACGTATAACCTAAAATCCATTGCCCGCTGCCTGGAGGTTCTGGTTGGGAGCACTGGCTCTGGAGTCAAAGGCAGACCTGGGTTGCAGTTTCTGCTCTGTAATTCATGGTTGCACCACCTTGGTGAAGCCCCTTGTCTCATAACCTTAATAGTGTCTCCATCTGGAAAATGCAGTTCTTTTTTTCTTTTGGCCACGCAGCTCGCTTTGAGGGATCTTAGTTCGGGGATCGAACCCGCGCCCCCTGCAGTGGAAGCGCAGAGTCCTAACCACTGGACCGCCAGGGAAGTCCCTGGAAAATGTAGTTCTTAATGGTTCCTACCTCATGGCGCTGCCGAGGATTCCACATGTGACGGAACTTGCATCTTAACAGAGCATATAGTCTATCTACAAAGACGTAAATATTTATTCTGATGTCAAAAAGTGAAAAGTGCTGTGGAATTAAAACAGAGCCAGGGTAGGTGGTTATTTTCGGTCCTGGTGGTTGGGAAGGGCCTGCCCCCAGGAGACAGCGTTGAGCAGCACCTGGGTAAGGGGCGAGGTGAGGGTGTGAGCTGATATATATGAAAAACATACTTTCTTTCAGACCCCAAGCTGAATGTTCCAGAACTGCTTGTTACTCTATTATTGAAACACACAACAACTGATTCAGGACTAAGGCCCCGCTCATGAGAACAGGGGTTAAGGAGACATGGCAACTCTCTTTCTTGTATTGAGTCTGAGTCTGCAAGGCTCTGGCAATGACAAAGCGTACATAATTTGCTACCTTGGAAGATGTCCTAACTATCAAAACAATACCCTTGAAAGATTGCTCAAGGAGATGTAAAGAATGAAATGTAAGGGGAACAAGGGGATATATGCAGGGTAGAGAAAAAGAAAGCATATAAGAGTGTGTGTGTGTGTGTGTGTGTGTGTGTGTCTGAGAGAGAGAGAGAGAGAGAGAGAGAGAGACAGAGAAAGAGAGGAAAAGATACCAGAAATGAGAAGAGGTGTAGAAACTAAGAGATGCTTTTTATAATTTTTTAATAAAGGATATACTCTTGAGTCAGTGGATTTCACTGGGTCTCAGCGGGTTTCTGAGCCCCAAGTTTCTTGCCATGCATTAGCCGGACTGTATAAAGAATTGGCTCCCAGAAAGGCACGGTCATTTGTTCTTAGTTCTGTGTGCTCCCCAGTCCCCCACCGCTTGATGTCAACTTCTGACATTTTCCATCCGGCAACTTATACACTATCACCTGTCAGCCTTCCCATAGCACTCGTGTTTGTTTGATCTCATACAAACTCCGCTCTCCAATCTGTTGACGCAATAATACATCTGGGGACCTTTGAAGATAGTGCGCTGTGGGAGATCACAAATGGAAGTCTTTTCTTGACGCTTAAGCATCCTGAATGCTGAGTCCCCAGTGCTGATGGGGCTACATTGTGCATCTCCTTTTAGACACATTTAGACAAATCCATCAAGCAGGAGTCCCTAAAAGCCTGTAATTTTCCAGGCAATATGGGAGATACCACATAGGTAATGGAAGATTCCTATAAAGCAGCATGATCCTGAGCCAAGTTATCTGTTTGAATTAAATTGTTTTAAGCACTTCTGAGCTCCTGGTGTGATAGCAGGAGCCTCACAAGATTTAACTTAAAGATATGGGCCTGACCCTCAAGAAACTTAAAGTCCCAAATAGCAAGTTCCTTTGGGATATTAACATTTCTCAAACGCTTTTTGATATCTCCTAGCCCTGTGTGCACGTCTTCAGGGACTCCGTTGGTTGCTGAATACATTTTAGGCTCTTTAACCTGGAATTCAGTCTTCTCCAGGTGCTTTGCAGCCTGTCTCCCAATTTTCTCCCTTAAAAACCCTCTTCTCTGACCCCCTGCCCCACTCCCAGCCCCTGAGCGCTGCCAGGCACTGCTGTCTGTGCCCTACCCATTCCTGAGAACTCGCTTCACATCCTACTTCTTCCATGCATTTCCTCATCCCTCTTCTTTTATTTTTTTTTTAGTGGCTTTCTTTTTCAGAGCAGTTTTAGGTTGAGAGCAACACTGAGCAGAAAATAGAGTTTTCCCATATGCCCGTCTCCCCACACCCAAGCCCCCTCTACTATCCACTTCCCAATACACAGGTGCATTGTTACAGCTGATGGACCTACACTGACACGTCATGGTCACCCCAAATTCACAGCTTGCACACGAGGGTTCACTCTGGTGTCCCTCATTCTGTGGGTTTTGACAAACGTATAACGACAGGCATCCTCATCATAGCGTCGTGCAAAGTAGTTCCACTGCCCTAGAAACCCACTGGACTCTGCCTGTTCATCCTTCCCCAACAGATCCTGACAACCACTGATTTTTTTTTTTTTTTTTTTTTTTTTTTGCGGTACGCGGGCCTCTCACTGCTGCGGCCTCTCCCGTTGCGGAGCACAGGCTCCGGACGCGCAGGCTCAGCGGCCATGGCTCACGGGCCCAGCCGCTCCGCGGCACGTGGGATCCTCCTGGACCGGGGCACGAACCCGCGTCCCCTGCATCGGCAGGCGGACTCTCAACCACTGAGCCACCAGGGAAGCCCGTACCACTGATCTTTTATTGTCCCCATAGTTTTGCCTTTTTCAGAAAGTCATGCAGTTGGAATCATACAGTATGAAGGCTTCTTTCCCTCAGTAACAATATGCACTTAAGGTTCCCCCATGTCTCCTCATGGCTTGATAGGTCATTTCTTTTTTTTTTTTTAAACATCTTTATTGGAGTATAACTCTTTTACAATAGTGTGTTAGTTTTTCCTTTGCAACAAAGTGAATCAGTTATACATATACATATGTTCCCATATCTCTTCCCTCTTGCGTCACCCTCTCTCCCACCCTCCCTATCCCACCCCTCTAGGTGGTCACAAAGCACAGAGGTGATCTCCCTGTGCTATGCAGCAGCTTCCCACTAGCTATCTAATTTACATTTGATAGTGTATATATGTCCCTGCCACTCTCTCACTTCGTCACAGCTTACCCTTCCCCCTCCCCATATCCTCAAGTCCATGCTCTAGTAAGTCTGTGTTTTATTCCCGTCCTACCACTAATCTCTTCATGACATATTTTTTCTTAGTGTCCATATATTTGTGTTAGCATACAGTATTTGTTTTTCTCTCCCTGACTGACTTCACTCTGTATGACAGACTCCAGGTCTATCCACCTCATTACAAATAACTCAGTTTCATTTCTTTTTATGGCTGAGTAATATTCCATTGTATATATGTGCCACATATTCTTTATCCATTCATCTGTTGATGGACACTTAGGTTGCTTCCATGTCCTGGCTATCGTAAATAGAGCTGCAATGAACATTGTGGTACATGACTCTTTTTGAATTATGGTTTTCTCAGGGTATATGCCCAGTAGTGGGATTGCTGGGTCGTATGGTAGTTCTATTTTTACTTTTTTAAGGAACCTCCATACTGTTCTCCATAGTGGTTGTATCAATTTACATTCCCACCAGCAGTGCAAGAGGGTTCCCTTTTCTCCACACCCTCTCCAGCATTTATTGTTTCTAGAGTTTTTGATGATGGCCAATCTGACTGGTGTGAGATGATATCTCATTGTAGTTTTGATTTGCATTTCTCTAATGATTAATGATGTTGAGCATTCTTTCATGTGTTTGTTGGCAATCTGTATCTCTTCTTTGGAGAAATGTCTATTTAGTTCTTCTGCCCATTTTTGGATTGGGTTGTTTGGTTTTTTGTTATTGAGCTGCATAAGTTGCTTATAAATTTTGGAGATTAATCCTTTGTCAGTTGCTTCATTTGCAACTATTTTCTCCCATTCTGAGGGTTGTCTTTTGGTCTTGTTTATGGTATCCTTTGCTGTGCAAAAGCTTTTAAGTTTCATTAGGTCCCATTTGGTTATTTTTGTTTTTATTTCCATTTCTCTAGGAGATGGGTCAAAAAGGATCTTGCTGTGATTTATGTCATAGAGTGTTCTGCCTAAGTTTTCCTCTAAGAGTTTTATAGTGTCTGGCCTTACATTTAGGTCTTTAACCCATTTTGAGTTTATTTTTGTGTGTGGTGTTAGGGAGTGTTCTAATTTCATACTTTTACATGTAGCTGTCCAGTTTTCCCAGCACCACTTATTGAAGAGGCTGTCTTTTCTCCACTGTATATCCTTCCCTCCTTTATCAAAGATAAGGTGGCCATATGTGTGTGGGTTTATCTCTGGGCTTTCTGTCCTGTTCCATTGATCTATATTTCTGTTTTTGTGCCAGTACCATACTGTCTTGATTACTGTAGCCTTGTAGTATAGTCTGAAGTCAGGGAGCTTGATTCCTCCAGCTCCATTTTTCGTTCTCAAGATTGCTTTGGCTATTTGGTGTCTTTTGTGTTTCCATACAAATTGTGAAATTTTTTGTTCTAGTTCTGTAAAAAATGCCAGTGGTAATTTGATAGGGATAGCATTGAATCTGTAGATTGCTTTGGGTAGTAGAGTCATTTTCACAATGTTGATTCTTCCAATCCAAGAACATCATATATTTCTCCACCTATTTGTATCATCTTTAATTTCTTTCATCAGTGTCTTATAGTTTTCTGCATACAAGTCTTTTGTCTCCTTAGGTAGGTTTATTCCTAGATATTTTATTCTTTTTGTTGCAGTGGTAAATGGGAGTGTTTTCTTAATTTCACTCTCAGATTTTTCATCATTAGTGTATAAGAATGCCAGAGATTTCTGTGCATTAATTTCGTATCCTGCTACTTTAACAAATTCATTGATTAGCTCTAGTAGTTTTCTAGTAGCATCCTTAGGATTCACTATGTATAGTATCATGTCATCTGCAAAGTGACAGCTTTACTTCTTCTTTTCCTATTTGGATTCCTTTTATTTCTTTTTCTTCTCTGATTGCTGTGGCTAGAACTTCCAAAACTATGTTGAATAAGAGTGGTGAGAGTGGGCAACCTTGTCTTGTTCCTGATCTTAGTGGAAATGGTTTCAGTTTTTCACCATTGAGAACGATGCTGGCTGTGGGTTTGTCCTATATGGCCTTTATTATGTTGAGGAAAGTTCCCTGTATGCCTACTTTCTGCAGGTTTTTTATCATAAATCAGTGTTGAATTTTGTCAAAAGCTTTCTCTGCATCTATTGAGATGATCATATGGTTTTTCTCCTTTAGTTTGTTGATATGGTGTATCACGTTGATTGATTTGCGTATATTGAAGAATCCTTGCATTCCTGGAATAAACCCCACTTGATCATGGTGTATGATCCTTTTAATGTGCTGTTGGATTCTGTTTGCTAGTATTTTGTTGAGGATTTTTGCATCTATGTTCATCAGTGATATTGGCCTATAGTTTTCTTTCTTTGTGACGTCTTTGTCTGGTTTTGGTATCAGGGTGATGGTGGCCTCGTAGAATGAGTTTGGGAGTGTTCCTACCTCTGCTATCTTTTGGAAGAGTTTGAGAAGGATAGGTGTTAGCTCTTCTCTAAATGTTGATAGAATTCGCCTGTGAAGCCATCTGGTCCTGGGCTTTTGTTTGTTGGAAGATTTTTAATCAGTTTCAATTTCAGTGCTTGTGATTGGTCTGTTCATGTTTTCTATTTCTTCCTGGTTCAGTCTCGGCAGGTTGTGCATTTCTAAGAATTTGTCCATTTCTTCCAGGTTGTCCATTTTATTGCCATAGAGTTGCTTGTAGTAATCTCTAATAATCTTTTGTATTTCTGCAGAGTCAGTTGTTACATCTCCTTTTTCATTTCTAATTCTATTGATTTGAGTCTTCTCCCTTTTTTTCTTGATGAGTCTGGCTAATGGTTTATCAATTTTATTTATCTTCTCAAAGAACCAGCTTTTACTTTTATTGATCTTTGCTATTGTTTCCTTCATTTCTTTTTCATTAATTTCTGATCTGATCTTTATGATTTCTTTCCTTCTGCTAAATTTGGGGGTTTTTTGTTCTTCCTTCTCTAATTGCTTTAGGTGCAAAGTTAAGTTGTTTATTCGAGATGTTTCCTGTTTCTTAAGGTATGATTGTATTGCTATAAACTTCCCTCTTAGAACTGCTTTTGCTGTATCCCATAGGTTTTGGGTCGACGTGTCTCCATTGTCATTTGTTTCTAAGTACTTTTTGATTTCCTCTTTGATTTCTTCAGTGATCACTTCGTTATTAAGTAGTGTATTGTTTAGCCTCCATGTGTTTGTATTTTTTATAGATCTTTTCCTGTAATTGATATCTAGTCTCATAGCGTTGTGGTCAGAAAAGATACTTGATACGATTTCAATTTTCTTAAATTTGCCAAGGCTAGATTTGTGACCCAAGATATGATCTATCCTGGAGAATGTTCCATGGGCACTTGAGAAAAATGTGTATTCTGTTGTTTTTGGATGGAATGTCCTATAAATATCAAGTAAATCCATCTTGTATAATGTATCATTTAAAGCTTGTGTTTCCTTATTTATTTTCATTTTGGATGATCTGTCCATTGGTGACAGGGGGGTGTTAAAGTCCCCTACTATGATTGTGTTAGTGTCGATTTCCCCTTTTAAGGCTGTTAGTATTTGCCTTATGTATTGTGGTGCTCCTATGTTGGGTGCATAAATATTTACAATTGTTATATCTTCTTCATGGATCGATCCCTTGATCATTATGTAGTGTCCTTCTTTGTCTCTTGTAATAGTCTTTATTTTAAAGTCTATTTTGTCTGATATGAGAATTGCTACTCCAGCTTTCTTCTGATTTCCATTTGCATGGAATATCTTTTTCCATCCCCTTACTTTCAGTCTGTATGTGTCCCTAGGTTTGAAATGGGTCTCTTGTAGACAGCATATATATGGGTCTTGTTTTTGTATCCATTCAGCCAGTTTGTGTCTTTTGGTGGGAGCATTTAATCCATTTACATTTAAGGTAATTATCGATATGTATGTTCCTATTACCATTTACTTAATTGTTTCGGGTTGTTCTTGTAGGTCTTTTCCTTCTCTTGTGTTTCTTGCCCAGAAAAGTTCCTTTAACATTTGTTGTAGAGCTGGATTGGTGGTGCTGAACTCTGTCAGCTTTTGCTTGTCTGTAAAGGTTTTAATTTCTCCATCAAATCTGAATGAGCTCCTTGCTGGGTAGAGTAATCTTGGTTATAGGTTTTTTTCCTTCATCACTTTAAATATGTCCTGCCACTCCCTTCTGGCTTGTAGAGTTTCTGCTGAAAGATCAGATGTTAACCTTATGGAGATTCCCTTGTGTGTTATTTGTTGGTTTTCCGTTGCTGCTTTTAATATGTTTTCTTTGTATTTAATTTTTGACAGTTTGATTATTATGTGTCTTGGCGTGTTTATCCTTGGGTTTATCCTGTATGGGACTCTCTGTGCTTCCTGGACTTGATTGACTATTTCCTTTCCTATATTAGGGAAGTTTTCAACTATAATCTCTTCAAATATTTTCTCAGTCCCTTTCTTTTTCTCTTCTTCTTCTGGGACCCCTATAATTCGAATGTTAGTGCGTTTAATGTTGTCCTAGAGGTCTCTGAGACTGTCCTCAGTTCTTTTCATTCTTTTTTCTTTATTCTGCTCTGCAGTAGTTATTTCCACTATTTTATCTTCCAGGTCACTTATCCGTCCTTCTGCCTCAGTTATTCTGCTATTGATCCCATCTAGAGTATTTTTCATTTCATTTATTGTGTTGCTCATCGTTGCTTGCTTCCTCTTTATTTCTTCTAGGTCCTTGTTAACTGTTTCTTGAAATTTGTCTATTCTATTTCCAAGAGTTTGAATCATCTTTACTATCATTATTCTGAATTATTTTTCAGGTAGACTGCCTATTTCCTTTTCATTTGTTAGGTCTGGTGTGTTTTTATCTTGCTCCTTCATCTGCTGTGTGTTTTTCTGTCTTCTCATTTTGCTTATCTTACTGAGTTTGGGGTCTCCTTTTTGCAGACTGCAGGTTCGTCGTTCTCGTTGTTTTTGGTGGCTGTCCCCAGTGGCTAAGGTTGGTTCAGTGGGTTGAGTAGGTTTCCTGGTTGGGGGGACTAGTGCCTCTGTTCTGGTGGATGAAGCTGAATCTTGTCTTTCTGGTGGGCAGGTCCACGTCTGGTGGTGTGTTTGGGGATGTTGGTAGCCTTATTATCATTTTAGGCAGCCTCTCTGCTAATGGGTGGGGCTGTAGACCTCTCTTGCTCTTTGTTGGGGATAGGGTGTCCAGCAGTGTTTGTTGCTGGTCCTTGAGTGAAGCTGGGTCTTGGTGTTGAGATGGAGATCTCTGGGAGATTTTCGCCGTTTGATGTTGCGTGGAGCTGGGAGGTCTCTTGTGGACCAGTGTCCTGAGGTTGGTTCTCGCACCTCAGTGACACAGCCCTGGTGCCTGGCTGGGGCGCCAAGAGCCTTTAATCCACACGGCTCAAAATAAAAGGGAGAAAAAATAGAAAGGAAAGAAGAGGAAGGAAGGAAAGAAGGAAGGAAGGAAGAAAGGAAGGGAGGAAGGAAGAAAGGAAGGGAGGAAGGAAGGAAGAAAGGAAGGAAGAAATGAAGGAAGGAAGAAAGCAAGAAAGGAAGGGAGGAAGGAGGAGAGGAAGAAAGGGAGGAAGGAAGGAAAGAAGAAAGGAGGGAAGGAGGGAAGAAAGGAAGGAAGAAAGGAAGAAAGAAAGGGAGAAGACAAAATAAAGTAGGATAAAGTATAGTTATTAAAATAAAAAATAATTATTAAGAAGAAAAATTTCTGTTAAAAAAAAAAACAGAAAAACCGGTCACTCTAACCCTAGGACAAATGGTGAAAGCAAAGCTATACAGACAAACTCTCACACAGCAGCACACACATACACACTCACAAAAAGAAAAAAGGGGAAAATAATAGTATATCTTGCTCCCAAAGTCCACCTCCTCAACCTGGGATGATTCGTTGTCTATTCAGGTTTTCCACAGATGCCGGGCACTTCAAGTTGACTGTGGAGCTTTAATCCGCCGCTTCTGAGGCTGCTGGGAGAGACCTCCCCCTCTCTTTGTTCGCACAGCTCCTGGGCTTCAGCTTTGGACTTGGCCCCGCCTCTGCGTGTAGGTCGTCCGAGGGCGTCTGCCCTTTGGTCAGACAGGACAGGGTTAAAGGAGCAGCTGATTGGGGGTCTCCGGCTCACTCAGGCCGGGGGGAGGGAGGGGCACGGGGGCGGGGCAAGTCCGCGGCGTCAGAGGCCGACGTGACGCTGCACAGGCCCAAGGCGCGCCGCGCGTTGTCCCGGGGAAGCTGTCCCTGGGTCCCGGGACCCCGGCAGTGGCGGGCTGCACAGGCTCCCGGAAGGGGCGGTGTGGAGAGTGACCTGTGCTCACACACAGGCCTCTTGGTGGCGGCAGCAGCAGCAACCCTAGCGTCCCCACACCCGTCTCTACTGTCCGTGTCGACAGCCGCGGCTCGCGCCCGTTTCTGGAGCTCCTTTACGCGGTGCTCTTAATCCCCTCTCCTCACGCCTGAGGAAGCAAAGAGGCAAGAAAAAGTCTCTTGTCTCTTCGGCAGCTCCGCGCCCGTTTCTGGGGCTCCTTTAAGCGGCGCGCTTTAACCCCTCTCCTCGCGCCCAGGAAGCAAAGAGGGTAGAAAAGGTCTCTTGCCTCTTCGGCAGCTCCAGACTTCAACCGGACTCCCTCCCGGCCAGCCGTGGCGCGCTAACCCCTTCAGGCTGTTTTCACGCCGCCAACCGCAGGCCTCTCCCTGGGATCCGACTGAAGCCCGAGCCTCAGCTCCCGGCCCCGCCCGCCCCGGCGGGGGAGCAGACAAGCCTCTCGGTCTGGTGAGTGCCGGTCAGCACCGATCCTCTGCGGGAATCTCGCCACTTTGCCCTCCACAGCCGCTTACCACGCTCTCCTCCGCGGCTCCGGAGCTTCCCGCTCCGCCACCCGCAGTCTCCGCCCGCGAAGGGGCTTCTAGTGTGTGGGAACCTTTCCTCCTTCACGGCTCCCTCCCACTGGTGTAGGTCCCGTCCCTTTTCTTTGTCCCTGTTTATTCTTTTTTCTTTTGCCCTCCCCAGGTACGTGGGGAGTTTCTTGCCTTTTGGGAGGTCTGAGGTGTTCTGCCAGCGTTCGGTGGGTGTTCTATAGGAGAAGTTCCACGTGTAGATGTTATTTCTGATGTCTCTGTGAGGAGGAAGGAGATCGCCGCATCTTACTCTTCCGCCATCTTGAAGCCGTCCTCCGGTCATTTCGTTTTAGTGTTAATAATATTCCATTGTCTGGATGTGCCATGCCTTGCCGCTCCTTCAGAAATTCTGGTAGTTCTTAATGTCTAAACCTGCTCTGTCTGATGCATGGGCTGCTAGCTACATAACATTTAAATAAAATGGCTGTTTAGATTTAAAATAATTAACATTAAGTAAAATAAAAAATTCAGTTTCTCAGTCACATTAGCTACACTGAGACTGCTCAGCAGCCACATGTGGCTGGCGGCGACTGTTTTAGCCCAGATACAGGGCAGCTCTGCTCATTCAGAAGAGACCTCATTCTACTGCATACATAGCCCTGCTCTACACTATTGATGTGGTCACTAGGCAGGTTATTTTTTTTTAATTTTTAAATTTTTTGCCTGCACCATGCGGCTTGGGGGATCTTAGTTCCCAAACCAGGGACTGAACCCGGTCCCTCGGCAGTGAAAGCGCAGAGTCCTAACCACTGGGCCGCCAGGGAATTCCTACTTCCTACTAGGCATGTTAATGTATTGAGGTTCTACTGTAGTTCGATGCCTTGTCAGATTAATGTACTTTAACTAATTTAATCCCATTCACAGCCCTATGAGTATGGTGCTATTACTATTCCCATTTTACACAGGAAAATCGGAAGGTCAGAAAGGTTAAGTGATATATCCAATGTCGCACAGTTAGTGGCGGCGGGGCCAGGACTGGAGCCAGGTGTCCCCGACGCCAGGACACTGTTCTCAGATGCTAAGCATCCTGCTGGTCATCTGCTCTGGGATAGCTGCTCCTTCACTTCCCATCCTAAAGTCCTCCATCAGCAGGGGTTGCACATAATCCATCGTTTACAGATGAGAAAACTGAGATTTCAAAATGTGAGTAAATGTCCACGGTCCCAGAGGCGAAGTCATCGGCAGAACAGCGGCTGGCCACCCAGCCCCTCCCGGCCAGACCGGTAGCCTTTGTTCCACCCTGTTTTCTGGGATGCAGGGGCTGTCGCCTACTTTGGCAGCACCAAAGCAGTCAGCACAAAGCCTTTGGCAAAGCCAGATCTCTACTTGCCGAGGGACGCGGAGAGGAGAGACCACAGTCTAGCTTGCTCCCCGCCGGGAGCTGTGAGGGGTTTGTGAGACTAGAATGTCTCTCACACGCCTTCCTGGGCTGTGGTTTGCCTTCTTCTGAGAAGGACCGGGAGCAGACGTGAGGTGGTGAGGAAGAACACGGCACTGGCAGTCGGAGCAATGACTCAGTCGTTCACCAGCGTTCGACACTCAATGGGCACCCACTGCATGCCAAAGCCTGAGACAAGACTGGGTCCAGATGTGAGCAAGGAAGCTGGGAAGGCGATGTGAAAATTCAAAGCTGGAGCCAGAGACAGAGGACGGCCTGGGAGCAGCAGCCAAGCAATGGCGGGATGGGGGGGAGGAGACTGGGCCAGATGCTGTCTTTTGCAGAGACAAGACTTGTGGGGGATGAAGTGGCCTCCTTGGAGAATGCCTGGTAAATGCTAGAAGCAAGATCAATTTCTGACTTTTTCTCTGTATAGGAGAAGCCTCCTGACCCTGGTGGAGGTGCCTGTAGCTACAGAACCAACTGTAACTTCATATTTACAGCTGGAATTTACAGCTCTGCCCTCCCAACCCCCTAAGACAGCCAAGGTCCCTTCAAATGGACATTTGAGCTTGGGCTGATTTTCGGTACTTCCTGGGGAGAAGAAAGAAAAGGAAGGAGTTGGGAGGTTGGTGGTGGAGCGAGGAAGTGTCTGCCTTCAGGTCTTGGGAGAGACAGTCACTGGGTGGTGACTATCGAGTGGACGTGCAGGGCCCCCGCTGGACCACAAGGCCAAGGCAGGTGGGGAGCAGGGCAGTTTTCTAGAATTCTTGTACAATCCCCGTGCAGACTTCCGCCCACCCCCAGGAGCCTCAGCCCAGCAGCTCAGGAACAGCTGGAGGACACGGCAGCCGCTGGCCTTAGCTGAGTGCGTGGCTGGCGCGGCCGCCCCCCCCCCCCCCCCCCCCCCCCGGGTCAGGCCCTGTCCCCGCCTGCCACTTGTAGCTTCGCGCCCTTCCCACCCTGGAGACGTGACCGCTGCTGTTCCTTGTGCGCCCCTCCCCCCGGGGCGGGACCTGAGCCCCCAGCCCTTTCTCCTGCCTGCCTGCTCCTCTGGTGGCCGCTCCTCTGTGACCGCCCTGCTCAGCATACCCTCCATCACTTCTGTAGCCCCTGTCCTCCTCCAGGTACTTTTTCCTGCTTGCCTGGTGCCGAGTCTGGAGACAGAATCTCAGATCCCACTGGCTGAGCAGATGGGGTGCTGCTGTCCAGCTCTGCTGTTTGCCTCCCTGCCCCCGCCCTCTCCTCAGACACAGGTGACCAGAGCGACCCTTTTAAGCATCAGTTGCCTCTTGCCATTCCTTGACTCGGGGCTCTAATGGCTGCCATTCATTCTGAGAGCGGAGGCCAGGTTCCCTTCATCAAGCGACAACAAAGCTTTACACAACCTGACTCTGGCCCGTCACTCCCCCTCCTACTCACTTGGCTCCAGCCACCCTGCCCCCTGGCCACTCCTGTGCCAGCTCACCCTGGACAAGGGCTGCCCGCTTCTCCTGTCCCCGGGGGGCTCTTCCCCTGGACGCCCACCTCGCTCACTTCTCTGCTGCCTTCAGTGTAGACCAGCCAGGCTAGAGAGAGAGCTTGCAAAAGGGTAAGATGAGAAAGAAATCCAAATTCACCTCCTCCCCCTCCTTCCCTTCCCTTCTGGCAGTCTCTAGCCTCTTCACTCTGGTTTTGTTTTTCTTCGGCGCTTGTGCCAGACATGGCGGAATCCAGGGTTCAGCCACCTCTGAAATCTCCCCCATCTCACGGCTCTTCTGTCCTCTGGTTCAGTTTCACTCCCTTCTCCACAGTGTCGGCAAAAGAGCCTCCAGCCTCTCTGGGCTTTAGCCTTCAGTTTGCAAACCCGGTACAAAGAGCAGGCTCCATTTCCAATGGCTCCTGAAAGAGGACAAGGGCTGATTCTCCCTGGACCAACTTGAGACTTGGCTTATTTTTGAACCACCCTGTGTGGCCAGGGGAGGGGACCCTTCTGCTTGGTGAGGCCCGGGTCACATATCTGTCCCTGGAAATGGAGTGGGGGTGGGATAAGCCCTGCCCAAAACACCGAGCTTGAAACTGATGAGCGATGGTTCCCAAAGGGAGATTCGGGCACAGCTCCCAGGAGAAGGGGAAATGGATCCAGGGCAGGTGAGAAGATTCCATATTCCCTGGGTTCCCCCCCAACCACTTCCCTGTTTGCTTCCCAGCTCTTCCCCCTGGGCCCATCCTGTGTGCACCCTGCAGTCATTTTGAGCTCACAAAATATACTGTATGATCTGTTACTCTCCTGTTAGTAAGTCTTTGGTGCCTAGAGGTTAAAGTCCAAGCATCTTAGACCAGCATTAAAAGCCACCACAGATCGGCCTCACCTCATCTTTCCCATCTTGTCTCCTTGAAAGCTCTCAGCCTGGCCTGGTGGGTCCCTATCTGCAGAGAAGGTGGGAGGGATGGACTAGAATTTCAGGTGTGTGTATGTGGGGCGTAGATAAGTCACCCAGACATCATCCCAGGAGAGGAAGCGTCAGGGCCTGGCCCCAGATGTGGGATGTGATCTGGGTCTGAAGAGCTGCAAGGAAGCCAGTGAGTTTGTGAGGGGCGGGGGTGGGGTTTAAGGGACAGGAGGAAGAAGGTGTCAGAGTGGGTGCTGGAGTGATTCTGTGAGAGGCTCCGAGAAGGGGAGGCCTGGGGAAGGGGCAGGAGTGAAGGAAGGGTAGAGGAAAGACCTCATGGCGTTCCAGACGTGGGGAACGATCACAAGGAAGGTGGGAGGTGGAGAGCACAGCACATGCTCTGGGCTCGAGGTCACAGGATGTGGACTCAAGTCTCCCCCCACCCAGGTCTCCGTCCCACAGTTACCAGGCAGGAGAGTGGCAGCCCTCCCCAGGATGCTGGGTGGTTATACATGATGCTGTGTGGTGATATGTGTGCCAAGTGCCACAGAAAGGGACGGGATGGTTTACCACAGAAACAGGTACTCGGGCACCTTTGCCAGCAGTGATGCGTGAACTGCTCTGTTCCATCACGGTTCAGGTAGAGGCAGGAGGCTGGTCTCTAGGACGTATTGGACATCTTTCTTGCTCTTAATGCCCTCTCCCAATCCCCACCCCTCAATGAGATAAGAAGTAGGTACTACTGCCCGTCACGTTTTAGGAACGGGGACAGTGAGAGCAGTTAGGAGTTTTGTTTGAGTGCTTCCTGGAAGTCAACACTTGGAAGTGGAGCCAAGATGGCGCTCCACAGTTCTGTCTGTTCTGCTGACCGTGACTCATTTCCAGAAGCTAGCCACGCATTCTATAACAAGTTTTAATTGTGGTAAAATACACATAACGTAGAATAAGATCTTAACCATTTCTAAGCGTACAGTTGAGTGTTAAGTGCATTCACATTGTTGTGTAACCCATCTCCAGACGTCTTTTCATCTTACAAAATAGAAACTCTGCCCATTAAACAAGAAGTCCCCCCTCCCCCCTCCCCCCAGCCCCTGGCAACCACCATTCTACTTTCTGTCTCTATGAATTTGATGGCTCTGGGGGTCTCTGGTAAATGGAATCATACAGTATTTATCTTTTTGTGGCAGGTTTTCTTCACTTAGCCTAATGTCCCCAAGGTTTGTCCATGTTATATGTGCCAGAATTTCTTTCTTCTGTAACACTGGATAATATTCCATTGTATATATTTATCCATGCATCCATCAGTGGACACCTGGGTTGCTTCCTTCTTTTGGCTATTGTGAATAACGCTGCCTTGAACACAGGTGTATGAATATCTGTTTGAGACCCCATCTTCAATTCTTGTCCAGAAGTAGAATTGCTGAATGGAAAATATGGTGACTGTATTTTCAATTTCTTGAGACACGTTCACACTGTTTTTCATAGTAACTACACCACTTTACATTCCCACATATGAGGCACAAGAGTTCCAATTCCTCCACATCTTTGCCAACACTTCTATTTTATGTTTTTGTTTCTTTGTTTGTTTGGTTTGACTTTCTTTTATAATAGTCATCCCATTGGGTGTGAGGTATGTCTCATTGTGGTTTTGATTTGCATGTTTTTAATGATTAGTGATGTTGACTACCTTTTCATGTGATTTTTGGCCATCAGTGTATCTTCTATTCATGTCCTTTGGCCATTTTTAAGACGGTTGTTTGTTTGCTAGTCAAGAAATTTTAATGATCACTGGGATAAGATAATAAATATAAAGGAATAGGGCAAGTTGGGCTAAGAGTTTATCAGCTCTGATTCCAATATCCCAGCTGGCTGAACCTCTCAACCTCCCCACAGACACAGCGAAGCCTCCTATCCAGGGTGGCTGTTGACACTAGTGGTGAGAAATTCTGCCCTCCAAGAAATGACTGGGGAGAACCAGGGCTGGCTTCAGGGCCCTACCTTTCATCCAAACTGAGGTTGAAGAAGAAATTATTTCTGTGTAAACAAAAACTTGTGTCCTTTCCCTTTTCCCTTTTTCAACCCAATCTGAAGTATTACTATATCCACAGCAACCACAGCAACTGTAACCACCACCATCCTGACCACCGGCACTGCTACCAGCATGGATCACAGGCTCACCGTGGACCACATCTGGTGCCCTCATGGCTGGAAGCCGTCGGTGTTCAAATCCCCAGGTGAGAAATCGCCAGCCATTAAGTCATCTGATTGGCTGAACATCCTAAGCATCTGAAAATGAGAAGACAATGTGCGTCTTCTTGTTTTGTTTTTCATCCGTACAGAAAGTAATGAAGCCGTGGTTGGGAATTTTAAGCAGCAGCTTCAGCCAGGCTGGGTGGTTTATAGAGATTAACTTACCCCCTTGGAGTGCTCAGCAACCAACCAGAGGGCTTTCCCAAACCAAGCAATTTTATAATTAAGTGATAATTGTTTTTTGGAGGGTTTTTTTTTCCCCCCTGGGTAGCCTAGAGAAAGATAAACAGCTGCAGGAATCAATAAGCATCAAGGTCATAGGCTGAATTATTTACCAGTTCTCTGCTATTTATCTCACACTTTCCTCTCTACAAGGAAAAAATTGTGTCTACTTCACATGAGATTTAGAACGTACCTGGTTTAGTTTCACAGTTGTTATTACTGTCTTTGCCTTTTTATGACTGAGAAGAATTGCTGTTTCACTAACAAAGTCTAGAGAGAGGGAGCATGGGAGGGTCTGATGCCAGGGTTCATTCACTGGGCTGGGCCCTAAGCTGTAGGAGTACTGGGGTTGGGGGATGGGCAGCAAAAGATGCAGGCTGTGTGCACCTAGCCCCATACATTGCTTATGTTCATGACTACTACAATGTCTCCCTCACAGCCCTCCTAACCTTCTGGTTCTTGCCCCACCCACTATGGATGCCACAATCTTCGGTCAAAATGAGCTTTCCTAAACCCCAGTCTGTCAATTCTCTATGAAGAAGTCTCTAGGATGATCTAAATCCATCTAAGGAATCCAGCCGTACATTCCTTATGGGTTTTGCAGCTTCGTTCCCTTCTGTGCACACCTGGCCTCACGTCCTACCGCCCCCTGACTTCCTCACTAAATTCCTGCCGTACTTCTTTGAGTTCTTCAAACCTACCACACTCTATCCCCTCAGGGTCACCTCAGCTGTTGATCCTGCTGGAATAATATCCTCCTCTTTCCCAGGGTAAGCCCAACTCATCTACGTTCTATTAGCCACCCCGCCTTTTAAGTCTGGGTGATTACCACTTCCTGGGTCCCCTCAGAGCACACGTCCCAACCCCCATGATGTGTCTTGGGTCATTTGAGATGAAGGACCATTCTTACATGAGCATGTGTTATATCACTAATAATAGTTCAATGTCTAGTCTATAATAGATAGTCAATACCTATTTGTGCAGTTGATGAAGGAATCTCATAAGTTACCTGGGGCCACGGAGAAGGAAATGGGGCTCCGGGAAAGTGCTGCCTGGTAGGATGTTGCTGTGAACTTGTAACTAAGCCTCTCTGAAAAGCCCCTTGCTTGCCTTTGGCTGAACCACACACTAACAGAAAATAGCTGTGAAGGTTTAAAGAAAGCACGATATGCTATAAAAATTAATATGAAAACTCAATATATTGAGAGTTGGTTATTTTTTTTATAAGATTGTTATTCCTCTAAGCAAACCTGCCCATTTCCATGTATTTTACTATCGAATCAATTTGTATACAACCTTCAATAACCTGTTCTATAAAACAACAAGATATCTGCACCAAAAATATGCACTTTTTTGGTGAGTCCTTCATTTTTTCAGACCATTAGCATATTCAAGAACAGGTACAGGAATAAAGAGAGATTCAGGGGACCGTCTAGGCTAGATAGATATGCTTGACCTCTACCAATTCCGAGTTGAGTTAGAAGCACCTACACCCCGAATCAAATTGACTTAATGTTATTTCATGTCCTTTGCAGGCACATTTCCAGTTTTTCTTCTTTGGCTGGTAAGTAACTTTGAGTCACCTCTATATGTTTATACGGTGCCAAATATTTGGATGGAAGGCTATGTGATAAACGTGAACAAAATATCTGGGTAGATAACTCAGATTTTCTTCTTTATTTGGAGTTTTGAGTGCTTTGTAGACAAATCTAAGGCACGTGGTTTCCTGTCTGAGGTCCTTCATCTTCCTTGTGGTCTTGGATATTGATCCTGGCTGCAGGCCAGGGACCAGGCGCTCTGGCTCAGTGTGCTTCCAGGGCTGTGAGCAGCTTTGAAAGAGCTCCTTGATCTCTATTAAGGGTGTAGATACCAATGTTACACTCATTTTCCCACTTTCTTTCTCACTCCTCCATTAATGACCAGAAACTATTAATGAATGACCAGAATCAGTCTGGCTGCTTGGTGAGATTAGAGGACTTTTACTTGTCTTGCAACTGCTTGTAGGAAGCCAGGTGCAGCATCAATTTATCGTGAACTCACTTTCTCTCTCTGCATCTCTGCTATTAAGTAACGCCACCCTGGGGCTTGTTCCTGATAAAGCAGCTTTACAGAAAGCAAAGTGATGGGTCTCCATACAACCCTGGTTATTCTTCTCCATCCAGGGATGGCTTAAGTTAAGTAAGGCAACATGTTGGAGCTAAACAGTCCCTTCTGAGAATCTTGGTTTTAATTCTGAGACAGTGTTTATCTTGAGAAGAGATTTTTCAGAGGTTAGATAGGGCCAGGCCTACAGAGGGGCTGAGAGGCTGGATAGGACGCACCACTGGCTATTTGGAAGGATTCAAATAACTCTACAGCAGGAACTCGAACCAGCTTTGCGGAATATTCTGAAACTCGATTCTTCACATGAATCATTCTAATCCTAACATCCAGAGACTGGAGGGGAGCAGTGTCCCCATGAGGACCACTGAAAGGAAAATCCTGAGAACAAATGGAAAGTGCTGGAAATAGGAGCAGCTGAAACTGAGAGCCCAGAAAGCCTGCAGCCCAGTAAAAGCTGGTTTAGGATCAGGCAAATGATGAGGTGATTCGGAAATCCTATGCAGTACAGTGAGCAGGCATGCTTATTGTTCTTTCATTGATTAGACACCAGCAGAGGTTTGGAAGGGTGAGGGCATATCCCATGCCACACAGGTTGACACTTGAATCTATATATGTGTATTGTTTTCCCTTACTGAAAAACTGCATTTACTGTTGATCCATAGAACCTCTCTACTTTCTTAAAGACTATCAGTCAACTGCCCTGTTTTTTAAGAAATATGTTGATTCTATCATAGACAAAGTTAGCAAGCATTAAAGTAGGGATTGGCTACTCTTTTCAAAGTCCCTGTCCCCAGTTAAAAAGTGATAGCACTTTCTAATTGTTTGCTTTAAATAGGGATAACACAGGGCTTGCATAAGAAATTTGAGATACCATGCAAAGTTACCAAATTTTCTTGGGCAAAGAAAATTAAAGAGGTGCTATATTAGTTGGGATTTATTCTAAGCTGCTATTACAGAGATCCACTCAGTGCAATGCTTAAATGAGAATTACAAATCTCAGACTTTTTATTAAAAGTGCTTCTCAGCCAGTAGACAGGTGGACAGAAACTTAGGACACACACACACACGCCTTTCCTTTCAAGACACAACTAGGAAGTGGCAGCCCTCAGTCACATGGCCACACAGCCGAGCAAGGCTGGGAAACCAATGTTCCCAGGTAAGAACGAGGAATTCTGTTACTGAAGGAAGAAGGGTCAAATGATATTGGTGGACAATTTGCAGGTTCTTCCACAGGTGCACACATAGAAGGAATGCAGGACAACATGGAACTCAAGGTATTAAACTACTACTTGGACTGAGGTGGTAATTGAAATAAAAAAGAGGAGAAAAAGGAAGTTGAGGTCGGTAAATGGCAGTCCTCCCAGACTTAGATAAAGAGGATCAAACATAGACATGTATGTTGCGATTAGAAGAGGAAAGGAGTATGTAGTCCACTTTCAAGTCCTTTAAATTTGGTCCAAACTAGCCTAAATGGGGCCCAACTCTGTTCAGTTGTGTTGCTTGATAGTGGCAGTTCCATAAGGCAGGTCTCTTTAATTGGGCTGGATTTGAAAATTTGTAATTCCTTAGCTCTTTATTTTGAAATGTCCCTCTTTATTCCCGGTGATATCACATGTTCTGGAGTCTACATTATCTGAAATTAACAGTCTCTCCAGCTTTCTTATTGTTAATGTTTGCTTAACATATTTTTTTATACATACCTGTGTCTTCATATTTAAAGAGATTTCTTGTAGACAAGACATAGTTGAGTCTTGCACATGTATTCAGTCTGACGATTTCTGCCTTTTATTTGATGCATTTAGACCATTTATATTTAATGTGGTTATTGATATGGTTGGATTTAAGTCTACCATGTTGCTACTGGTTTTCCTTTTGTTTCATGTGCTCTTTGATATTATGTCATCATTTTCTGTGGCTTTTTTGGATTAATTAAGGATTTTCTATGATTCTATTTTATGTCTACTACTGGCTAATTAGTTACATCTTTTGTTTAATTTAATTTTTATTTTTTAGTGGTTGTTCTAGGGTTTATAATATGCCCTTAACTTATCATAGACTATTTTGAAACAATATTACATCATATCTTATATAATGTAAGATCCTTACAACAGAACACTTACATTCTCCTGTTCATCCTTTGTGCTATTTGGATTATACATTTTACATATACATATATTATAAAATCCCATAATAAGTTACTATTTTTTTTGCTTTGAACATTCATTTATCTTTTGAGAAATTAAAAGATGAGGAAAAAAGGAAATATTAATATTTTAAAAATACTTTTTATTTCTTTGTGTAGATCTACAGTTCCATCTGTTACAATTTTTCTTCTGCCCAAATAACTTCTTTCAATATTCCTTTTCGGACTGATATACTGGTAGTAAATTCTTTCAGCTTTTGTTTGCCTGAAATAGGTTTTATTTTGTCTTCAGTTTTAAAGGCTATTTTCACTGAATATTATGAGATTGTACAGAAATAGTAGTTATAATATGAGGGTCTTTTTAATGAGGAATTGTTAATATTCACTAAAATGAGTTGGCCAAAATGTTTGTCTGTATACCACTGGTCAGTTTTATTACATGGCAGGAATGTAATTATTTTGTTGAACAAAATAATTTTTTTAAATTGGGGTATAGATTTTTTAAACTTGGTATATAGTTGCTTTACAATATCGTGTTAGTTTCTGCTGTACAGCAAAGTGAATCAGCTGTATGTTTACATATATCCCCTCTTTTTTTGATTTCCTTCTCATTTAGGTCACCAAAGAGCACTGAGTAAAGTTCCCTGTGCTATACAGCAGGTTCTCATTAGTTATATGTTTTATACATATTAGTGTATATATGTCAATCCCAATCTCCCAAATCATCTGCCCTCCCCCACCTCCCTGCTTGGTGTCCATATGTTTGTTCTCTACATCTGTGTCTCTAGTTCTGCTTTGCAAACAGTTTCTTCTGTACCATTTCTGTAGATTCCACATATATGCATTAATATACGATATTTGTTTTTCTCTTTCTGATATATTTCACTCTGTATGACAGTCTCTAGGTCCATCCACGTCTCTACAAATGATCCAATTTAATTCCTTTTTATGGCTGAGTAATATTCCATAGTATATATGTGCCACATCTTTTTTATCCATTCATCTGTCAATGGACATTTAGGTTGCTTCCATGTCCTGGCTATTGTAAATAATGCTACAGTGAACATTGGGGTGCATGTGTCTTTTTGAGTTATGGTTTTCTCAGGGTATATGCCCAGTAGTGGGATTGCTGGGTCAAATGGTAATTCTATTTTTAGGTTTTTAAGGGACCTCCATACTGTTCTCCATAGTGGCTGTATCAATTTACACTCCCACCAACAGTGTAAGAGGGTTCCCTTTTCTCCACACCCTCTCTAGCATTTAACGAAATAATTTTTAATAAAAACTTAAAATGATTGTAGTAAGTATGAATTCAACATGTACTCATTTCATTAAGTGTTTTTTTTAGTTGTTTTAGTTTTTTGGGGTTTTTGTGTGTGTGTGTGTGTGGTACGCGGGCCTCTCACTGTTGTGGCCTCTCCTGTTGCGGAGCACAGGCTCTGGACGCATAGGCTCAGCGGCCATGGCTCATGGGCCCAGCCGCTCCGCGGCATGTGGGATCTTCCCGGACTGGGGCACGAACCTGCGTCCCCTGCATCAGCAGGCGGACTCTCAACCACTGCGCCACCAGGGAAGCCCATTGAATCCTTTTAAAACATGATCGTGATTTAAGGCAAAACATGATTTGCCTTTTCAGAGGAAAATGGGCTGGAAAGAGGTAGGGATGTATGCAGAAAGGTGTTGCCGAAGGGTGAAACTGAGCTAAGATTTTAATACTTTACAGATGGTCTTGGCCATTCTCTCATCATTCTGCATGCTCCAGCCAAATTAAATACTCTTTTGTAACACGTAGGGAATAGAAGTCCATTTATTAGGCAAGTGCACAAGGAAGAAAAGAGAAAAAAATGGCACAAATTACCTGCTCCTCCACTACCATTATGCCAGACTCTCCCTCACCTGGGACGTGACTTGTGGTTCTGGTGGAGCTAGTTTATCATCCTGGAGAGAGCCAGTGGAGTAGATGTGGATGTCAGGGTATTACCTTAATGAATTCAGATACTATACAAACTGCAGTAGCCCACATCTGCAGACAAAACTTTCATAATTCCTCTCCTATTTCTGCCTTTTGAACAAATCTAGTTTTTCACTGTATCTCCATCTTGAGTTATCTCAGAAACAGGAGACTTGTCTGTCAGGATGTACCACACTCCCAAGATCCAGGAAAGGGGCTGGGGGGAACTAGAGTCTAACCCTCATTGGGTCAACATGTCTCTCTTACTTAGACAAGTTTACTGAATTAAAAAACAACAACAACAAAACAATCCAAAAAACCAGTCTTCTATTGGGACAGATTAACCAGTAATAAATTTTTTTTGATTTACATTGTTTGAAACCAATCCTATGGAATGTCTGCCCTTCAGTACCAATATGGCCTTGGTTTTGTTTGTGCTTTTTGCTTATTTGTTTCAGTGGTGGTGATAATCAGTAGAGGAAAATTCCTGTAGAGAGGCTGAAGCATGCTTTATGATTTTTCTTCCCATCATCCAGGGTTAGCAAACCACAAAAATACTCTTTTATAGCACTTAGGGTAAAAGATATTTTTAAAATATCCTCTACAGGAGAGTGTCTCTGTGATAGGATCATCGAGACCAAAATTATCCCTGCTACACTCAAGCTTCGTTTTCATTTCTCATCTCAGAAGATCTCCAGAAGGGTTTAAAGTGATGCTACTTAGGTGTGGTCCATGGACTGGTGCCAGGCCATGACATGCTTGTCACTGGTCTGCGATGAGATGCATATACAAACTGAAAATAAGCATAGAGAAATTTTCATGAACATTTCTATAACTTTTTACCTGTTCTGTGGAATCGAATAAAGAATTCGAGCTAGTATTTTATATGTCTTAATTTTTTTTTCATTTTCCTTGTAATTCATTTCTGTTGTGTTTTATAAAAATCATTTAATCCAGAAAGGATTGGGAAAAGAACCAAAGCCTCAAAACCTGATCCTCCCTGCACAATTTGATTTTTTCAACTTCTTATTAATCTATAAAGAGTTTAAAGAAAAAGCTAAAAACTATGAAAGAACATGTTAAAGAAATGGCTGCTCCCTCCCCACAGATAGTTGGAGAAGCACTAAAGCACTAGCCTTGGACTGAATGAGCTAGACAGACAGGGGGAAGAGTAAGTTTTTAAAAAATTGTAAGTTCATGGTCAGTAGTTATGGCAGGACTCATGAGGGTGTAATCTATTGCTCCCTTCTTTATCCATTATCGATAATAGTGCTGTGTAAGGAAATCAAGCAAACACACACAAAGACCAGTGGCATAAACCAACGAACACTGGGCCAGCTGTGGCCCACGGGGGTCTCTCAGTCTCCAGCGGATTAGCCTGGGCTTGTTCCAAGAGGGCACAGGAGAGGTGGCAAGGCCCCTCCAGGCTTGGGCTCAGAATTGACATCCTCACTGGGCTCCGTGGGCAAGTTATGAGGCCAGAACGGATTCTAGGGCTGGAGGAATGGATTCCACTCCATAGGATGCTGGAGAAAGAAAGGGGAAGAATCGGGGCCATTTTACAATCGACTTACCAGGTCCTGGTAATCGCATGAGCTTCCACATTCTCCAACAAATCAGGGCGAGGTAAGATTTCAGATGTTAGTGCCTGACTTCCCGGCCCTCAGGGCTGTTGATGAAATACTGCCCCTCTCCGTCAAGTGGCCAAAATAGGCACCATTAATTGATCACTGTGCTCTGCTGATAAACTTGGAAGTGACTTTAGAATCTTTAGAATTGGATTTACCAATTGAAATCTATCACTTAACGCTGCAGTTATGGATAGTCAGGAGCGGCTCGGGAGCCGTGGCCCCTCAGAGGGCAGCACGTGTGCGCTACAGCGTTAGCGAGAGGTGAATCCACCTTCTTGGCTACTAATCTTGACCCCTCATGGTTACTGTGGTCCAATTATAAGGCCCATGGATATGTCTACAACCTGAAAAGCAGAAGAACAGCCAGGCAAGCTATGTTCTCCCACCTGTGGCAGGTAGCATCAGGCTGCACGTGGAGGTCCGTGGATTTTCTCAATTAACACGCAGTGTAGTTTTGTTAGTCTGGGGATTATCAAGGGTAACGGATGTGTTTAGAATACTAGAAATTCTCAGGAATGGCACAAATGAAGCCTGAACGCGTTACGTAACACATACTGGGTCTGAATTCAGGGCATGGATGGAACCGTAGTTTAGGTGCTCTCCTATAATCTTGGAAGACTGAAGGAGAAGGCGGAGGGAACTAGAAGCCGCACGAAATGATGAGGACTCCCTGCTGCAGGAATGGTGTTCCTTGCCCAGTGGGCCATAGGAGTTGCCATGGCCGAACCCAGCACAGGTGAGCCCTGGAGATGGGCTGGAAGCCTGGGCAGAATTCTTGACAAAGCAGAAGTTCTCCTGCGCTTGGCATTAGTGGAAATCTGTCTCTGTTACAACGATAAGGCTTCCAAAGAACAATTGAAGAGACCTGGGGGTGTAAGAGAGGCAGAAGCAATCCATCAGCCTTTCTTCAACAGCGTCTCTGCATCGGACCTAGTGACAAAAACATCACATAATTGTACTGAACCTTTACACCAATTCAGGAAGAGTGTAGGCCCACTTCACAGGGAGTCAAGGATGGTTAAGTGAGTTGCCCAGGGTTCCATGGGGGATCAGTTATAGAGTCAGTATTTAACTCGGATATGTGACACTAGAGCCTGTCTATATACTATACTCTATGACCTCTCAGGATTTGAGAGCTTTGAAAAGGCAGGGGTTGGCCTGGTTTGTTCCAGGGATAAGGGTGCGTGAGACTCTATGGTGGAGAAGCAGTGCGGTTGGGATCCAGGGAAGACTGAGGCAGCTGTAGCTAGACCAGGGGCACAATGTGGGTCTTACCGCTTCCCGTGGAGGAGTCCTTGAAAGACACAGAGACCCCAGTGAACTTCCCTGTGTGCTTTGGTTGGCCAAGTAGGACCCAGCCCACCAAGAGGCAGGCCCCAATAGCAGGTGGACTGGGAAGGGTACGAATTTGGGGGCTCAGATGCATGAGAAACCTTCAGGGGTGAAGAGCTGCTCATCACACTAGTCCAGTAAGAGGGAGTGGGGTTGTGAGGAAAAAGCGGCTGGGGACGTGTCAACAGGTAATAGAAGTCCACCTGGGCCGTCAGTCTAGAGTGGTCGGACAGACGTGGGCAGGCCCGGCCATGGAGGGGGACACAGTGACAGGGCCTAGGTCTCAGGGGCTGGGTGAGGCCCCCAACGATAAGGCAGATAACACAGAGACAAGAGCACAAGAGGGGCCTGACTGCAAGATGCACCCTCTCCTCAGCCCCAGCATCCCCGGTTACCAGAGCCAAGACAGCACAGAAAGGGGCAGCCTGGGAGCAAGTCAGCTCGAGGATGTTGTGTGAGGATTCTTCAGCTGCCCCATCAAGGACTGTATTGATCCCACCCCGCGCTCAGGCCTGAACGGAGCCACGGAGACAGAAGAAGCAGGGTTCCTTGCAGCAGAAGCCTTGGGGCAGGGAGACAGGAAATCCAGAGGGTTTGATAGTCAGCAAAGGGGAGAGAGTCATCAGCTTTTCCTCTGCCCTGTCGTCTCAGGCCCTGCTTCAGACAGACCCAAGACTTCACAAACAAGGCCTGGGGAGCTCTGTTTAATTGTTTTTCTTTTATTTTGTGGCGTTCTGAACCGGGAAATGGTCACAGTCTCGTATTGGGCTGGTTCCAAAAAAAAGTTAAATTGGCTGGAGTTACAGGAGAGATTTGAGTTAGACGTGTCCCAGGACTTCCTGATCTGAAGGGCACCAAAGGGAGACAGTACAGGTATCTCCTCTGCTGTCACTCTTGCTCTTTTACTCCGCCCAGTCCCTTCTCTCTTTGCAGTATTTTCCCCCTCTCTCCTCTTGCGTTTCACTTATTGATTTGAGCCGGAGCCAGGAGAGAGCTCGCTACCACGGCCTTGTTCCCAAGGGGGGACTGACATGGAGATGCTGTATCCTGTGTGCTGGGGGGGCAGCGATGACAGCCGCATGTTAAATTTATGCGTTCTCATTTTTGTTGAGGATGACTATTTCTGTACATTTTATTTCACCCTTTAAACATTTATGTTCCTGTGTTATGATTAATTAAGTGTAGTAAAATGAAGTGTTTGCAAAGGTAAAAATACCCTGACTTCTCTGGAGTCTTTGTACTTCACCTTCTTTTTACTATTGTCAGTTCGTATTTCTCTTTGTTCTTTTCTCCTGTTTGTCACCTTTCTTTATTTTTCCCTTTTGCTCCTCGGGGCCAGTCTTTTGGTCCCCACGCCAGCAAAGTGTCTGCTGATGCCGGATGCTTTCAAGACAACAGGGGGGAATGTAAATTGATACAGCCACTATGGAGAACAGTAGGCAGGTTCCTTAAAAAACTACAAATAGAACTACCATGCGGCCCAGCAATCCCACTACTGGGCCTGTACCCTGAGAAAAACAGAATTCAAAAAGAGTCATGGACCACAGTGTTCAGTGCAGCTCTATTTGCAATAGCCAGGACATGGAAGCAACCTAAGTGTCCATCGGCAGATGAATGGATGAAGAAGAGGTGGTACATATATACAATGGAATATTACTCAGCCATAAAAAGGAATGAAATTGAGTTATTTGTAGTGAGGTGGATGGACCTAGAGTCTGTCATACAGAGTGAAGTTAAGTCAGAAAGAGAAAAACAAATATCATATGCTAACACATATATATGCAATCTAAAAAAAAATGGTTCTGAAGAGCCTAGGGGCAGGACAGGAATAAAGACGCAGACGTAGAGAATGGACTTGAGGACACGGGGAGGGGGAAGGGTAAGCTGGGACGAAGTGAGAGAGTAGCACTGACATATACACACTACCAACTGTAAAATAGCTAGCTAGTGGGAAGCTGCCGCATAGCACAGGGAGATCAGCTCGGCGCTTTGTGACCACCTAGAAGGGTGGGATAGGGAGGGTGGGAGGGAGATGCAAGATGGAGGGGATATGGGAATAAATGTATAGTATAGCTGATTTGCTTGGTTTTAAAGCAGAAACTAACACACCATTGTAAAGCAGTTATACTCCAATAAAGATGTTTAAAAACAAGAATTAAAAAAAAAAAGACAACAGGGGGTTATTCTAACCAGAGAACCAGCCCTCTTTCCTCTCCCTCCCGCCCCTGCCTCGTCTTCCCTTCCTTCCTCTTCTCTTTTTTTCATCCATCTCCTCCCGTTTTCCCATCCCAATGGATCCATCCCATAATAAGTTTTATCCAGAAAAGGGCAGTGACCGGTAGTCAGCCCACAATGTGACAAGCTGAGGGAAATTCAGCAGCATTGGTGAGTGGGCATCTCTTGGGCCTATGTGCCCAAGTCAGACAGGACGATGAGTTATGGACACCGGAAGAACATTCTGGGGTCACCGTCTCTAACTTGCGGGTCGATAGTCTTAAGGAAGTGACCAGAAGTACAAATAAAAGTTACCGTCAGAGTTAATCCGTTTAAACCTTCTGATACTCGATTCCAAAGCTGTCAGAAGGGCTTTGTCGAGCGTTGGTTTAGAGATGCTTCCCTCCAAGGTTGAAATCATTTACTAAAGGCTTTGGGAGCAGACTTAAAGGTGCTGGCGGACAAATATTCATTTGACTTAAGTCCGTGGTTCTCAGACATCCAGCTCACTGGGTGGGCTCATTAAAATTCAGGTTCTTGGGCCTCCTCTCAAAAGATCCTGGTTCAGTGTGTCTGGGAAGGGCCCCAAGAAGCTGCATTTTCAACAAGGTCTTTGGTGATTCTAAAGCAGGCCACTTCTGGACTGCACTCTGAGTGCTTAAATGAATAAAGGCTGTGGTTATTCTTGAGATAAGGCTGAGGGAAAAATTGTAAGTGGTCTGTGAGGTTACTCAGGTATTTGTGCCCTCCGTGTATGGAAAGTGCTGTGCGGGACCCTGGGCGGGAAGCAAGGAAATAGAAGCCCAGGTCCGTGTCAGCCCTTCTTCAGCCGTCTTTTTGCAACTGAAGTTGATTTACAGTGTTGTGCACATCTCTACTGTACGGCAGTGACTCCGTTTTACACAAATATACAATCTTTCTAAAATGTTCTTTTCCATTATGGTCTACCCCAGGAGACTGGATATAATTCCTTGTGCTATACAGTAGGACCTTGTTGTTTATCCATTCCACATGTAACAGTTGATCTGCTAACCCCAAACTCCCAGTCCATCCCTCTCCTTTCCCTCCTCCCCTTGGCAACCACAAGTCTGATCTCTGTGTCTGCATTCTTCACCTGTCTTTAATTGCTCCTCCAAGGTTTGAACCTTGGTTAGTTTATCCACATCACAGTGTGGTCAGGTACCCCCTTTCCTTGCATTCGCTTCCCTAGGTCTTATACTAGGCATTTACTGTATAAACACACAAACAATCCAGGAAATAAAGTAAAAAATATTGTAGTAGTAGTAGTAGCAGTAGTGATATCTGAACGAAGGTCTAGGGCTACATCCAACCAGGGGCGTCCTGCGGTCTGCATGGAAATGATGCTGAGCGCACCTCATAGCATGGCCTTTCTTCTAAAGTGGGGCAGCCAAGGCGCCTGAGCATGTTCAGAACGAGGTTTGTGTGCTGCCTCATTGCTTCTGACAGAGCTGGGGTCTCAGGGCCTCGCCCCAGATGCTTGGGTGCAAACCCCAGTGTCCTGGCAAAGCTCCCACTGGGAGGGTCAGCTTCTTATGCTTTAAACTCCTCAGCCCCTTGTTTATATCTGCTTCTTACCCTCCTCCCTTAATTACGGTCTTGTAGTCAGGATTGGTGGAACTGTCCTTGCTGCCCTTCTCAGGGCAAGGTATTTTCCTGCCCTTTGCTTCACCTGCCAACTGTGAACAACCAGCCTAGGGCAGTGCCAGAGCCTGGGAGACGCCTTGAAAGACTTGCAGGTTCCTGAGAGGCAGGAGACTGCAGACACAGACTCTGTGCTTTACAGCTGCCCTGGCTGGGGTGGGGACATTGAGCTGGGGGCAGTGCAACTGTGTGTGTGTGTGTCTGTGTGTGTGTGCGTGTGCACGCGCGCGTGTGTCTGTGTGCGCGCCCACATGCTCATGTTTATGAGAGAGATCTGAGTGTAGGTAGATGGAGTCGACCTCTACTTTAAGAAGAGTGATTTCTTAAAGGGTTTCTTCAAATTAGCCTTTTAAAATTATATAAAGGGAGTATCAAAAGATTATCTATGTAAAAATCGACTTTGAAATTTTACATATTTTAAATTGGTTTGCCATCAGTATTCTGTGTGGTGTAGTCAGTTTGGCTTCATTTCTTCGGGGAGGATGACAAATCGCTCTCGTCCCCGCCCTGTGAAAGCGATCGATGGGATGCTCACGAGAACTTAAAGTACTATTTTGTTTAAGTTTCACAGGATTATGATTCCTGAAAAATCCATCCATGTGCTCCAGGTTCAGAAACACTGGCTGGGATGGATAAGAAAAACCCTTGTAGGGCTTCCCTGGTGGCGCAGTGGTTGAGAGTCCGCCTGCCGATGCAGGGGACGCGGGTTCGTGCCCCGGTCCGGGAGGATCCCACGTGCCGCAGAGCGGCTGGGCCCGTGAGCCATGGCCTCTGAGCCTGCGCGTCCGGAGCCTGTGCTCCGCAACGGGATAGGCCACAGCAGTGAGAGGCCCGCGTACCGCAAAACAAACAAAAAAGAAACACCCTTGTATTTCTTGAGTATAAGCTGGGGTCAAGACCCAGAAAAGGTAGGTATCAAAAACATGTAAACCCAGTGTGGATTACAGAACTAATCTGATCATCTTAAACTGAAAGGGACTCAGAAACTGGGTGTTGTTTTACCGCATATTTTAGGGGTTTCATTCTGGTCTGACTGAGATCAAATTGCTCATGAGAAAAAAAAAAGAATGACAGTTATTAAGAATAAATACACATTTTTAAGAAACATCTTTATTGGAGTATAATTGCTTTACATTGTTGTGTTAGTTGCTGCTGTAGAACAAAGTGAATCAGCTATACGTATGCATATATCCCCATATCTCCTCCCTCTTGCGACTCCCTCCCACCCTCCCTATCCCACCCCTCTAGGTGGTCACAACGCACCGAGCTGATCTCCCTGTGCTATGCGGCTGCTTCCCACTAGCTATCTATTTTACATTTGGTAGCATACATATGTCCATGCCGCTCTCTCACTTTGTCACAGCTTACCCTTCCCCCTACCCGTGTCAAGTCCATTCTCTACATGTATGTCCTCATTCCTGTCCTGCCCCTGGGTTCTTCAGAACCATTTCTTTTTTTTTTTTTTTTAGATTGCATATATATGTGTTATATGGTATTTGTTTTTCTCTTTCTGACTTACTTCACTCTGTATGACAGACTCTAGGTCCATCCACCTCACTACAAATAACTCAATTTTGTTTCTTTTTATGGCAGAATAATATTCCATTGTATATATGTGCCACATCTTCTTTATTTATTCATCTGTCAATGGACACTTAGGTTGCATCCATGTTGTGGCTATTGAAATAGTGCTGCAATGAATATTGTGGTCCACGACTCCTTTTGAATTATGCTTTTCTCAGGGTATATGCCCAGTAGTGGGATTGCTGGGTTGTATGGTAGTTCTATTTTTAGTTTCTTAAAGAACCTCAATATTGTTCTCCATAGCAGCTGTATCAATTTACACTCCCACCAACAGTGCAAGAGGGTTCCCTTTTACCACACCCTCTCCAACATTTACTGTTTCTAGATTTTCTGATCATGGCCATTCTGACTGGTGTGAGGCGATACCTCATTGTAGTTTTGATTTGCATCTCTAATGATGAGTGGTGTTGAGCATCCTTTCATGTGTTTGTTGGCAATCTGTATGTCTTCTTTGGAGAAATGTCTATTTAGATCTTCTGCCCTTTTTTAGATTGGGTTGGTTTTATTTTGATATTGAGCAGCATGAGATGCTTGTATATTTTGGAGATTAATCCTTTGTCAGTTGCTTTGTTTGCAAATATTTTGTCCCATACTGAGGGTTGTCTTTTGGCCTTGTTTATGGTATCCTTTGCTGTGCAAAAGCTTTTAAGTTTCATTAGGTCCCATTTGTTTATTTTTGTTTTTATTTCCACTACTCTAGGAGGTGGGTCCAAAAGGATCTTGCTGTGATTTATGTCATAGAGTGTTCTGCCTAAGTTTTCCTCTAAGAGTTTTATAGTGTCTGGTCTTACATTTAGGTCTTTAATCCATTTCGAGTTTATTTTTGTGTATGGTGTTAGGGAGTGTTCTAATTTCATTCTTTTACATGTAGCTGTCCAGTTTTCCCAGCACCGCTTATTGAAGAGGCTGTCTTTTCTCCACTGTATATCCTTCCCTCCTTTATCAAAGATAAGGTGACCATATGTGTGTGGGTTTATCTCTGGGCTTTCTATCCTGTTCCATTGATCTATATTTCTGTTTTTGTGCCAGTGCCATACTGTCTTGATTACTGTAGCTTTGTAGTATAGTGTGAAAATGGGGAGCCTGATTCTTCCAGCTCCGTTTTTCTTTCTCAAGATGGCTTTGCTATTCGGTGTCTTTTGTGTTTCCATACAAATTGTGAAATTTTTTGTTCTAGTTCTGTGAAAAATGCCATTGGTAGTTTGATAGGTATTGCCTTGAATCTGTCGATTGTTTTGGGTAGTATAGTCATTTTCACAATGTTGATTCTTCCAAACCAAGAACATGGTATATCTCTCCATCTGTTTGTATCATCTTTAATTTCTTTCATCAGTGTCTTATAGTTTTCGGCATACAGGTCTTTTATCTCCTTTAGTAGGTTTATCCCTAGGTATTTTATTCTATTTGTTGCAATGGTAAATGGGAGTATTTCCTTAATTTCTCTTTCAGATTTTTCATCATTAGTGTGTAGGAATGCAAGAGATTTCTGTGCATTAATTTTGTATCCTGCTACTTTACCAAATTCATTGATTAGCTCCAGTAGTTTTCTGGTAGCATCTTTAGGATTCTCTATGTATAGTATCATGTCATCTGCAAACAGTGACAGTTTTACTTCTTTTATGATTTGGATTCCTTTTATTTCTTTTTCATCTCTGATTGCTGGGGCTAAAACTTCCAAAACTATGTTGAATCATAATGGTGACAGTGGGCAACCTTGTTTTGTTCCTGATCTTAGCAGAAATGGTTTCAGTTTTTCACCATTGAGAACAATGTTTGCTGTGGGTTTGTTGTATATGGCTTTTATTATGTTCAGGTAAGTTCCCTCTAAGCCTACTTTCTGGAAAGTTTTTATCATAAATGGGTGTTGAATTTTGTCAAAAGATTTTCTGCATCTTTTGAGATGATCATATGGTTTAGATCCTTCAATTTGTCAATATGGTGTATCATGTTGATTGATTTGTGTATGTTGAAGAATCCTTGCATTCCTGGGTTAAACACCACTTGATCGTGGTGTATGATCCTTTTAATGTGCTGCTGGATTCTGTTTGCTAGTATTTTGTTGAGGATTTTTGCATCTGTGTTCATCAGTGATATTGGCCTGTAGTTTTCTTTTTTTGTAACATCTTTGTCTGGTGTCAGGGTGATGGTGGCCTCGTATAATGTATTTGGGAGTGTTCCTCCCTCTGCTATATTTTGGAAGAGTTTGAGAAGGAGAGGTGTTATCTTCTGTAAATGTTTGATAGAATTCACCTGTGAAGCTATCTGGTCCTGAGCTTTTGTTTGTTGGAAGATTTTTAATCACAATTTCAATTTCAGTGCTTGTGATTGGTCTGTTCATATTTTCTATTTCTTCCTGGTTCAGTGTCAGAAGGTTGTGCATTTCTAAGAATTTGTCCATTTCTTCCAGGTTGTCCATTTTATTGGCATATAGTTGCTTGTAGTATTATCTCATGATCCTTTGTATTTCTGCAGTGTCAATTGTTACTTCTCCTTTTTCATTTCTAAGTCTGTTGATTTGAGTCTTCTCCCTTTTTTTCTTGATGAGTCTCGCTAATGGTTTATCAATTTTGTTTATCTTCTCAAAGAACCAGCTTTTAGTTTTATTGATCTTTGCTATCATTCCCTTCATTTCTTTCTCATTTCTTTGTGATCTGATCTTTATGATTTCTTTAACTTCGTTAACTTCTGTTAACTTTGGGGTTTTCTTGTTCTTCTTTCTCAAATTGCTGTAGGTGTAAGGTTAGGTTGTTTATTTGAGATGTTTCTAGTTTCTTGAGGTAGGATTGTATTGCTATAACCTTCCCTCTTAGAACTGTTTTTGCTGCATCCCATAGGTTTTGGGTCGTCATGTTTTCATTGTCATTCGCTTCTAGGTATTTTTTGATTTCCTCTTTGAGTTCTTCAGTGATCTCTTGGTTATTTAGTAGTATATTGTTTAGCCTCCATTTGTTTGTATTTCTTATGGTTTCTTTCCTGTAATTGATCTCTAGTCTCATAGCGTGTGGTTGGAAAAGATACTTAATATGATTTCAATTTTCTTAAATTTACCAAGGCTTGATGTGTGACCCAAGATATGATCTATCCTGGAGAATGTTCCATGAGCACCTGAGAACACAGTGTATTCTGTTGTTTTTGGATGGAATGTCCTATAAATATCAATGAAGTCCATCTTGTTTAATGTGTCATTTAAAGCTGTGTTTCCTTATTTATTTTCATTTTGGTTGATCTGTCCATTGGTGAAAGTGCGGTGTTAAAGTACCCTACTATGATTGTGTTACTGTCAATTTCCTTTTTTATGGCTGCTAGCATTTGCCTTATGTATTGAACTGCTCCTATGTTGGGTCCATAAATATTTACAATTGTTATATCTTCTTGGATTCATCCCTTGATCATTATGTAGTATCCTTCTTTGTCTCTTGTAATAGTTTTTATTTTAAAGTCTATTTTGTCTGATATGAGAATTGCTACTCCAGCTCTCCTTTGATTTCCAGTCGCATGGAATATCTTTTTCCATCCCCTCACTTTGAGTCTGTATTTGTCCCTAGGTCTGATGTGGATCTCTTGTAGACAATATATATATGGGTCTTGTTTTTGTATCCATTCAGCCAGTCTATGTCTTTTGGTTGGAACATTTAATCCATTTACATTTAAGGTATTTATCGATATGTATGTTCCTATTACCATTTTCTTAACTGTTTGGTTTGTTATTATAGGTCTTTTCCTTCTCTTGTGTTTCCTGCCTAGAGAAGTTCCTCTAGCATTTGTTGTAAAGCTGGTTTGGTGGTGCTGAATTCTCTTAGCTTTGGCTTTTCTGTAAAGTTTTTAATTTCTCTGTCAAATCTGAATGACATCCTTGCTGGGTAGAGTAATCTTGGTTGTAGGTTTTTTCCTTTCATCACTTTAAATATGTCCTGCCACTCCCTTCTGGCTTGCAGTGTTTCTGCTGAAAGGTCAGCTGTTAACCATTTGGGGATTCCCTTGTATGTTATTTGTTGCTTTTCCCTTGCTGCTTTAAATATTTTTCTTTGTCTTTAATTTTTATAGTTTTATTAATATGTGTCTTGCTGTGTTTCTCCTTGGATTTGTCCTGTATGGGACTCTCTGTGCTTCCTGGACTTGATTGACTATTTCCTTTTCCATGTTAGGAAATTTTTCAACTATAATCTCTTCAAATATTTTCTCAGTCTCTTTCTTTTTCTCTTCTTCTTGTGGGGCCCCTATAATTTGAATGTTGGTGTGTTTAATGTTGTTCCAGAGGTCTCTGAGACTGTCCTCAATACTTTTCATTCTTTTTTCTTTATTCTGCTCTGCAGTAGTTTTTTCCACTATTTTATCTTCCAGGTCACTTATCCGTTCTTCTGCCTCAGTTATTCTGCTACTGATTCCTTTTAGAGACTTTTACATTTCATTTATTGTGTTGTTCATCATTGATTGTTTGCTCTTTAGTTCTTCTAGGTTCTTGTTAAACGTTTCTTGTATTTTCTCCATTTTATTTCCAAGATTTTGTATCATCCTTACTATCATTATTCTGAATTCTTTTTCAGGTAGACTGCCTATTTCCTCTTCATTTGTTTGGTCTGGTGGGTTTTTACCTTGATCCTTCACCTGGTGCGTATTTCTCTGTCTTCTCACTTTGCTTAACTTACTGTTTGGGGATCTCCTTTCCGCAGGCTGCAGGTTCGTGGTTCCCATTGTTTTTGGTGTCTGCTCCCAGAGGGGAAGGTTGGTTCAGTGTGTTGTGTAGGCTTCCTGGTGGAAGGGACTGGTGCCTCTGTTCTGGTGGATGAGGCTGGATCTTGTCTTTCTTGTGGGCAGGACTGTGTCTGGTGGTGTGTTTGGGGGTGTCTGTGAACTTATTATGATTTTAGGCAGCCTCTTTGCTGATGGGTGGCGTTGTGTTCCTGTCTTCATAGTTGTTTGGCATGGGGTGCCCAGCACTGAAGCTTGCTGGATGTTGAGTGGAGCTGCATTTAGCATTGAGACGGGGATCTCTGGGAGAGCTCTCGTCAATTGATATTACGTGTTGTCGGAAGGTCTCTGGTCGACCAATGTCTTGAACTTGCCTCTCCCACCTCAGAGTCTCAGGCCTGATAGCCGATTGGAGCACCAAGAGCCTGTCAGCCACATGGCCAGGTACATGGTTAGTTTCTTGCTTTTGGGGAAGTCTGAGGTCTTCTGCCAGTGTTCAGTAGGTGTTCTGTAGGAGTTGTTCCACATGTAGATGTATTTCTGATGTAATTGTGGGGAGGAAGGTGATCTCCATGTCTTACTCCTCTGCCATCTTGAAGGTCCTCTTGAGTTCCTAATAGTTGTATATTTTTTCACAATGATACTGTGATGTGATTATTTTTATCCCCATTTTGCAATGAGGAACTGAAGGCTCAGAGAAGTTGAATTACTGACCCTAGATCCCCCAGCTAGTGACAGAGGTCCCAGCCTTGATCAGCTGTTTTCCACCTTCTGGCCTCTGCTGTTACCTGGACCACCCTTCTTCTTGGTGCTGTGCAGGAATCAGACAGCTGAACACACAGGTCTTCACTGGATCCTCGTGACAGCCAACCCTCTTATCCCCTCGTATAAATGAAGGAAGGGATGCTTAGAGAAAGAAGTGGAATTCCCCAGGCCAGAGCGCGCCCACCTTTGTGTGCATGTTTTATGTTCCCACATGGGTTTTTCCTCCTCCCACCACCCACTTCAACACCCACCACTGCCTCCAAACCCATCCTGCCCCCTGGCTGAGCAGCGTCTTCAACGGAGCAAGCCTGCCTTCTGCACAGCCCCAGGCTGCACCTCTCTCCGGCGTCTCCTTGGACTCGCCTTGCCGAGGCCTCCCTGACTCAGGTGGTGTCCGAGGAGGTAACACTCTCCTCACCTCTTATCACACAACAAAAACTCTTGGAGAAAAATAAATTAAGTCCAGACCAGAAAAAAAAAAAATAAGAAAAGCAATCCTTTCCTCCAAGTTAATTAATTTGAGCACTATTTTCAGGAAAAGGATTTCTTAAATTCCTATCGCTGAAGGCAATTTTCCTGCCACGCTCGGTGTTGCTGACAGAAAGGAGCATAATCACTCTGTGAGAGAAGGTGGCTGGCAGAAGAAGGCCGAGGGGAAAGCAGATTTCTACAGCCACTGAAAGGGCCACAGAGGCCTTGGAGGATCCACTCCCCAAGCCCAGGGAAGCTCCGGTGCCTGATAATCATGGGTCTCTCTGCAGGGCATAGTGACTGCTGTGGGTGCATATGTGCGCACACATGACTGTATGTGTGTGATGTCTGTGCGTGCGTGTCTGTGTGTGTATAAGAGCACATGTGTGCACATGTATGTGCATGTCTGTGTCTATGCATATGTGTGTGTATGTGTGCCATGGATGGAGGGAGTAGCAGGAGTTTTGCATCCACAGGGACCCTGAGGGGCCAGCTCGTGTGTACAGGTGGGGTCAGCCCGTGTGTACAGGCGGGGCCAGCCCATGTGTACAAGCAGGGTAGCCCATGTGTACAGGCAGGGCCGCCTTCCACAAGCCCTGGAGGCCAGTTGTCTCAGAGTATCTCTGTTCCTACTTCTGTGCCTTGGCATCCTTTCAAGCCCAGGTCTAGCCAGGCTCTCTCCAGGGCATGAAGTTGACCATTACTGATGGGGAAACTACGATGGAGCTTTTTCTGCTCTTGGAAATAGGGGCAAAATATCGGGTCAGGGCCCTGGTTCCCTTAGCCAGGAAGGGTGATAACAGCTTCCATTCATCAAGCAGCCAGGCACTGGCAGAGCACTTTCTGCACTGGCACACATTGCTTCTTAGTACCCTTCCAACACCCCTGACAAGTTGCCATTTGGATCACTGGGTTACAGGGGAGGAAACTGAGCCTCGGAAGCAATACGAGTCCCCCGCTTCACACAGTACGGCCAGGCTTTGAGCTCCAGTCGCCTCAACTGTCAGGGCTCCACGCTGAACCACTGCACTGACCTGCAGCCCGTTACCAAGTCCTGGGCTCCCCTCTGGCTGGGCCTCCTGCCGAAGGAACCGTGGACCTGGGACAAGCTTGACCAGGAAGAATGTCAGAACAGAACTAGGGCTGCTGCTTCTCTCTGGAACGGAAAATCTCTCCATGGACTTCCCCAGCTGGAGGACAGAACCCACTTCTGCTCTGAGGGGTAAGGGTGATTCCACGGAGGGGTAGCACTGGAGAGGCAGAGAGGTAGCCTGAGCTGCTTGCATACAAAGGGCCCGGGGCAGGGCGGCAGCCTCAGGGCCCAGCGGGTCAGCACCTCCCCTGGCGCCTTTGCTCCTCGGGGCTGTGGCTCGCTGACATCATCCCGGAGCCGGTAATCGCACAGGAGTAACCCGAGGATAAGATACGATTTCCTCCTCCAAATGGCAGGTAGCCAACCTGCATTTCCTGCTGCAGGTCTGCACCTGTGAGCATCAGGCTTTGAGCAGGCCTGGCCTGGATCCCACCTGCATCTGACGCTGCCAGTTGTGTGACACCAGGCACAGTGTAGTTTTCTCACCCGGAGATGAGTGTATCCAAACAATTCATAGTTCATTAGAGGAGGCTGTGTCCTGCTAAACAAGGCCCCTGGGAGTGGAGGACGTTTCTAACAATCATTTTAAGTACATCTGTGGAGTCTGAAGCCAGGACGGAGAACATCTTTTCCTCAGGCCTGTTTGCGCTCCCTTTGGACCAGCATACCCTGCATCTGAGCCAACAGCTCGCTCTTCTGTCCTCAATCACAAGAGCTGGAAGCACCACTCCGGGGCACTGGCATGTCCCCTGAGAAAATGGGATGTGCTCGCCTTGCACATGGCTTTGGGACTTTATCTGTGTCCCTCAGCCCTTGTCTGTCAGACCAGACCAGATTTAAGGGTTCTCATACTTTTAGTCTTTTTCTCCTCTGCCTTACATTTATTCGTTTACGTTTTAGCTCCTCTCCAGGTCTGACGTTGTTTCCCCTCAATCAATTCATCCACAGATGTTTGTCTAATTTGGTGGCTCTCAACCTGGTTATAGGTTAGAATCACTTGGGGGAAGTTTTAAAAATCCTGGCACCTAGAGGCTGGTTGGGGGGGCAGATGGGCTATTGATCAAGGGGACAGAATTTTAGGATCTAATGTACAGCGTGGGGACTTCCATGTATACTTGGAATTTGCTAATAGAATAAAGAATAGATCTCAAGCGCTCTCATCACACACAAAGAAGGTAACTATGCGAGGTGAAGGATGTGTTAATTAACTTGATGGTGAGGATCATTTCACAATGTATGCGTGTATCACAACACTGTACACTTTACAAATATATACAATTTTTATCTGTCCAAAAAAAAGGAAAAGAAAAAAATTAGCAAGGAAGGTCTGTGTAGGGAATGGGAAAGGAGGGAGTGAAGGTTGGCATATCAGAGTGTGGGGTACTTGGGGCAGGACAGTCCTTCCCGGGAGGCTGTAGAGGGGGTTTAGAGCCAGATGGGGTACAGGGCACATGACGGGATGGGGATAGGAGGCAGGAAGGGACTTTAGCAAGTTGAAGGGAAACACGGTTTCTTTTAAAGCAAGGTTAGCCAACTATGGCCCATGAGCCGAATCCAACCTTCTGTCTGTTTTGTACAGCCCAGCTAAATGTCTGGAAAAAAGAAACCCTGTGACACCAGAAAATTGTATAAAATTGAAATTTCAGTGTCCATTGGTAAAGTTTCCTTGTAACAAACAAACAAAAAAGGTACTGGCACCCATGTCCCATCTCAAATCAACTAAAAAGGGTTAGGCGTGGGGAGGAGGGGTCTGGGGTTTCCGTTGTTCCTTCAAAGCTTCTCGGGTGGCTGAGTAACCCAAGCTGAGAATTCGTAGTCCAGTTCTCACTCTATGTTGGTAAAAATCCCCTCCTTGCGAGGTGGATGCCAAAACTCAAAATGCAATATGGTGGCTGTAATTCTTTGCAAACTAGACAGAAACGTGCATACAGATGTTTCCTGCTGCTCTGGGCTCTTAGACAGAAGCTCTCGGTTAGATTCCAGGTGTTGGTGCACCATGAACACAGCTCTCACCTGCAGTCCTAACCCCCCACCTGCCCACTGTTTGCAGCCCCCTTTCCTCCCCAGCTCGCCCCAGGCAGCCCGCATTGACCTGCACCTGCCTCAGGGTGTCCCTGGGCCTGGCTGATGTCACAGGTAGCTTCCAGCCAGAGATCCATCCCTGCAGCAGGACGGAGCCCTCAAATTCATGTCACTTGTAAACCGATCTGACTTGCTGTCGGTCGGGAGATGAAACGGTCCCTGACAGGCACTAAGGTAATCCTCTGAGCTGTACCTTGTCCACCCAGGGCACTGCCTCCTGGAAATGGGGCCCTTGGCCAGGTCCACTGAGCAATTACCGCTGCACAGAGAACCCCTGCCTTGCAGCTGTGTTCATCAAGCCAGACAGAGCCTGTGTCAAATCCATCGTCACACGGTGTTACCCCATCCCCAATTCCATATGTGAAATAAATTACCACACATTAGGGCATGTTCAACACCGTAGTGGAGCATTTGTCTGTACTATTGTTTGCATAGAGGGGGCAGGAAGAATCATTATCAAGTGATTGGAAATCGATTTTATATCTGCACCAAGGGAGGAGGGGCTGGAGCTAAGGTAGCTGGATTTAGAGCCTTGGAGGGAACCCCATGGTGTCCCTGTGCCCTGCCCCCAGGGCTGGAGGGCTCGGAGAGGATGCTGCGTGAGGCTCCTCCTGACAATGAAGAAAATGTTTATTCACACCTGGAGGGTAAGAATAACTTCCTCTGCATCTTTTAGGTTCTATTAGGTTCTTTGACTCCAGAGAGCTGGCTTTTGTCCGCCGTAACCCACACACATGGCGAAGCCCTCTCACCAAGGAGATAGAGGAGCAAGCTCGAAAGCCTAGGCTTGAAATAAGACCACCTTGATAGGAATCCGCATCCAGCCACTTCATTGCTGTGGGGCTGTGGACAAGGCAACCAGCTCTCAACCTCAATTTCTTTACCTGTAAAATGGGGGTAATAAAAACACCAGCCCAGTTCTCCCTCTCTGTTGGAGAAATTAAAAGAGACAATGCATATAAAACATTTAGTCCTGTACCCGGTACTATTTTATTTCCTAAACCTTAGTGTCTTAGTTTGGGCTGCTGAAACAAAATATCACAGGCCGTGTGGCTTATAAACAATAGAAATTATTTCTCTCAGTCTGGAGGCTGGGGAGTCCAAGAGCAGAGTGCCAGCAGGCCCTCTGTCTGATTCAGAGATGCTGTGTCCTCACATGCGGAAGGGGCGAGGGAGGCCCCTGAGGTCTCTTTTACCAGAGCACTAATCCGTCATCACCCCCCATAGGCCCCGCCTCCAAATAGCATCACATCGGGATTAGGTTTCAACATTTCGGGGTGATACATTCGGTCTTTAACACAACACTGAATACTGTTTTAAATTAAAAGTTTTCTTCTCCCACCTCCTCTAATCACAGAGGCTCTTGTCCTTCAATCACGCTAAACACCTTCTCAGAATATCATCTTCTGAAGTCATTTTTCTCCTTTCTCCCCCTCCTGCACACCTGCTGGGGAAGGAGCTGGCCTCGCTTACCGCTGAAACCTCCCCAGCGCCAAAGTCCTAAATGTGGCTGGTGAATTCAAATAAACACATGCACATACACACACGCCACCCTTGCATGCACAAAGACAAAGAAAACCGATGAAGGTTAATTTTTTTGGCCCTTCTCATAATGACTCATCCATAACGATTTCTCCTGGTTGCATTTTCTTCTGTGACAGAAACAATTTACTGCATTCCTGCAAAGCCCATTTTTTCTCAGCATGATCTAGTTGTGTGGTGGTTTGGGAAGTAATTTACTGATATTTTGCTTCAAAATAGCTTACAAAGACAAAGGGGTTCTGTTGACACCAAGGTGCATTCCTTATGGGCTGGAAAAAATAGGATAAAACAATTTAAAAAGTAAAAACATGGTATTATGGTCACTTTGAACTTCGGCTGTAAATCACACACGCCTAGATGAGACAGGCCTCTCCTCCCCTTCATTCCCATGTCTTGGTCTGAGCGCCAGCTGCTCTGTGTGATTGCATGGGCACATTCACGTTACATCTTGCTGGAAGCACAGTTTCCTGTTTGATCCTGAGCGCCATCCTCAGAACCCCAATGCACGCTTTTCTTCCGTGTTCTGCCTGCCTTTCACACCTGTAGAGGCAGGTAACCCATGCCAGACACCTAACTCAGGAGTCCCACAGAGACCTCACCTCCAAGGATGCCGTCCTTGGTCCCTACTCTTTTCTCCCCTGGAGATTCCTCTGCCTGGGAGTGTCTGTGCGGGCTCTCCCAGGGCTTCTGCATTCAAGTTGCAGAGCCGAGAACTTTCGGGCTGACCCTGGCCAGTCCCTGACTTTGGGCAGAAGCCATGAGCCTTGTCCTCATCCTTCAGCTCCCCAGGGAGGGAGACCCCTCAGCCTCACCCAATAAGCCACTCCAGGCTGAGCTCCTTCTCCAAATTAGACAGGATTTAGGCTTCGTCTTGGTCTTAGAGCTGGCATACATTTGTTATTGGTTTTGCCCAAGGTTTTATACTCCTTTTAAAATTAATAGTGATTTTAGGATTTTATAATGGTCAAGGTTTATGGTCGTCAGTCTAATCCTATAAGCCTAAATCCTAAGCCAACATGAGCTATGCTCAGGACGGCCCCAGCAGCTGCACAGATCTTTGATTTCCTGAGCTGTTGACATGAGGAGGGGAGAGAGAGGCAGCCACTGTTAGCTCCCAATTGCATTCTCACCAACCGAGGGGACCCTGTGGAAATTTACTCCTGAAGGAGAGGAGTTCATGGACCTTTACATTTGTTAAAGATGAATTTGTTTATGTTGCATTTATAATTTTAATAAAGCAAATATTGGGTTACTATACTACACTTCTGGGCATTTTATAGTTTACTCTCTAATCATTTGCTCATTAGCAAACGTCTGTTGAAGACCTACTATGTGCTAGGCCTTGTGACAGACTCCAAAAATATTTTTAAGTGGTCTCTGCTTTGGAGACATCCTCCCAGTTTAGTGGAGGATGTCCACATTCTCGAAAATATCCTTTTCTTTCTATAGTTGTAATTTTCCACTCCTTTAGCGGGCTAGTTAGAGCTCGAAAGCGATGAGTATTCCCAAGAAATGCTGCTGACTTGATATGAGTAACGTTCCCATCCGTTTCTGCCTCCTGACATCTTGACTGTTCCTTTCTCCTTTCTGTTCCTTCAGCAGAGGAAGATGTATGTTCATTTCTAAACAAAAATACCCATGAGCCGTGAAAGTATCCGAGAAAAGGTCACATTTCAAAGAAGTAGCCCAGAATCCAGCCTGTCTCGTTTTTTCTGTCCTGATTTCTGTTGAGTCCTGAGCGTGTGCTAATTTGTACTTCATTGTCATAGTGACAGCTGGGATCCCGGGACAGAGAGTTATTTCTCTGTTTCTCAAGTCTCCAGAGTTAGGCAAGCAGGTAAGAAGTCCAGGGGGGCCGCAGATGGAATAGTTCATTGCAGTACCAGTACATTGGTACTCATGGCTGGTACCAATGTCCCGGAGTAACCTGGGACGGCATCACCAAGGACCGCAGCCGTGATCACACGGTTATCCCTGGGCCTCTCCGGAGCCACTTGGGCAAATTCAGGGCATTGTTTTCCTCACCCTTCCCTCCTGGGAGGGGCTGAGCACAGCTAAGTGACCCTGGGATCCTGAGGAGGAGGCTGACCCTTGTCTTGACCTGCCAGGGAGTCCCAGAGAGACAAGTGTCTGGTTAATAGTAGAACCAGCTACTTGACAAGGATCTTTTAATTTATTAGAGGGAGGCTTCAGATGGCAGGTGGTTGGAACCAGGAAGGAAGAAAGTGGGCAAATAGTGTCTCTTTTTGCTAGTGGCATTGCCTTCCGAGACAACTCTCACCCCCATCTGTTTGGCCCATTAGGGGCTGGACTGATTGACCACCACCAATAGGAAAAGACTTCATCACAGAGCCCCTTCCCCCATCTAACGGAGACCAGTGCGCATTTTATTTAACTGGCATCACCCCATGGTACTGGGACATCTAGAATTTGTCTCTGTGGCCTTTTTTATGCTCCAGCAAGACTCCTGAGGCCAACCAAAAAGGGCAGCTTTGGTTGTTGAACAGGTGACTCCAGTAGTTTGGGATGAACTGAGTGTCAGCAAATTGGAAATCAAGGGCAGCCCAGGAAACTGTCAATTTGAAGCAGTCTGCCATGTGTCCAAACGATCCTTAGGAGCTGGATTTTGGAAGCTTGTTTCCATTGGTTTATGTAATAGCTACAATACCCCAGGTAGAGTAAGTAATTTCTTCATTTAGAACATCCAAACCTGTATGACTTTTGAGAGATTTCCTCCAACTTGTCAAGGGCAAACACTTGCTTTATTCCTTTCCCCGATTGTTTACTTAAAGACAACAGACTGCTTCCTCCCACACGGCGACTGCAGGAGCAGAGGAAAGTGGAAATTACCGCAGATGTTTTATGATGTTCAAGCCCTTGCAATCCTACTCCACAGCCTGGCTAATAGCTTCTCTCCTGTGTTTTCTCATTCTGTCTCCTGTAATTTTTCCTACCATTTTCTTCCCAAGTCAAGATCCTTGCCCTTTGCGTGAAGCATAATAATACTTAGCATTTATGCAAAGCTCTGCACTTGTAAGACTCTAATGATCATTAATTAACCAATCCACACAAGACATAATGCTTGTGCAGCAGGCCAGAGGCTCCCTCATTGCACAGGTGGGAACACGGAGGTCCCAGTGGACCGGCTCACAGCCCAGAGCTAGGTAATCCTTCTCCCACATCAGAGCCTCTGGCTTCAAGTGAAGGCTCCGTTCACACTTGGCGCCCAGCAGTAGTGGAGAGAGAAAGGGAGGAAGATCAGAAGTTGCCTTCTCTATTAAAATCCAGCCTGTTCCCATGTTCGATGATCTTCTCAGCAATCTGAGCTGTGGAGAATTCCACACCTGTCCAACAGGGAGTGCCCACCCTGCACTTTTGGGGCTCCTCGTGGCCTGTCACCCACGTCATCAGCGGAAACCAGAGACGCTCAGTCAGTACTCAAGACTAATTCCTATCCAACACCTCTTGTGTGGCTTCCTCTCAGTGCACCCACCTTCTCGTGTGGTCTCCTAGGCTCGCTTTGATCGGCTTTCTTATGGGGCAGACTCAGTAACTCCACTGTAGTCAAGCTGCAGTATGTTTACTGCTTCACCATTTTTACAAGGTTCATCTTCCTGTTGGGGATTGAATTGGTCTGACACGATGGGTTCCTTTCAAAGGCACATTGGTAATTTCCCGACACATAATCACTTTTCTCCCCATTTATTCTTTCTTGATTTATCTTGGGAATGTTTATCATGGGCAAGTTAGGTGTTGTTACTAATCTCTCACTTTCTGAGTCCTGATCTCCCTGGCTTTCTAAAAACATACATTGCGTTGGTCTTTTTCTAGTCTTTGGAAAACTTACAAGTCTTTCATGAGTTCTCAAAAATGGGATTTGCTGAAACGAAAATTCCATCCGTCATTTTTTTAATGACAGTATCCGCTAAGTTATAAGACTTCGAATGGCAGGGGCAATATTTTATTCAATTTTTTTTATTCCCGATGGTGCCCTGGCAGATTAATAGGTACTTAAAACCTGTGTGAAGTACACCCAGCCCTCTGGGAGATGCTGTGGAATATATTATCTTGCCCAAACTTCTAGGAATTTTCAATTTAGGTGAGCGAGCGAGTCTTACAACCGTGAAAGTTTTAGAAAATAGTAAATGACAAAATGATCAAGGGCCAGAACTGACCATAAAGGCCATGTGTATAATGCTCCAGCAAGTAGGATAATTAAGAGTGGGATCTTACAGCTACACGCCTGGCAGTGGGCTTTGAGTACAGCGAGAGACAGTTGGGGGCTTCCATTAGAGCTTTGGAGTCAGACAGATTTGGATTCAAACCCAAGCCTTCTGCCATTGAGTGGCTGTGTGATTTGGATGAGTTACTTGATTTCTGCAAGCCTTGGTTTACTCATCTGTAGTACAGGAATAAAATATTTCCAAAAATGCAGAGGAAAGAGAGTTCTGTCCCTTTTGTTCACTACTGTACCCTCATCAGCTAGAAAAGTACCTAAAAGATCAAAACATATTTACTGAAACAATCGACCTCACTAGGTTTTTATTAGTTTAGGTAATACATGTATATTAAATTTTTGGTAATACATGTATATTAAATTTTTAACACAGTATTTGGCATAATAAAATCTTTTATTTTCGTTATTATCATTTCACCCGGGCTTAGGAGTCTGACCTTCTGGTCATGGAGGATTTGAGTTCTATTTTTCCTGTAGCAATGAGGCAGCAGCATTTTTAAAAGAGTCTCAGGTCTGTAGAAAGCTGTGCACACGTTCTGACCTGGTCCATGCATCTCCTCACCACTTTACCACGTTAGTTCATCATTTGTTGACGCCAGTCTTTCTGGATGATTTTCTTTGGTGTTTTCCTCAGATTATGTGACTTGCTGCATCTCTTTTTCTGCAGCCTCCATCTCCTCTTGTTTTAAAAAAATTTTATTGAAGCATAGTTGATTTACAATGTTGTATTAGTTTCAGGTTATAGTAAAGTGATTCAGTTACACACACATGTGCATATATATATATATATATATATATATATATATATATATATTCTTTTTAAGATTCTTTTCCATTATAGGTTATTAAAAGATATTGAGTATAGTTCCCTATGGTATACAGTAGGTCCTTGTTGGTTACCTATTTTATAAATAGTAGTGTGCATATTTTAATCCCAAACTCCTAATTTATCCCTACCCCTCTTTCCCCTTTGGCAATCATATTTCTTTTCTATGTCTATGAGTCTATTTCTGTTTTGTAAATAAGTTAATTTGTTTCATTTTTTAGATTCCACATATAAGCGATATCATAGGATATTTGTCTCTGTCTGGCTTCACTTAGTATGATGATTTCTAGGTCCACCCATGTTGCTGCAAATGGTATTATTTCATTCTTTTTTATGGCTGAGTAATATTTCATTGTGCGCGCACACACACACACACACACACACACACACACTCATATATATATACCACATCTTCTTTATCCATTCTTCTGTTGATGGACATTTAGGTTGCTTCCATGTCTTGGCTATTGTAAATAGTGCTGCAGTGAACATTGGGGTGCATGTATCTTTTCAAATTATGGTTTTCTCCGGATATATGCCCAGTAGTGGGATTGCTGGGTCGTATGGTAGTTCTATTTTTAGTTTCTTAAGGAACCTCCATACTGTTCTCCATAGTGGCTGGATCAATTTACATTCCCACCAACAGTGTAGGAGGGTTCCCTTTTCTCCACACCCTCTCCAGCATTTATTATTTGTAGACTTTTTGATGAGGCCCTTCTGACCGGTGTGAGGTGTTACCTCATTGTGGTTTTGATTGCATTTCTCTAATAATTAGCGATGTTGAGCAGCTTTTCACGTGCCTGTTGGCCATCCCCCATCTCATTTGATAGTTGTAGGTAATTTTCTTACGAATGACCAATGCCCAGTGTGAGTCCATGAGATACAGTCTGAAGTCCTACTAGCTCCTGGACAACTAGCTTACAGTTCTTACGGAAGGTCCTCAGACCTTCTGGGAAATTGAAATTACTCCCTGTCAGATGTGAAGCATTTTCCCAGCTACCTGAATTTTTTGAAATTCAGAAAAGGACCAATTTACATTAGAGACACTATTTTTATAAAAAGAGTACAGACTAGGGGTCCAGGCTCTGCCATTTGCTGGCTGTACAATTTTGGAGAAATTAACCTCTTTGATTTTGCGTTTCTTCTTCAATAAATTATGGTTAAAAATACCTACCAAAGCAGGTGGTGGGCAGTGTTAAGAAAAATGTTGGGCGTAAAGCACTTTATATGCTGCCCGGCATATAAGTTGCTTTTATTTTTCTGTTTCTTGTCTCCAGAAACCAAGTCCAGCCATTCATAAGTTCTCCAAAATGGGATCCATTGATCCAGAAGTCACTTTTCATACATACAGAGAGTGACGCTCAAAGAACCAGCTTCTTGCAACTAAGTCTGTTTGTGGCCTGTGCTTTCACTCTGGAGTGCTGAGGGCTGCAGAGGATTCTCAGCATGACTAGAGTCCAAAGTGACTCTGGCCCCTGAGACCACAGCAAGCAGCACAAGGTGTCAGGTCATGAGAGGGACGCGAAGGAGTGCAGAATCCCAGTGTGGCGGCAGTTCAGAGCTGCGGAGTTAGGAAGGTCTTCCCTGAAGACGCCCTGGAATCCTGCCTGGCCCTTGCAGAGCAAATCTGGGGGGCAGGGGAGACTGAGTGAGCTTTTTACTGTCAGAATATTGTTTAAAAAAGGAGCTTTTCCTGAACTAGACTTACCAGATGTTTTAGGGGTGGTGTCAATATGAGGTTATATACACTACCTGGCAGTCAGGAGACCCCACCAGCCCAGCAAGAGGCCATGGTGAGAGCAGATGAAGATCAAGGGAGACACAGGTCCCAGCTCCATGCTTCTAGTACAGAGGGCAGGTCTGTCAGTGGCTCTGCAGGTGGACCTGGCCAGCAGGGGCATTATGACAGGTGCCCAGGGGGCTGAGGAGATGAGTGCATATTTAGGGCCAGTGCATTTCACAAATCTTCAGGCACCATTCACGGAAAATTCAGTAGGAAAGGTCCCGCCTAAAAGTCCACACAAGGCGGCATCCCTGAGGGTGATGAGGTGGGCGCTCAGGTAATGTTTATGAGGTGAGGGACCAGGCTCTTATACTTAGATTTTGCTACTACCACAACCTTTTCTATGTCACGTGTGGCAACACTGCAAAGTGCACCACGCATTGACTGTAACTCGGAATTCCTTCCATTCAAAGTGGGTTTTTATAGGCACATGTCTCTCCATGCTGTGTGGGTTGAGATTATTTTAAAAGGCAGTAAAAGGTCCTGCAATTATCTTCGCCGACTTGCTCATTTTTAAAAGGTATTCCCTCTCTTTCTTTCTTCCCTTCCTTCCCCTTCTTTTCCTTTCCCCTTGCCTATTTCTCTTTTTTCCTTCTTCCTTCTGTTGGCAAAGTGAACTGTACAACATGCTTTCAAGGAACTCTGGCTGTGAGCATGGACGCTACCTTGGGGCAGCTGAAGTCACATCTGGACCACATCTGATCCTTCGGATCTACTCCTCCTCCCCTGCCTATATTTTATTTCTAACGCTACCTTTGAGTCTTGGCTTGTTTTTTCTCTGTGGATTTTGTATTTGTCCTTTTTTGGAGTCTTTCAAATTTCTTTTGACTGTGAGATACCATATGAAATATCTTTCACATGCTTATCCCAGTACACATGGACAAATATACACACACATACATATGAAACAAATAAAATCGTCGCCGAACAATATTTAACCTCATGGGGGATGCACTCTGACATTTTATATTCTCTTCTGTTCTCCTCTATTTCATCCCATCCATCCAATTTCACTTAAAAATAATTCACTGGATTCATTTCATAACACATTAATGGATAATTGGTCGTTTGAAAAACTCTTTTTTAAATGATCATTGACTTCTGAATTAGTTCCGTCTCTGAGTGGTCTTTGGTTTCTACCTGATTCCTGAATATTCTTGATTGGATTGTCTCCTTGAAATCCCAGCCAAAAATGATGAGACCAATAATATGTAGTAAAGAGCATGTAAACAAGTTTGAAATGATTTTGTGGAAGCAGCCGCATGAAATTAGTTTAAAACTGGAGATCTCACATTGTATTCAGTTTTTAAAATTTTTTTCCATTCTATTCTAATCCCCACCTGCATTTGGATGAAAATCCCGGCAGGTCCGTGCCTTTTTGCTCTCTGTTAAACAGATGTGCACGGTGGCCAATCAGTGTGGACAGTGGCAGCGGGTGATCCTCGTGGGTGTACCGAGACCCTCAGCTCAGTATCCGATTGGCTCTTGAGTAACCAATCTTTTGTTTAAGTCACAAATGCAATCTGAGTTAGGAAATGAGAATATGCCATCTAGCAGAGAAAGACAAATATCATATGCTATCGCTTATACGTGGAATCTAAAAAAAAAGATGGAAATGAACTTATATACAAAACAGACCCACAGACATAGAATACAAACGTATGCTCACCAAAGGGGAAGGGGGGGATAAATTAGGAGTTTGAGATTAATAGATACACACTGTTATATATAAAATAGATAACCAACAAGGACCTACTGTAAAGCACAGGGAACTATACTCAATATTTTGTAATAACCGAGAAGGGAAACGAATATGAAAAAGAAAAAATATATACATGTATATACATATATATAAAACTGAATCACTTTGCTGTACACCTGAAACTAACACAGCATTGTAAATCATTTATACTTCAATTAAAAAAAAGTTAACCTTGAGAAGCAAAGAATGCCCTTTTACCAGAACATTTTAGCCAGTTTAAAAAAAAAGGCCATCTAGGGTTTTCATCACAATCCTGGGCTTGATTTAACATCAAATCAGCCATCAGTCAGCATGACAGTAGCCTGGCTCCTCTCCCACGTCTGGCGTGCAGATGCCTCTGAAGGGGGTGGACAGGGGCTGGAGATGGAGGAGTGGTCATGGGAACAGGGCCCTGCTTCCCGTGAGGGGATCGGGACCTGCCAGCGGAATCAGAAGGTACGTGTCCACATCGGGAGAACGGTGTGAGAGGTCCCAGGTGGTGGGAACTGTCACGGACCCTCGTTGTCCTGTTTCCTTCTCCCTGGCAGGAGCCCTCTTGGACAGGATTCAGACTGGCTCTGGCCCACCTTTCCTTCTCTGGCCCGGCCTGTGTCTGGCCACAGGACGCTGGGAGTGCTGATCTAGAGGTAGCCGCCATCTGATTTATCCTGTTCCTGTGAGTCAGGCAGAGGTCCACTATCCCGCACACGGGCTACCACGGTCCTAGCCAGCTCTCTTGGGAAAAGAAGGAAGCATACTCCTTCCCCCCAGGGCTTGTGTCTGGAAGCATGTTGACAGCCCTTCCCAAAAAGACACCAAAAACTCATCACATCTTCCCTTGACCCTTTTATGTCTTGAAAGCAGGTGAAACGCGCAGAGCTGTGCAGTGAGCTTTCATGAATTTCCTTTGATAACCTACACTCCTCTGACCACTAACTCTGACATTTCCTACCTAGTGCATCTTGGCACCTCTGCTAAAACTTAATTTGTTTTCCTGTCACTTTATGAAAAATATTTAGAATGACAGGAGGTCATAAAGAAAAGGTAAACTGTTTTGCATCATAACCCTTTGTGTTATTGTAAACCAGGTCAAATCAATCAACCTCAAATAAAATATTCTGTTGCATTATTTAATTATGCCTTGCTTTGCAGTAGGTCTGATTTTTCAAAATCCATGTGAACTTACCCTCTGAATAGTCTTTTCATATTTAGGATTTGCTACTAAAATAATAGCAAAACAAAATCTGTAATCCACTCTTTTCTGTGTTCACAAATGGAATCTTAAAACCAGTATTCCAGGAAAAGAAGTCGTGGTATCGTTTTTCTCAGTGACCACAATAGTACTTGGAGGGTTAAGTTCAAGGTATAGATCCCCACCCCCCTACCATCCCCCATCCCACCACACTACGAAGTAATGGGAGGAAGAGAGAAGCCCAGTTAAGCCATGAATTGAGTCAGGAAAATAAGGGATCACCATGGTGCAGGGGCTCGGGCTGGAGGGAGCAGGGCTGGGTGGGGGGCGGTCCGTAGGGATGCAAAGAGGACCCGAGGTCTTTTGTGTTCCAGGCTCCTTGTCCTCCACTTGCCCACTTGAGCCTGGCCTTCGGGTAACTCAGCGTGTCCCGGTCTCTCTGCATCCTGCTAGCTCCTTTCTTCTCCTGGGTCTTACGGCCAGTAATGGGAAGATAATTGTCATTTAGTTTTGATCCAACTTTCCAGGTGGCAATGTTTTCCTATTTTTCCTTCTTTTGATGGCGATTGAAATATTTTTACAATTCAACAGCTACCCTTTAGTAAGGAGAGTTTGGTTTGGAGGATGGGGTTTTTCCGGATGGAGGTCATACAGAAACACTTCGTGGATCGTAAAGGAACACGTACAAGAAGTATAACCTGAGGAGACAATATTGCCATTTAAAAAAATAAATGACTTCATCCACGTGCATTTTAAGGGACTGCAGTTTTTCATCTCAGAGAAGATGGGTCTTTTGTTTAAGAAAGCCAATTAATAAGCCTTTGGGTTAGGCTCCAAAGCCTAGTCTGCAGTGGCGGATTGAGACAAAAGAGAATTAAATGTCTCTGCATCATAGAGCAGAAGCCTTGACCCACGTGATCTAATTCCAGAGCTGGGTTACAATGAAAGCAGCACAGATGGAGCTGGAAGTCCCATGTTTGCATCTCTTGAGTCTGTCTTTGCCAGGGTCTAAGAACAGAGCCCGTGGTTCTGGTGCCTCTAGCTGCCCTTCTTCCCCAACCATTCAATCTCCTCCATCTGGCAACCCTCTTCACCGCTTTGCCCTTGCCTTCCCTCCTGCAGGATTTGCCACTCAGGGGTTGGGTTTGTAGGGCAGTAGCCCCTGGAGGGTCCGGTCTGTTCTCATCAGCACTGTGGCTCTGAGAATTCTCTCCTAGGCTACTGTCTTTTCTCACCCAGTAGAGGAAGGAGCAAAGCCTGGGGAGAAACGCTCACTTGCTTTACCCAGACGGGGCTGATGGGAAAGACGCTCGACTCTCATATGTCAGTAAGTTTTGTTCCTTCCTGAAAGTTACTGGCAGTTACCTGGAAAGGAAAAGCATTTGGCCCCTCTGGGAACTTAGGGAGTAAGACAGCGGTAGGGTGTGTTGGGGATGGAGTATGAGCCGTATGGCTCCCAGGAGGTACCCGGAAAGGGGGGCCGGAAGGAGAGTTCTTGTGCTGGGAGGAATTGAGCGTTTTTAGGAGCAGAGGTATCTGGCGTTGAATTTGATATGGTTTCTCTGATAGCCTAAAATTTCCTGCTCTTGTCTTAAAATCTTCGGTAAAAGCCTGTTAAATTCAACCACCGGTGGTTCTCTGGGGAATGAAGAGGAGGAACCGCGGTCCAAGGCTGAGATGGAGCAAGCAGCTCGAGAGTGGGGGGCAGGGGTCAGGGCGAGAGAGGGGACCAGAGACCGGACTTCCAGACAAAAGAAGGGGAGGTTCGGGGGCGGGCGCAGGTGATGTGAGACAGTGATGCCTAGGGGTCACCCACGAAGCAGATCATTCACCTCCAGGATCTAAGAGTTGTCTCAGCTCCCGAAGTCAGCCCTGGGCATGTCCAGCCTTAACGTGAGAGGGGCAGGTGTTCGTTCATTATCCTCACCTCACCCTGGTCCCCACAAGGGTGTCCCCGTCGCATCGCTGCAGTCAAAGATAGCATCCTCTGATGACCTGCAGAGAACTGCCTGAGACAGCATTTCTTCTCCACGGGAGTAGACACATGTTCTCTCCCTCTCTCTCTCTCTCCCTCCCTCTCTCCCCCTTTCTCCCCTTCTTTTGACTGATTCATTTGACACTCCCAAGGCAATCTTTCACTCACAGATTTTTCTTTTAACCTCCAATTTATTCCCTTCACTTTTAACTCTTGCTTAGTTGCTTCCAGAAATTTACTTCTTTCTCTCTCTCTAGTCTCGCTCCTTTGTTTTTCTTCCTGCCCCTCCCCGTCTCTCTTGCTCTTTCTTTCAGTGTGTGAGAGGAAAATAAAACTGACTCTAATTATGGAGGATAAGCATAAGTAGTGGTAGGGATACACCTGCAGCAAAAGAAAGGCACCCCGTAAGTTTCCAAGTGAAATGACATGTCTTGAAGAGCCAGCGCCATCAACCTCAACAGCCCTTGAGGTAACCCCAAAGCCTCCTTCAAGAGCACCACACGGGCTCCATCTACCTCCTTATCTTTCTCCAATTAATCTTAATTTCCTCAAGAATGAACGGTCACCTCAAAAAATAAAGACATTTAGGGCTTCCCTGGTGGCGCAGTGGTTGAGAGTCCGCCTGCCGATGCAGGGGACACAGGTTCGTGCCCCGGTCCGGGAAGATCCCACGTGCCGCGGAGTGGCTGGGCCCATGAGCCATGGCCGCTGAGCCTGCGCGTCCGGAGCCTGTGCTCCGCAACGGGAGAGGCCACAACGGTGAGAGGCCCGCGTACCGCAAAAAAAACCAGAGACATTTCATCTTATTGTTCTACTGTTTGGTTTAATGACTGGTATCGCACAGTGATTGTTTTCTACAAAGTTTTCTTGCAACTATAGCATAGTGCAAGCATACGATGGGTTAGAGAGGCATTTGTGGACTAGGCCAGAGCACTATTTATAACATTGTTTCTATGGGAAAGCCTATTCCAGGTCCCAAGCAACTCACTTACAAGTGAGCTTTTTGATTATAGCTTGGATCAAAGCTTGCACCGTGCTTGGTCATGCATCTGCGGGATAGGCTTGTGATGGCTGCGTCCATGCGTGCTTCCATCAGCACACGGCCCTCTTACCTGTTCTCATAACACTTGGCTATTGGTCATGCTCTGGGCAACTTACCGGCCAAAATGCAGAATCACTTGCAAAAAGGCAGGGGGATCCCTACTTTACGTAAGGGGCTCCCGTCCACGTATATAGTTCTGGGACTTTGCTTCTGCACATGAGAGGTGGTTTCCAGAAAACTTTGTTTATTCATAGGGAACATAATCCTCCAGAGGGCTCAGAAGCCCACCCCTTTTCTGGTGGACCCTGGGAGCAGTGTATTATAGTGGGAAATGCACAAGTGCTCTTTCCATGGCTCCTGCTGCGGGTCTCCTTGAGTTAGTCAACTTAGCTTTTCAAACCCCTTCACAACAATTATTTGGGGGCGATGTGTGTAATAAGCATCACACACACACGTACCCACACACCCACCCCTCCCCACTCATTTTCCAATCCCTTGTGCGTCTTCGGCTGTACTGGCGTTGGCCAATGGAGGCTGTTTTCTGAACCTAACAGCGGTTTGCTTTATGGATTGGGAACTTAATCTTCAGAGCATTTACCTCCAGTGATGATCATCTGGGGAAAAAGAAATTGCCAGGGCAATGCTGTCCCAGGCCCCAGCTCCCAGAATGAGTCCCCTGCGGAGAGCCATTTACACTTAGGAAGAAATGTGATCACCTCATGCTTACAAAGTAGAGAAAACTGAACCAGTATCATTAAAGTTCTGAGTGTTGAAATAAGTGGCCTGGGCCTGGCTTTCCTGGCAATAAAAAAATTCAGCTGGTAGCAGCAGAATAGAAGAAGCCCTACTAAATATTGCCTGCGCCAGCTTCTCTGGTGGATGGTCTAGGGTGCATGTGCGTATGTGTATGTGTGTACTTGAGTATGCATACACGCACACATATTTTTTCTTCTGGTCACTGCTTTTTCTCTCTTAGATGCATGACTTGTCGGAGGAACCCAGATCGTTCCCCCGAGGGGCGGGAATATTTGCAAAGCCTCGAAACTCTTTCCCAGCTCCCTCGGAAGGATAAGGAGCTGAGGTGCCTTGGGGCTGTTGCAGGAGGGTTGTGTCCACACAGCACTCGCACTTCCTGATACACAGGCACCTTTGAAGTTGCTGGCAGCGGCGCCCTTAATAACATTCTTCTTTACAAAGTGCTTGTTGTTAAATATGTATGAGGCCTTGCAAGATGGGCCCCATCACTGCCTGGGAATACATAAATGCCAGGTTGCTCTGCAGAAGGGGGGCCTGCGAGTCTCTCCGCCCCCTCCTCTGTGACGTTGCACAGCTCTGGGCTGATGACGTCACTGCCTCAGTGGAAGGATGCTGCGGAGGTGTGGGTTCCAGAGCCAGAGCGCGACGGGGGTGGGGGTGGGGGGGGACGGGGTAGGACTTTTCCCGGCCAAGCAGGCTTTGCTTCTACCATCACAACATTTAAAATACTAATAGGAGCCAAAAATACGCTCGTAAACAATGAACAAGACTAAAATAAAAGGAAAGGCGATAGACTGGGGTGGGGTGGGATGTTTGCAGTAAAGATGATGAGTGAAAGGCTAGTGGCCCTTTTTGTCAGTGCCTCGCGTCTCAGGTAGACAGGTGTTCAGCAGGAGAGCACAGCCACTGGTTTCCTGAGCTGGACTGTGTCTGCACAGCACCTGAGGATCCGGCCACCTGAAGCTCCCGGTGCAGAAGGGCTGGAGCGGGGCCAGGGCGTCTGCATTTCTCTGCAGCCCCCAGGTGCCGGTCCTCCTGGGGAGGCGGGGCCCTCGCCGTGCAGTCCAACAGAACTTTCTGTGATGACCGACATGGTTCATATCTGTGATGTCCAGTCCAACCCAGTGGCCACCAGCAGATGTGGCTACTGAACCCTCGAAATGGGGCCCGTTGACTGGGGAACTGACACGTTAGTTTTATTCCATTTTAATTCACTTAAATGTAACTCATCTCATGTGACTTTTGGAGGAGGAAGGAGGAAGTTTCTGCCAGTTGTCTTGGTGGCCAGCTTTTATCAGTGAAAGGTGATGTCTGGAGCTTGTCTGCCACCCAAGGTGAAGACGCAGTGGAGCCCAGGGCACCCGGCAAGCTGAGCCAGGCTGGGCTGCAGCCTTGCTCCCGGCTTCCAGGTGGCATCTTCTTGGCCCAGCTGCCAACCTGCCTCTCCCCTGCCCACCCTGCCCTTGGCACAGATTAGGCCCTGTGCCATGCAACCCGGCTGAGGCCGGGGTCCCACCCAGGTCACATGTCCTTGCTAGTATCACAACAGCATTGTGCTGAGCAGCCTTTTGCGGACACCCACTCCACGGGGCCTGTGTGTCCCCATCAGCCCCCGCAGCCCACGGACACCCCTCCTCCCTGACTTTGGTTTGGGCTGTTGACAGGCTTCTCGTGAGCAGGTGAGGCCACGGGACGTGGAGAGAGTGGGGCACCAACTTCATACAAACACAGGTTCCAAGCCTGATTCGCTTCTTCCCACCTGTGTGGTCTTGGGCAATTGCAACTTGCCTGAGCCTCAATTTCCTTGCCTAAAAAAAATAGAGCTATTCTTGTATCTACCCTTCAGTAATGCTTTGAGGACTAGAGATAATATTTATGGAATGTGCTCAGTAAATATCTGCTGCTGCTGCTAATAATAATAATAATAATAATAATAATAATAATAATAAATTCTATGCTTGATTTCTTCAGCTGGCCCACTGGCTCCATCTCCACTTATTCCTATATTATTCTCTTCTTTCAATGAGCCCACCGTTGATGTCCCAAAATCTTTAAAAAACAAAATAAATGAAGACAGGGTATAAATTCCTAAGAGGAATTGCCAGATTTACTTTATTAAGGAGAGCACATGTGAGAGAAAATACCAGTAGAGAAAACAATCTCGGAATTGTTTTTAGTCCTGCTAATCATTGAATAAATGAAAAGAAAATCACTGCTCTAACTACTAAAGCATCTGTAAGAGCAGTATAATTCTGTGCTGGTGACACTGTAAATTGGGGTAATAATTCTGGAAAGTAATCTGGCAAAACTCATTCATTCAGGGAACATGTACTGAGTGCTGAGCAAATTTCAGATATTTTGTTAGGCTCTGGGGATACAGAAATGAGTAAGAGCAGATCTTTATCCATAAAAGTTTATAGAATGAGCATTATGGAACACATGTCCTCACCAAAAATGCAGCCTACTTCTTGACTCAGTAACCCCAAAGAAGTAATTTTTAAAAATATTTTCTTATAGTGATGTGCTTTGCTATGCCATCCATTATAGTGAAAAACTAGCTATTCTCCCAGATAACCAACAACTAAGAAATGTTTAAAATTATAATAAATTATCAACAGTAAAATGTAACATTGATATTCAAATTACAAACATGAGAACTACGGAGACGTTCAAGATAATGTCAAATGAGAAGAACACAAAATAGCATATGCACAAAATACTTTGACTATGAAAAATGACAGATGAACAAATTAAGAATCAGATATCAGCGCATGTTAGAAATGGGGTTTTATGTTTTGAATGGAGCTTCACATTGTGGCAGTCGTTAGAGCTGCTGGGGCACACGGCCTCCCACTAATCCTACGTCACCACCTTCCTGCTTCCCAGATCTTGGTTTCCAGGGAGGATGGCAAGTTCCTGACCCCTGAAGTTAAGCAGGATCATGAAACTTGCTTGAATAAATGACATGGAAGTAGAGGGGCCACACAGTACAGCTTGGTGAGAGCTTTAAAAGCCAGTCCTCTTAAGCTGGACAACTCACATCCCCTTCCCTGCCATGGCAACCGACTACAGTCCCCATGTCAGATGCTGCATCCGCCTGCATCCTGGAGGGAAGAGGTAGGCAGCAGAGTCCTAAACAACCAGAAATGCATATTTACCATGAGTGAAGGTAAATCTTTGTTATTTTTAGCCCTGCAGATTTCTTAACCAATATCCTGATCAATACAGATATCTGTATTGTTTACTAATTTTTAAATTGTATCGATCACTATTAATTCTAAAATGATAATAATATGGCCTCGCAGAGCTGTGCCACAGATCACAAGATGTCATGTTTGACCTTGCAACTCACCATTTAGGGGGCCTCTCCTCATACTCCATAAACATTAATGAGTTTGGACATCACTTTCCATGTTCTAATTCGGCAATTCTAAAACGTTGTGGTCTCAAAATCCCTTTATACACTTTAAAATAATTGAAGTCCTCAAAGAATTATTATTATGTGTGGGTTATCGCGATCAATATTTGCCATATTAGAAAGAAAAACTGAAAAGAGAGAGATGATTTATTAACGTAAAACAATAACCCCTTTATAGAAATGTATTCATGAAAAATAACCATAGTTTCCAAAATTTAAAAAAAAATAGTAAGGGGCTTCCCTGGTGGCGCAGTGGTTGAGAGTCCACCTGCCGATGCAGGGGACACGGGTTCGTGCCCCGGTCCGGGAAGATCCCACATGCCGCGGAGCGGCTGGGCCCGTGAGCCGTGGCCGCTGAGCCTGCGCGTCCGGAGCCTGTGCTCCGCAACGGGAGAGGCCACAGCAGTGAGAGGCCCGCGTACCGCAAAAAAAAAAAAAAAAAAGTAAGAAAATGTCATTATTTTACATTTAGCAAATCTCTTTAATGTCTGACTTCAGTTGGATTCTCAGATCTGCTTTTGCATTCAGTCTGTTGGAATAGGTTGTTTTGGTTGAAGCAGATGAGGAAAATCTGGCCTCACACAGATGTACAGTAGAAAAACGAAGTATCCTAATAGGCTTTTCCAGTAACTGTGGATATTCTTCTTTGTTACTACACCAAAACTTGACAGGTGGTAGTAGTTTTTTAAAGGTCAACTGCAGTGTGAACTCTGAAACTGTGTCATGAACGTCTCAAAGTCTGTTATATAAAAATTCACGGGTCTGTCTTGCACTCTTGATGGATCTTTTACCCGTGTGTGATTTTATAACATCAGACATTGGCCATTTGGAAAATTCTGGTTTGTTGAGTTATTCAGATCATCCCAAAGTTGACACATTTCATAATACAATATCAAAAGTCACATTTATTAGTATAACTACTGAACATATCAGAAAAGTATTCTTGAGTATTGGGAAGCTGTCAAGCTCATGGTGGCAGATACACATTTTTTAAAAATTCTGATTTTTGCTCAGAAGCTCATATTTTATCACTGGCAACAAACACTGTCAGTTGTTTTCCTTTAAGTGACAGCTCACTTTGCTCATTTTAAAGAAAATGTCTGCCAAATGCCTGAGTCTGAATAACCATGGCTTGTCTAGAATTTGCTCTTTCAAGCAAAAACTGTGTTCCAACAACAAAAAAAGTAGCTAGTTGAACCCATAACTCAATCACCTTGAAATAATCATCCTACTTGGTTTTGCAGCATATGTGCATTATGGGTACATCAGTTTCTCAACAGAATATTAAAAGGGTCTGTATTTAAGGGTTGAGATTTAATAAAATGAATAATTTTTACTGTTTCATTAAAGCACGTTCCTAAGTGAACTGGCTTTTTATTTTTCTTTCTGTGGGCATGTGGTGGTGAAGAATATATACTGGCCACTAAGACATTTTGGTGCCACTGCTTGATTCCTGCTGAGGAGCCAGCATTTTTACCCACCATTGCTTCTGTATCACCAATGCAGGCATCAGTGGAGCGGAAAAGCCAAATAGCATTCTTAGTATAACATGAAAATGATTTTGGGCTTCCCTGGTGGCTCGGTGGTTGAGAGTCCGCCTGCCGATGCAGAGGACGCGGGTTCGTGCCCCGGTCCGGGAAGATCCCACGTGCCGCGGAGCGGCTGGGCCCGTGAGCCGTGGCCGCTGAGCCTGCGCGTCCGGAGCCTGTGCTCCTCAACGGGAGAGGCCACAACAGTGAGAGGCCCGTGTACCGCAAAAAAAAAAAAAAAAAGAAAATGATTTTGACCCTCACGGACTCCTGAGAGTGTTGAGGCTGCCTGGAGGCCTGCCATCATACCAAGCTGCATGGGTGCTGCAGTGGAACGCCGGGCTCCTTCCCCATCCTACTCTTGGTACTTTTATCTATTGGGCTCCAGTTTCCTTGTCTGCAAAATAATAGCATTCGTTCACTCATTCGTGTGTTTATTCGTTTAACAGATATTTATAAACTGTTACGTGCACCACCTGTGTGAGGTACTGGGGAATCCAGCCAGGAAAAGGCAGACAAAGTCTTTGAACTCATTTCATAGTCTAGATGGGACTGAAACAGTACCTGTGCATGTCTGTGTGTGTGTGTGTGTGTGTGTGTGTGTGTGAGCATTTATTTAGATAAAAATGATATATAAACATTTAACAAATCATACATGAGTGAAACCAGCACAGACTGTGGTATGTGCTAGAAATGACATTAACCAAAGTGCTCTGATGGGAATGGTCTGTGGGGTGGGGGGGGTGGGGAGGACCACAGTGGACCCAGGATGGGCAAGGAAACCTCTGTTCCAAGAAAGAGACATTTGAGCTGAGACATAAAGATGAGCCGGTACCGGCAGGCACCTTTCTGACCCTAATTTCCTGTGATCTTGACAGAGCCCCACGGGGAACCTCAGGCATTTCTTTGGGATATAAAAGGGGTGGTTCAAGAGGACTTGGAAAGGGGTAGATAAGATTAATATCAGTCAACATTTATTAAGCACATATTACCTCCTTAAAGCAGGTTTTAAGGGCCTTACTTGTAATAACTCCAGTAACACAGCAACTCCATGAAATAGACTTCTATGATTTCCACTTTGTGGACAATAAAATCAAGGTCCAGAGGTCACACAGGTAGGCAGTACTGGAGTCAGGATTCAAACCCAGGGAGTCTGAATCTCGAGGTGTTAGCCGCTCCCTGCAGTACCTAGGAAACACTGTACCGTTTCATAAAACATACAGAAACCCCCTAGATCGGTATCTATTATCACTAGTGTTGCTATAAATGCATTTTAAAAATACATGTGTCTAATGGACACCAAGGGGGGAAAAGGGGTGGGGTGGGAGGAACTGGGAGATTGGGACTGACATGTCTACACTACTGTGTATAAAATAGATAACTAATTAGAACTTGCTGTATAGCACAGGTAACTCCACTTCACTGCACAGTAGAAACTAGCACAACATTGTATAACAACTATACCCCAATTAAGAAAAATACGTGTCTAAATAATACAAACTGAGTTGATTTTAAAATATTTCAGAAATTACAGGACATGTTATCTATAGACATGACTAAAATTGGAATTGTGGTATGAGGAATGAAGTTTGAGCTATATAGAAGGGGTCACAGGGATTAACTGTCTGCTTCTGGCCTCGTTCTGAGCCTGAAGGGGAAGGTTAAGTATCCGAGCTTGTGTAAGGAGCCGGCTCTGCACAACTGCTCACACCTGAGGGGCTGCTCTAAGAGCAAAGCAGGGAGAACGCTACTCGCGATGCATGTCTAGGGGGGCAAAGGTCAGGACCGCTCTCGTCGGCCAATTTGCTCAGCGTCCTCTGCGCTCTGAAAGATGCGCCCACTGGCCCGTTCCTGAGGTCCTTTCTTACATCTTACACAAGCCTTCTCTCCTCACACGTGCACACACCAGTCTTGGCCTAAGGAGGGTTGGTGCCCCAGGTCTGGCTGTATCTCCTGTGAGAGGAAACACTGTTACAAGAGCTGGTATTTAAATACTCTGCTGGAATGTTTTGCAACTGAGCGCCGGGTGATCTGTGAAGGCCGAGCTTTTATTAACGGTGGCTTCTCGACTTGCTGTTACAGTCATGCAATCACAGGACACAGGTGTGCTTGGTCTTGACTTCCCCTTTCAAGCAACTTCTTTTTCTTGAGTAGCGTCCTTGAAGTTTGTTCTGTTTTCTCAGGATGGATTTCAAACCTGGTCTTTTTTGTTTGCTTTTTTAACCAGCAGATAAGGTTCTGGAGAAACCAAACTAGAAGACAATCTGAATAAGAGTGTCTAGGAAATCGGTAGTTTTCGTAACCTGATAGATGATGAAGTGGATGTATCCGTTTGAAAAGGAAGGTTAGGTTGGAGTCAGCACTGTGGAGGTTTTCGAGCGATAGTCCCGGTTCATTTTGACAAACCAGCTTACGCATCCTGTCAGCAGAGACAATGAGGGATTCTAAAATGCTGATTTGTTGTAGATTCACGTCTCCTTTTTAGAGGGGGCGTTGGGCAGATGCAACCTGAGTCTGGATGTTTTCATTCTGTTCTGCATGGAACACCACCTCAGCCTCATCAAGGGGATGGGATTAATGGTTCCAGTGTTCAGAGAGCACCTACTATGTGCAGGATGCAGGAATCGTGCTGGGCACCGGGCAGACAGCGAACAGGCAGGATGCTGCCATTGCCCCACAGAGCTGGCTACCTCGCTGCTGCTGCGAGTGACATGTTGTTACAGAATTTAGTCCTGCTGACACACAGATACAGTGAAGCCTATGCAGTTAACAAAGATATGAAAAATCTTTAGGATAAATGACCTAAAGATATGCCATTATTATTATATTATTATTACAGCTGACAGTGGGTAATGGTGGTAACAAGACCCACATGTATATTAAGGTTTCCTTGTACCAAAAGGAGGATGGGTTTCTCCTAAGAATCTAGTAGATAAAAATTTTAGGTATGAATTCTTTCCTCTCCTCCTTACCCCCAAACACTCAGTTTTCTTGTGCCATGACCTTTCATGCCAAAATTTGGGCAACAGTTCCCTATAAGCATTGTCCTTGGGGGACGGTGGGCAAGTATTAAAACAAAGAAGTCCCTTGTCTAATTAAATATATCATTTAATGTGCAGCAGAAACAAAAGTCTTGGAAATGAAAACTTTCCATTTCTAAGTGTTGGGCTTTTGGAGAGAAACAAACTATCAGGGCCTAAAACGTATTCTGCACCAACAATTGGATGAAATATATTACATGACGGTATGAAAGTCAGATTTCACGTGACCAGAAGAGATGACCAGAACCCCTTCTGGTTACAGTGGTTTCCAGAGAGATGCGGAAGTGGGCATGGAGAAAACGAGACCATTATGGGCCCCACTGTCTACGAGCCCTCTCCACACCATCCCAGAGCTAGTGGCGGGTGGACGGCACGTGGTGGACGAATAGCCAGATAAGTTCAACATGAAGAGAAAAGGGGAGGCTGACACGTTCCTTCCTGGGTCCTCAGCTATGGAGAGTCCAGGTAAAGGAGGCGCCTGGAAAAATGGGCCTGGGGCCATTTCACAGAATCCTGGCACTCCATGTGGTCCCAGGGAGCAGATGGGAGGTCCTGAGCCCGCAGGGAGGCACCGAAGGATGAGCAAGAGCAGAGAGAACGGAAACAGCCTGTGCTTGGGGCAAAGATGACTCAGCAAGTTTGCTCCTGCCTGTTTCAGGACACGCTGTGATAGTGGGTGTCAGCAGAAGACACCAGGGGGAGTGACGAGGACCGGAAGAGGCAGGCTGCTCCCATACCCCAGAGGGAACTGGCAAAGGCAGAGGGTGGAGGTAGAGCAGAAGCAATGCCCCCAACAGCCCTGCATGACGCCCAGCCTGCCAACCTCCTACTTGCCCTCAGCCCGGTCAAGGTCAGTCAGGGAGGGGGCACACAACAGAGCATTTAGCCAAAATACGTTGTTTTAAACCAGAAGAAACAGACCAGCTTGAAGGGTCCAGGTTACGTTTTCCACAACAGCGTACAAATGAAGGCTTAGGAAAGCTCAGTTACGGAGAAATATTGACATTCCATCTCACTGCATGTGAATTTGTGACACAGCAAGGGTCGTGACGTCAACATAATGGTTGATTCCCTCGTGGTTTGCACTCTGTTAGAGCTGCATCTGAGTGTTGGCTTAGATGAGAGCTCTAAGGTGACGTGTTGACAGCAGGACCTACAATCACTTAATCTGTAGGTGAACAATGGACAGGGTTTCTAAAGAGTTAACATAGGAAGGAGATGATATATACATCATGTATATATTCAATCCCGGATGTGATTTCTGTCTGCAGTGGGGGAAACAAATCACATCCCTGACCAGACAAAGTCTAAGCATTTTGTGGGTGAGTTGAAATGTTTAGTGAGTGCAAAGTTGCTTTGGACGACCTGCCAAGTTGATGCCTAGCATGAGTACGCCCTGAATGTGCCCACATCAATATAAATATGGATATCCCAGTGTGAATTAGGCAGGAAAAGTGGGGCAATCTGACAGCCCCTTGCTGAGACACAGCGGCTCCCATCCCCTGGAAGGGCCTGAATAGCTGAGTGCAGCCCTGATGGACTACGGGAGAAAAAACAGCAGCCTGGAAATGCAGATGCTTTGGAGAAGTTCGCTTGACAGACTGAGGCCTGTTTGTCATCTGGGCTGTCACCTATCAGAGCTTTAAATAGGAACCTCTATAGGATGTTACATAACCTGCTGGCTCACAACAGCCCCAGTGGAACGGAACCCAGGGCAGCACGGAGGAGAAGCCGGCTGTGAGATGAAAGATGAGGACCTGCTCTCCTTCCTGGCATGGATTCCATGCCTCCTGCTTTGGCATGCTTGAACACACAGCAAGGGGATGGAGACACATGCTCTTTAAGATCTGTGTCCATCAAGAGAAGAAAATTAGTCATGGCAAAGTTGGGAACAGAGTGGGAGAGAAAGGAGCAGGTTGCCTGTGGGGCTGGGCACTTGGGACAGAGCCTTGGGAGATGTAGGGACCTCACCCCCTTTCTGTCCTCCATCTACTTGATTGACGCTGCCCCTCCCCAACACCACTGGCCAACTGAAGGCTGAGAGTTGAACTCCATTTCCCCCTTCTGGGAAGGGATGTAGCTTCCGTTGCACAAGACTATAATATGAGTTGAAATGTTCACAGGTTGGAAATCATGTAATGGTGTGAGCTTTGGAGATGTTCTGTGGGCACAGTGTTGCTAGTTTGATTTGTACACTCTTCCATGGAGGACGCAGCCCTTTACTGATCCTTCCAGCAGGGAGAGGTTAAGTCAAGCAGAGCCAGTCAGGGAATAATCAGTACAGACATACCTTGTTATATGCAATCGGTGTAATCCTGAGAATTTACATGTAAAGTTTGGTGATGAGTTTTATTTTAGAGAACCTGGAGGAGCTGGCTATTTTAAAGAATTCTGATGTAAGAGTAAAGAATTCTATTGTGATGGGATGACTTACTCCCTATTCCCTAATTTATCTGTTCTGTAAATTTGAATTTTGCATATTAAGTTTTTCTTACCTCACTGACATTACCCACGCACTGCTGAGTCATCAGAGGGCATGAAGCAGAGAGTGAGATTTTGGCTGTAAGTTTTCACATAATCATGATTATTTCACTAAAAAGAAGAGCCTTGTTGATAGGTTAAGGGGCTGTACTCAAGTGTGTGGAATTTTCGTACATTCTTTGTGGCCACCTTGTGTTATGTAGGGGTGACCACGTTATCAGGCATGACAGGTTATGTATGGTGCACATAATCTGTAGCTGCAAATTCACATGAAATGATTGTTGAGACTGTCATACTTTTGCAATGTGGTGGCAGCTCTACCAATAGAGGAGCAGGTATGGCTGGCAATATCCAGTTATAGTACCCTGTTTACAAAGTGCCAGCAATCATTTCCCTTGTTTAATCTCCTCTCACACTGATGGGTTTGCCCACACAACCTGTGTTGGTCAAAGAAATACTAGCAAATGTAACTTAAGCAAAGGCTTGAAAATTGCTTGTGTTTTGTGGCTTGCTCTCTCTTGCTTCTCTGGTGAATGCTGTGACTACTACCATGAGAAGGAGCCCAGGCTAGTCTTTTTGACGACAAGAGATGTGAGAATGAGTCGTCTTTATTGCCCCATAGACATCCTCAACCAGCAAGTAAGGAAAGCCATCCTGGACCATATAGCCCTAGCTGAGTCACCAGCTGACCACAATGATCAACCAAACCATCCAGACAAGAACTGCCCAAGCAACCCATTGGAACTCCTAAAAAATAATAAATGTTTGTTATTCAAAGCCACAGTTTGGGGGTTATTTGTTATGCAGCAAAAACTAACGGGTACATGAGGTAGGCACAGTGAGTTACAAGTGTGTTTGTATAAGGGGGGAGGGGCATTGTCTGGTTGACTTATGCACTGACAACTGTAACCTATCAATCAATTGATTATACAATGGGAAATTTGGAAACTAAAGAATTGATTAAGAGAAGTTCACATAGGATGATGGCTGAATTATACAGAGATATATTAAATAATTAACCTAGCTACGTATGTCAATAATGGAAGTATTTGTGACACAGGTGTGATACTATGTCACGAGGGAATTAGCACATTCTTGTAGCTTTAGATAGCTCCTGGCAAAGTCTCAGAGTTGGTCCCTTCTTCACAGGCTTCCCTTGGGCTCCACATTTGTCCCTGCAGTCTGGTCCTCATCTTATGTGATAACCATGTCTCTAGAGTGTGTTGGCTACCAGTGAGCCTCAATATTGCTCTGTATTTATTTAGATCCAATTTATGTCGTTTTAAGCATTTTCCCTTAAAAGCTGCAGCTGCTACTGTTATGTCGCTGTTAATTTTAAAAAATTTTGCTATTCCTATATTTTTGTATGCACACATCTGCACGTGGCATGGCACTTGCTTCAGTCTTGTTTGGAATAGTAATTCTACCTCAGTCTTGTACTTTCTATTTGATGTATATCATTGATCCCTGCTGGTTGTGGCTTCCCTGAGCTTCACCAGCAACTGAGCTGTGCTCATTTGCATGACTTTTGGGGGCCATTTGCACCCATTTCTCAACGCTGGATTTTTCCTGTCTTTGCTTGGCTGCTATAACAAAATACTAGACTCTGTGGCTTAAACAATACTTGTTTCTCACCATTCTGGAGGTGAGAAGTCCAAGATCAAGGCGCTGGCTGACCCAGTGTCTGGTGAGAGTTCTCTTCTCAGTTTGCAAAGGGTTGTCTTCTCCTGGTGTCCTTACAGTTTGGAGGGAGCAAGTTCTAGTCTCTTTCTCTCCATATAAGGGCACTAATCCCATCCCGAGGGCTGTACCTTCATGACCTCATCTAAACCTAATGACCTCCCAAAGGCCTTGCTTCCTAACGCCATCCCACTGGGGGTTAGGGTTTCAACATATGAATTTTAGGAGGACACAAACATACTCCCTTTAGTCATTTGTTCCCCTAAGCTTAGCAGTTAGATGTCCTGGAACCTTAAGGGTCTCTGCTCTGCTTGCATGGCTATTTGGCCGTCCCCCTGTCTGGGCCTATGTTGATCTGACTGTGCTGGCCGACTTAGCCACAGTGACCGTACCCACTGCTGCCCGGCTTGACCCCTTCAGGGACAGCACATGCCATACACCGGAGGGACCACCTCTGTCTTCTCCACTGCCTCTCAGACTCAGCGATTTCTCTCATCATTGCTGACCCTGGGGTCAATAAATCTTGCATCTCCTCTTAGCTCACTGGGCTGGCTATGTTTCTCATCCTTTTTGTTTTGAATGAAAAGGCCATTGAGGGTCCCAATAAGCCTTTTGTGATGGAATTTCCTGTGTCAACTTGACAGGGCCACAGGGAACCCAGACATTTAGTCAGATATTATCTGGGTGTATCTGTGAGGGTGTTTTTGGATGAGATGAACACTTGAATCTTCTTGTTGAGTGAAGCAGACTGCCCTCCCCCGCGTGGGGGAGCTTCATCCAGCTGAATACAACGGAAGAGCTGAGCCCCCACCCCCACCCCCACCCCCACCCCGGGAGCAGGAGGGAGCTCCTCCCACATGCTGTGGGGCTGGGATGGCAGTGGTTTCCTGCCTTCAGACTGGAGATCACCCTCGGCTCTCCTGGGGCTCTCATCTGCTGACTACAGATCTTGGGATTTCTCAGCCTCCAGCATTGCATAAGCCAATTCCTTATCATAAATCTCTTTCTGTACAAGACACACACACACACACACACACACACACACACACACACACACACACCCACTGGCTCTGTTTCTCTGGAGAACCGTAAGTCACCTATCTTTGAAAGCTGTTTGTCTCAGGAGAAAACAACAGACCCTTTCCTCATTTTTTTTCTTTACAAAATGCCACTCTTCTCTAATAGCTATAGAATAAAGTGTAAATGGTCATGCTTAATATACATGATCCCAGGCATGCATTTAAATCATTACTGTTCCAGAAGAAACTGTCAAGTAACGTTCTCAAAGTCTGTAATCTTTTTCTGACCCAAGATAAGCACATTTTAATGACTCGAGAAGAAAATAACCTGGAAATGGGTCTTCTTATGACCTATCGATGGAAAAAGGAAATCACACGACTGCTTTGGGATAAAGGTGGGAAGCAGATGAAGTGGAGAGGTGCGTAGGGTGCGGGGAGAGAAGAGGGGAAACTTAATTTGACCCCTCATTCTGGGTTGTGCTCTAGGGGAAATAAAGTTAATTCAGGGTAATCTGCTGGGAAAACGTGGAGATGCCACTGAGTTAGGCCTCCAGTGATTTAAAAACAGAAATTTAGCTTGAGTTGGGGGTGGTCTTGACAGGTCATAGACAGGATGGGCTGTGCTTCTCAGGTGCCAAGAGTGGGAGAGAAACAGCTCCAGGTTCTCTGGGGTTGAAGTGAGAGAGAAATAACAGGGGTCCCGAGCAACAGTCCAAGGGGGGTGTTGAAGGGAAACTAGGTCGAGCTGACTTGAATTAACTGACTTGAAGCCGTGTCCCAGAGATTCCTCATATGTATCCAATACTACCCCAAGATTCTCTGCTGCTCTAGTACAGTAGTTGGTGTCCCTCTATTTACTGACTGATGTGCCAGAAAGGACAGAGTGGGGAGTAGAACCCCAGAGGCGAGCGGGGGTCGGTCACCCCCATGGAGTGAGAGGGAGGAGCCTGGACTTGGAGGACTGGCGGGTTCCCCAAGACCCCGGGAACACATTTCGGGAGCTGTGTCCTCATGGCTGCTGGCGTCACCACACATCAGAGGTTCCCAGAGGTCCGGGTTGCTCCCGGGTCTGTAAAGGGAAGGCATTCACAAAGAGAGATGCTCCTCTGAACACGGGATCTCCTGTCGGGGGTACAGAGAGAGGAGCGAGGCTTTCTTAGCAATTGCACTCCCCGTGCTGGACTTGCTTTTTTATTCTTGGGCTCACATACCCCAGTCTCTCAACTGTTTCATGTTTGGTTCAATATGGAAACACTGGGGAATCCCCCTACCAGTGGCGGCCAGACTGGGAGCTGCCTGCAGCTAGGAGCTTGTTCCAAGCCTTCTCATGTTTCCACCTCCAGCAGCATCTCTGTGTGGCTGAGAAAGCACTTCAAGGGCTGTGCTGGTGTCATCAGCAGGGGGAACCACGTGGGGAGGCAAGAGCTTTGCCGGGGCGCCTCCTGGCTGTGCTCTGGGAAACATGGGCAAAGGAGCATCTGAGCCAGGAGTCAGGCAGGGCGATCAGTGACAGACACGGTTCCCTCGGCTGCTCTCATGCCGACATGCCCAGCGTACCTCTACATCCGCAAAGCGTTATTAGCCTTGCCTTGCTTAGCGAGCCCACCGAGGCACTTCCTCCTTTGCAGCCTGGCGTGTAAGTGTACACAACAAAAGACAAATATTCTAAGAGTAGAATGAGAAAGGGAGCGAAAAATCTAGATTTCCCAGAGCTCTACAAGCAGGGAGCTCTTCAGTCTCCCCGTGTGCCTTTACCCAGCACGTTCAAGCAGCTAACAGTTCTGATGCCCTGACCTGTTTGTTCCCCAACTCAGAGAATCACAGTGTGCTTGAGACAGAGGGACTCCTGAGATCATATAAACCAATGTTCGCTCCTGGTTTGAGTTTCTTCAAGCAATCATGTCTTGTAACCTGCCAATAAATGTATGTCAGGTTTGCCTGTGTGTGTCTGTGCATATAATGTTTACATTTGAAAAAGGCTGGGATGAAAGAACCAGATAGGTGGTTTACAGCAAGGCAATTCAGAGCTTTTAAGATGTTAGTGTATACTGCAGTATTTCTAAAGCATGTTAAGCCAAAACCTCCAGTAAGAAAGATACACGCACATAAACACACACACTCATACACAACTTAAGCAAGAGTTTTATGAAACAGTATTTACCCTTACTATGTGTGATGCCCTCTGATATCTTTTATTCTAATTTCTTTTAAAACAAATGTGCATTGAAACCTACTTAATTTCATGACAAATTTATTGGTCATGACCTGCAATTTGAAAAATCTGGCAGAGTACAATTTTCTCTGAGGGAGACATATTATTTGATATTTCCCCAATTTATTTGACTGTTGCATCCTTTCTGGTGGAGAAAATGTCCTACGGGACCGGTGTTCCATGGAAAATGCTTTTTGGAGATGCTGAACTAGTCCAGGCCCTTCTTTTCCTAGCTCAGAGCATGAGGACCAGAAACAGGACATGACTTGCCCAAAGTCACACAGCAAATTAGTTAGTGGCAGAGCTGGAGCCCAATATCCAGGTGACCTGATGCCTAGATTGGCTTGCTTTTTCTATACCCATACCCCGAGGAAGATGATTATGGCTATTGCCTTAAGAGATAGGCTAGTTAACAATCAATCAACACCTGCCAACTAGAGGGTAATGAAGGAAGAAGCACAAAGGTGATTAAGACAATATTTCTTCACTTGAGAGACAGACACATACAGGTACCTGAGATACAAGACAGACCCTGATGGATGCTTGAATAAAGCCACGATCAGAGAACATGGGGAAATGGGGGAGGGGAACAGAGCCAAATGAACATGGATGGGAGAGCTAAGAAGACTTTTGAGAGCAGAAGTTTATTAATGCCTGGAGGGTTGGCCAGGACTTTCATACACACAAAAGGAAACAGATAAAATTCGAGGTAATTAAGGGCACTTTGGGGGAAGAGACAGCATGAGCAAAGGTAGGGGAGGTACTTGAGTGTAAGGTATTGGGGAAGAGTGCCACTAGACAAAATGCCTGGTGGGAGGGAAAGCTAGAACAACAGGGGATGGGCATTGTTCATGTAGGACCGCAATGCCTGGCTCTATCATTGGTATTATTTTGTAGGCAATATGGGGTCAATGGGATATTTTTGAGCACTATTTTCAGTAAGATTTTTCTGGCATTCTGGAAGCTAGAATGTCAAGGAATATATAGAAGAGAGAAGATTCAGGTATGAAGTTGCTGCAATAGTTTAAGTACAGGGTAATAAGGACCCAAACCAACTCAGAGAAAGTGGGGTTGAAAAGGAGAGCTGGTGCAAGAGATATATTTAAGTTAGAGTCACGGGGATTTGACAAGTAATTAGGTGAAGAAGAAGAGGAGAATAGTGAGCTGAAGGGTCTCAGTATTTGGGTGAGCAGGACGATGATAATATTATCCAGGGTACAGCACCTTGGAAATGAAGTTTTAAGGGGAAGATGGCGATATCTTTGGAGGAGATGGGGTTGATGAATTTCAAGCCAAAAGATACTATCCGTAATGTTAGAAAAAAGCCAGTACGCACGAGGATCATTTGCAGGTTGGAGATTGCCCCTAGTTAACCCTGTCACACCATGGGTTCAGAGCTACTTAGTAATGAACTCTTTCTGGAACTAAACTTGATTAGTGACAAGAGGAGCGTTTTCTGACTTCTTTTCCCTTGAAATATTTTTGCCCTGAGGTCTTTGTGCAACAGGGCTCTTTTCTTCAGTAGCCAGAGATACCAGAGACTTCCGCTAGGACTGGAAGGCGTTTGGGTATTTCTGCAGTATTTACAGTATTAAGGTTGAGCATAAATGGGCGAATAACAATAATAGTCATCATGAAATGTGAGTGGCGATGAACATGAAACATGTGGAATTTAGTAAAGAAATCAGCCAGACTAAGGTAGAGAAGTCATGACAGGTAGTCAAAAGTAAGTTTCAAGATAGAGAGCGGTGAGATGCTGGAGGAATCTTAATGTTAAGAAGAAAAAATGTGGATATGGTAAAGCTGAAAATAGAAAACCATTCCCTTCTTGGGGAAATTATATACTGCAAAGATGTCTTTAACGAGGTTTGTCTAGCATAAAAATTCTTGGTGAATCAAAATTGGAGAGTTACTCAAGTCAGGGAGACCTCTAAGGTCACTGCAGTAAATTAAAGGAGTTGAAAAGGATCATATCTAGTCTGAGGAAACTAAAATTGTTCTTTCCAGGATTATCAATAACCTCTATTTAAAAAACATATGATATTCATTTGCTGCCTTTGGTATATTTAATCCTTTAACATTTTGGACATTGTCAATCACTATCTTCTTTCTGAAACTCACCTTTTAAGAAATTTGTTAACTCAAGTATAATATGTATAAAGAAAAATGCACAAATCAAAAGTGCACACATGAATTCGTTTTCACAAAGTCAAAACTCCCATGGAACCAAGATCCAGAGAAAGGAATAGGACATTAACCAACACCTCAGGACTCCCCTTCTGTCCTTTCCTATTTACTTGCCTGAGCTCCAGAGCTAACCTCTATCCTGACTTCTACCACATCAGTTAGTTTTGCCTATCCAGTTAATCTACGTAAATGGAATCATACACCTTGTATTCTTTTGTATCTGACTTCTAGTGCTTGATAGTATGTCTGTAGGATGCATCCATGTTTTTATACAGCAAGTTTGTTCATTCTCATTGTTGAGTAGCATTCTATTCCATAAATATATCATGATCTAAATATTGTAGTGTTAATAGATAGTTGAGTTATTTCCAGTTTGTTTCTACTATGAATAGTGCTTGCTATGAAAACTCTCATACATGAATTTTGGTGCATATATGTATATATTTCCATTGGGTATTCACCTAAACGTGGAATTTCTAGGTCATATATTCACCTTCAGGAAATACTGAGAAACAGTTTTCCAAAGTGGTTATATCAGTTACACACCCACAAGTAGTGTATGTCAGTTCTAGTTGCTCTATCTCATCAGCAATACTTGGTGTTACTGGTCTTTTCAAAGTAAACCATGTGGTGATATTTTAGTGTTTTAAAATTCATGTTTCCCTCGTGGCTACTTAAATTGAATGCTTTCTTATGTGATGGTTGCCACTTAGATATCATATTTTGTAAAATGTCTGTTCAAACCTTTTTCCCATTTTTAAGTGAGATTTTGTCTTTTTTCTTAAATTATTATTTATATATTCTGGATATGAGCCCAGGCCTCTGTCAATTACATAAATTGCAAATACTCCTTTCCATTCTATGACTTAAGTTTTTACTTTCTTAGGTATGAAAACATAAATTCTTAACTTTAACAAGTTTTTACTTTCTTAGGTATGAAAACATAAATTCTTAATTTTAACAAAGTCCATTTTATCCAACTTTTTCTTTTGGCTAGTATTACTTAGATTCTTTTCAAGAAATCGGCCTAAATCAAGGTAATATAGATAGTGTTCTTTTTATCTTCCAGAAACATTGTTTTTTATTTTCGTTAGAAACTGAAATCCATCTGAAATTTGCTTTTGAATATGGTGTGAGGTAGGGGGTAAAAAAAAATTCGTTTTTTTCCCACATTGATATTGAATTTATTCAATGTCACTTATCGAAAAGATTATCCTTTCTTCACATCACCACAGTATTATCATTTTTGTAGACCAAATGACAATATGAGGATTTCTTTCTTTCTTTCTTTCTTTCTTTTTCCCTAACACAGCCTATTTATTGGCTTTGTAATGACCAATAGTACATTTCTCTTAACACAGTTATTCTAGTTTTTGGGTCACCCACCCAGCGTGTATGGGATCTGATTTTATCTCGATTGCACCCCTCCTACCATATGGTGTGGCTTCTTCTTTGACTTTGGAGATAGAATATCTTTTTTGGTAGGTTCCAGTGTTTTTTGCTGATGGTTGTTCAGCAGTTAGTTGTGATTTTGGTGTTTTCATGAGAGGGGGTGAGCTCATGTCCTTCTACTCCACCATCTATGAGAATTTCTTTCTGGGTTCTCTATAGTTCTTGTACAATACTATACTTGCTTAATTAGTATAGTTTTATAGCTTTGTAATGAGTCATGATATCTAGTAATTCAAGTGGGCCAACTTTCTTATTTTTCCAGATAGCCTTGGTTGTTTTTATTCCTTTGTATTCTGGTAATTTTAGTATCAGTTGGTCAATTTCCACCAAAAATTACTGTTGGGATATTGATTAGGATTGCCTGGAATCTATGCATCAATTAGAAATGATTTAGCATTTTCACAATATTGAATCATTGAATCACCATCTATACCATGCCTTATTTCTCCATTTATTTAGAATTTCTTTAATTTCTCTTAGGAATGATTTGTAGTTTTCTGTGTATGTGTACCTTTTGGTTAAACTAGTCCTCAGTGTTTGATGTTATACAAAGTTGTAAATGACAAGTTTTGCAATTTTCATAATTTCATTGTTTGTTGATAGTATATAGAAATATAACTGATTTTTATATAATTAACTTATGTCCAATGATGCTGATAAATCTGCTTATTAATTCTAGCAGTTGTTCTCTATAGATTATTTTTAAATTTTCTAGGCTCACCATCATGCCATCTGTAAATAATGAAGGTTTTATTTTTTTTCTTTCCAATCATGATACCCCTCTATTTCTTGCCTTATTGCACAGGCTATGACTTCCAATATAACTTTGAAAAAAGGTAGTGATAATGGTTATCCTTGTCTTGTTTTTGGTCTCAAAGAAAAGTCTTCAAACTTTCATTAAATATTATCACTATAACTTTGTTGTTGTTGATAATTGTTACCAAATTAAGGAATCACCTTTATATTTCTGTTTTGGTAACAGTTTTAAAAAATATTTATATCACAAATTGTTGTTGGATGTCATCAAGTGTTCTGCATCTAATGAAATGTTAACAGATTTTTTTCATAATTTACATATGTGCTAAATTATATTGATCATTTTGTTTTGAATTTTCAAAACTGATTTTGAAAGAGGTGGCTTTTACTCTTTTTTGTAATGTTTTTGTCATATTTTGATAACAAAAGTTATGTTGGTCTCATAAAGCTAGTTAGAACTAATCTGCTGTGAAATTCCTCTGTTGGATTTATAATTTCAGGGCTTTTTTTTTCCAGTTTAAGAATTTCTGTTTGATATGTTTATATATGTTGTATTTTCTGGCACAATTCTCCATCCAGTCATTCATTTTCTTGAACATATTAATTACAGCTATTTAGAGTTCATTTCTGAAAACCCAAGTCAGTATCCCCTGTGACAGCTTTCTACTGTCTCTTTTCCTTTTGGCTTGTATTTTAATGTGTCTGATAATATATGTTTTTAATTCTAGACCTGGAATATAAAGCAGTAGAGAGGCTCTGGATGGTGTTATCTTTCTGCAGAGAAGTTCACCTTACTCTCTGGCAGCCAACTAGAGTAGAAATAGACCACATCCATCCAATCAGAGAGTGAGCTAACAAAAGGCAGGGTCCCAGACTGTGAAGCCACCTTCTGAGTCTTTCTCACTTGTAGGGTCTAGCCCTTCAAAGGTTCTGACTGAGACCTGAATATAATAGATGCCCCCCAAATATTTAGTAAATGAATGAATAAGTGAATGAATGTTGGGAATAGAAGGGAATAGTAATTGTGATGAACAATGCAGAAAAAAAGAAATGTTTCCAAATAGTAAATTAGATTTAAGGACAAAGAAGGAAGGATTATAAATAGCAAAACATTTTTAGACTGTGTATCATGGTATCACTGATAACAGTTAGTCACTGAGAGCAGGCTTGAGGTGTTTGGAATGGAGACACATAGGAAGAGGCAGGGCAGGTTATGAGTTCTGTTTTAAATTAGATAACACTGGGTGATACAAGACAACCCAAGGGCAGACTTACGGTAGACAGTTACAAACATGGGCTGTGGGGTGAGAGGTTTAGGCTGAAGGAGGGGAAAGACACGGCAGCTACTTTCCAGCCCACAGGTCACAGCATGTGCAAATTTCATAAGATTATATAGATTTGACAGCTATTTAGAACGTTATTTGTGAATATAGCAAGAGAAATTTGGGCCCAATGAGAACAAGAACTAGAACTCAAAAGTTCTGCCTTCTGAAAAGTCCACTTATGGATTAAGTTCTCTCCCAAGTTCAAAGAGATTTTGAATGAACAAGCAGAAGATATTTGTTTATTTTTCGGAGAGAAACCTCTCAAGGGGTTATCTTTTCTGCTCATCTTCCTGGATCCTTTGTAATCTCAGGGCTGCTAAGCATGGTTACAGGGAACACATTCTTTTATAAAAGAAATAATTTTAATGGTTCCTTAATACTCCCTATATAGGCTCCTGGCTATTTGTAATAAGGTCTTTCATTGGTTAATCCATTCCTGATCTGTATAGTTGTTCTGTTATTTATCCTCCTGCATATCTACATTGATAAAATACATAATTCAGCACCAGAGTACGCAGTTGAGCTGCAAGACTCAGCTAAGTATAACCTACTGACCGTTCTGTTTAGAAAGTTACTGAACCACACAAATCTCTTCAGTAACCTACGTTTTTCTGTTGCGGGTCTGTATGTATTCCTTGGGAGAAATATTCCGGACAGTCTCAGTGATGGCTCAGGGCTGCATTTCTCTCTTTCTGGGCAATGATGGGGCAGGAATCCATGTATTTGTGGCTTCCGCTGAGCCTCCAGCACGAATTATAGCAGTGGTTCCAGGGGCCTGTTAGTATCCTAGAGTCTGTAATAGGTGTTTCTAGTTCTCATGAAAATATTGAACAAACATCAAGTAAAGATGTTTTACAACCTGAAGCTAATGCAGAGGGTCGTTAACATTGTTATTAGAAACAACCCAGATGAGTTAGCCAAGACCTTTGACAAGGGTGTACACCTGTCTGCCTGTCTGTGGGTGACGGGTGGCTGCTTATTACCCATGCTGTTAATTAGATGAAGGATAAGGCTGGGGATGGGAGGGAGGTCCACTTCAGGGCATCTAAAGTGGGAGAGTGTGAGCTAAGAGGCCACAAGGGCTCCATCACAGCTAGGCTTTGTAGAAAGCCACTCCCACACTCTGGTACAGCGTCGTAAGTTTCCGTCGTCTTCTGTTCCATCTCTTACATGTCTCACTCACAGTTGGGATGTTGAGTCACTGTCCTTGTCTCTTTTTCTTACTGCCTGGACGGTTTCTCCATTCTTACAACACTATAGCTCATTCTTGAGCCTGTCTTCCCATTGCTTGGTGGTTGGACGATTATAAATATCAACAATAACCGACAAGTTCACAAATACTTTTTGAGTTCTCTTTATTATACGTCAGATCCATCTCCTAATGCTTTAAATGCATTATCTAATCTAGGATGCCTAGGAGGTCAGTTCCGAGTTTGGGGATGGACGGAGTCTCGTGGCGATAAGATAACTGGCTGTCCCCACAGTGAGAGACGGCACCGCTGGGGTTGAACATACCCCATCCTTTCTCTGAATATCCTGAGACCATAGTAAACCCTCAAACTTTGATGTCTCAGCAAATCACCAGTACATTTTGTTACAATGCAGATTCTGATTCTGGGAACTGCGATGGGGCTAGGATTCTGCATTTCTAACAGGCTCCGAGGTCCTGGATCAGCACTGAATGATAAGGCCAAGATGGAATTCCTTCTTCCCTGAGGAAGGGGTGGGGGTGGGATACTTGGAGGGTATCCTCACATCATCTAAAATCTGAAAGTGTCTCCTCGACTCCATCCCACTGCATTTTCCAAGTCCCAGAGGGAAATAAATTCAGTCTTTCTTTTTCTCTGTTTCCATTTCAACAGACTATCCCTGTGGACATCCACAGGAAAAGCTTTCTCTGTTGCAGCGGGTCTAGTGCAGGCCACTGCCCCTCTGTTTTTCAGCAAACACCCTTGGATGATGAGTTACTATTGGACGGGAGCAAAACTTTTGATCTTCTTAGAAAGTCACTCCATTGTTTGCTTCAAAAATGCCCCGAGGCTGCCAGTTCCCCCAGTTGAAGCTTTAAACTTATGATGGCCATTTATCTATTTTCAGTCCTTTTAAATTCCTTCTCATTCGTGTGATTTGGGACAGGGGAGAGGGCAGCACCTGAATGGCCACTACTCGCCATTCATTATCCAATAGATCTCTATTAAGCCAAAGAATTTTTTCCCAATTGTTTCTTTCCTTCTAGGGATAAAGACCTCTTTTCACCTATTATGCCTCTGATCATTTTGCTGCCCTTTTCTGAAACTTCACTTTGTTGGCTCTGCTTTCTTTGAGGCAAAGATGATCAAAGCAGCTCTAAGCACACCAGCAATTTTTACAATAAATAGCATTTTCTGGGTTATTTTTCATTCCCATTTTAATGCAGCTCACTCACCTTGCTTGTTCTTTAAACTGTCCCTGTGCATTTTCTATGGCTTTATATCAAACAGAAAAGTCACTTCAGATTACATCAGAGTACTTGCCCCTACCCTGAATTCGCTTTAACTTAATGTTGAGGTTGGAGAAATTCATTGTGTTCCCCACAATGGTTTCCTTTCCCTTTTTTCTCCTTCTTCCTGGAGTTTATTGGAAGCATAGTGGTCTGCCCTGGCCAGAAGTAAATCTGAGAAGAATTGAGAATTTAAGAGTTTTTCAAACCTTTATCCAATCATAACCATTCCTGTCAGCAACATAGCGTTCCCATAGCCTGTGTTCTTCTCACTTTCTGGGTCTTCCCAATGGATAGTTAATCACCTACCAATGGCATCTATTTCTTCTTTTCCAACTCCAACTCACTCTTACTACTATGACTACTTGCTACCATTCCTGTGAAAGGCTAAAATTTCCTGAACACGTACTATGTGCCAGGCACATTTTAAGAACATCACACATGTTAACTCTATACCACTCAGTAGGTGGGTTCAATTATTATTCCACTTTACAGATGAGGAAATCAAGGCCCAGAGAGGCCCATGATCAGACCAGGATCACACAGCTAGTAAGTGGAGGAGGTGGGATGGAACTCAGGCACTCTGGCTCTGGAGACCCAAAATTTTACCACCAATCTCCTTACTATGTAATAGTTCATTCAACGCTTTATATACATGAATTAAATTTCAGTAATAGTATGCCTTATTTGAGGAACTCCATGTTTCATTTAAAACTAAATATATCTCAGTCCTTCAGAAAGAGGTATTGATTAAAATAAAGCAGTAAGCAAAGTCCAGAGACTCCATCTACAAATCATAAGGTCAATGTCATGCTTGTCACAGCTGATACTTATGGGTTTACCTCTTGCAGGCTCCATATAGACACTGAGTACCTTGAGGGCAGGAGGTGAGTTGTATTTATCTATGAATCAGCCTGCAATGGTCTCTAAGGAAGTTCTATGCACTCTTCTCTCTATGGCTGTGGAACTGATGCAAAGCTGCGCGGTATCTGAGGGTGAGTGTGGGGGGCTGGGTGAGAGGACCCTGGTTGGGCTCCTTCCCCCATTGCTTGGCTCTGGAAGGTTGCTCCACATACATGCTATTTTCTCTGACTTCCTTCTCTCTCTGTACCCTGAGCAATTTTCCCTCTGCTTGTGCCGGCCACATTTTGCAGCTTCCTCTGGATAAACGTTATTGTCCCTAGAGGGGAAAAACCTGAATTCTGGCTTCCACGTCACTGTTGACTGTACAGAGCTGGAGGGCAGAGCTCATTCTCCCTCCAAATTCCTTTTATGCCTATAATTCAACACACTGTCACCATCAGGATTAGACAACTCCCATTTGGTCAAGCCAAGAAATCAATTCCATTGACTTTGTTCCTTGTGACCTAGTACACTGGCCTAAGAGAGGTTCTCCCAGACTGCTTGATGTCCTGAAGCTCTTATAGGTGACAAGGACCATTGCCCCCATCCCACATTATATACCCACCTTACATCCCTGGTGGGTGTGTTATTAGTCAAGCCATCTGAGTTTTCCCGGTCATACCCCCCATGTCCCTCAATATTCAGAGAGGATGATACTTACCTTGTAAGGTCCTCAGCTGATGTGATTTCACAGGTAACATGCCAAACACAACACAAGAACACAGTAATCATTTTAACAAGTGCTGCATGCCCCTTCTTGTTGTTCGTCTAATTCCCTCTCCTGTCTCTGTTTCATCTTCACACTAAACTCTGAGCGGAGAGAGTGGACTTTGCTGTGTTTGTATAAAGAAAGTGAAACTGAGGCCAAGAAAGACTTGCCTACAGTAACAGTTCAAGTCACAGACCCAACTCCTCACTCAGTAGCAATTGATCAGGGCAGCTTTTATTCTCAGTAAAGTATATTCACTCTCTGTGGTGGGGAATTTGGGTTCTAGGAATCCAAATGCAAATCATACCAGCAAGCGTTTAAAATAAAATGGTAACAATAATGATGACACTTGCATTCATGTAGTGAACTTGTTTACTGCTTGTTTTGTGCAAAGCATGTTTATAGGTCTCCTTCCAAACACACTTCAGCTGAGTGCCATTTCAGTGGTGTAGTAGAAGGTGGCATCAGTAGGAACTCTCAGTTACAAGTAACAGAGGTTTATTTTATATTCTGCTGTAACAAAGACACGGTGGTAGGCAGTGGCTCATGTTGGTTCAGCAGCTCAGTGATGTTAGGGCTCAATTCAGCCTGTATGTAATTCTATTCATCTCCTCAATGTCATAAGATGGCTGCAGCAGCACCAAGAATCAAGTCCTGCATTCCAGTTAGGAAGCATGGAGCAGCACAGGGCATTTCTCTTACCAGGGAGGAAAACCCTTTCCTTTTGCATCTCTTTGACTAAAATGGAATTAATGTCCACCTCTAGATTAGGATGTTTCCTAAAATCAAAGGATCTCCTAAACAAATGTGGGGTGTTCTTGCCTGTTAGCAAGGAGAACTGGCTTTTAGGAAGGCAGTTAGTGGTGCCTGACAGAAAAGAACATTGGCCTAGAAGGAAAATGAGCAAGAGATCGGTTCTTTTTCTCCCACTGGCTAACTGATGCGCATTGTAAAATCCTCACGTCTCTGCTTACCTGCAAACTAAAGACAGTAGTAGAATACTTCACATAGGGACGCAGTGAGGAAATATACGTATGCAGAAATGTTCTGAAGATTAAAATTACTGTGAAAAGCAAATTATTATACTTAGAACACTTTTTTTTTTTCATTTGGGGGAATATTAGAGGGGCATAAAACTGTCTTTTCCTGATGGAAGTCACAGCCAAGTAGGAAACCCAAGCTGCTCATACACAAAATTTGAAATAATCTAAGGTTTAACTATCAACTCAAGACAACAATAGCAAAGTTATTACCAGTAGTGTAAAGAGACGATAAAAAGTGATGGTTAAGACTTAAGGATTTGTAAGTTACATACACCTGAGCTGAAGTCCCAATTCCAGCACATCTTAGCTGTGTGATCTTGGGCAATTCACTTATCTTTTGAGTCTCACTTTCCTTATTTTTAAAACGGAAAAAAGCTCCTTCCCCACAATGCTTTTCAGGTTTTAAATCACATGAAAATATACACAAAATACTTAGTACAGTGTCTGGCAGAGGAGATGAACTCAGTAAATGTTAATTACTGAATAGTAATATGTGATTTACTAGACGTTTCTCTTCCCTCCAACTATTCCCCCATCCGTTATGGAACCAGGTGGCCCTGTCTCCCTGGAAGATCACTGTCTTTTACCATATTGTACAGGCCCTGAATGATCTCAGTCCTCATGCAGGGTCCCTGAAGCTCCAGGTTAACCTTTTTCCCACAATGATTATTGACAATTTACCTTTAGTCTTTGCTTCCCGCCCCTTAACTGATTTTGGATTTGCTATGAGACTGTGCTTCTAGCCCTGAGTTTGCAAATGAACTTATTCCCTTCTTTGCCTGAATCTTGGCCTCTTGTTACATTGAGTGAAAATGACCCAAACTGAATTTTTCCCTGGCCTGGAAGAGAGCAGGGAATGAGAGATGGGAAAATGTCAAGTGATCAATCAGAAAAAGGGAGACCCCCTTAAATAAGGTCTCGTCTGTCCCGTGTCCAGATCCTATTTCACCCCCATGAATACAGTTCAGAATTTTGGGAGAAAAGGAAGAAGATGACCAACTGTCATGGGTTTGGGGCATGATTCTCTCCATCTTAAAAAAAAAAAAGTATTTAACACGTGAACACTATTATTTGGAGACTTAGTCTGGGGCTGTTTCACTTGTCAGAAATGTAATCAGAAATGAACTGCTACAGTAGCACACTGCAATTTAAATTAGAATTGCAGGAGGGCTAGACCACAGGGAACAGGATTTTAACCCTTGACGGTTACAGGGGAGGCTGTGTAGACCCCTTCTCTGCTGTAAAACAGGACAGGATTTTAGGTGATGTCAGCTGCTGTCTGTCTCAGCATCTCTCAGCTGTCGCCACGCATTCATTCCTGACGTTAGCGCGTTCTTCCCTCTACCCCTCCTGGGCCACACCAGGCTACAGAAGGCAGGACGCCGCAAGCTCAGACCTGTGGGCTGGTAGGGCCTGCAGAAACCTTTGAGTGATTGATGGACTCAGGACAGGCCTGCAGCCCTCAGGCGCCCGCCAAGTTGCAGCTTCCTACACACGGTTCACTCTGGAGACCTGGACGTACCAGTGTCCCTCTTGGAACTGCTGCTTAACTGGATTTTGTGCCTGCTCTTTCTCACAAACCCCCTTCAGCAATGGCTGAAAATGGACCACAGTTCCTCAGCACCCAGTCAAGTCCTGCTGCAGGTCGATGGTCCCCTCTGCCCGGAAAGCCCAGAAGTCCAGGGCCAGCCATTGATTGCCCTGAGCCCTAGTGGGACCTTGTGCAGGTCAGCCGACCTCCAGTGACCAGTTCCACAATCGCACCAGCTTCCTCTTCTCAGCTTCCCCTCTGCCACCCTCCTCCCCAAGACCCCCCAGAACTGAAGACTGGGTGTGCTTTGGAGCCAGTCCGCCTGAACTGTAAACATGACATTTTTCTGCATGAACTTTCAGATACCACCCAGTTCCACTTTCCAAGCTGGGCTACCAAACCCCAGCGGTATCAGCAGTGGCCTCTTGCAAGGTATTGGCACAAATATACCCGGTTCAAATGCTGACTCTGCCACGTACTATGCGTCCTTGGGTAAGTCACCACCTTCTCTGAGCACCGAGCTCCTTATCTGGGGACGGAGATAATGCGACCTCACCGTGCGGTCATTCAAGTAATACGCTCAGCACCGCGCCCGGCCCCAGAGTAAGTGACAATACAAAGTACCTGTGATATTATGATAGATGATTCAGGAAGGTAAACCTTCGTTATCCTGTGCCTTCAAGGGGCAGTACTTGACTGCAATTTAAAAAAAAAATGGTTTTAAACATTAAAACAAACATGAACTCATTGTGAAGCAGAGTACAACATCCACATAAATTTTTAAGATAAAACAGGTGACTTCCAAAAACTTCCATGCTTATTGTGTACTGCTTCAGGCCCCCCCCCCCCCCCCCCCCCCCCCCCCCCCGCTCTGACAGCCTGGGGGTAGAAGCTCTTTCCTCTGCTGTTTGAGATATTTCAAAGACCTGAGCAATAAACAATAAAGCTTAAGTCAGAAAGAGAAGAATGCAGGAAATTTGTGGGGAGCAGATCCGTGTGTGAGCTATGGATGATGATTAAGGAGATTCAGGTTGTTCTGGGCTGTTTTCACAATCGACATTTACCGCTATTTCCTTCATCAGCTCCTTCCAGCCCTTCCTATCAAACAAACACTCCCATCGTGGCTGTAGAGGAACCACCCAAGTTGTAATCTGAAGAGAAGCCCGGCTAGGAAACTTTACGAGCAGAGATGTTTCTTAAGTTCTTTGCACCTCAGTTTCCTCATCTGGAAAATGGGTGGGTAATTCTTACCTCACAGAGCTGTAGTGGAACTAGATACGTGTCGCTAAGTTTTCTAGCACGCTTCCTGACCCTTCCCGGCATCCCTACTCCTGCTGCCCTGGCCCTGGCCGCCTCCACCCCTGACCTGGGCGCTGCGACGGCCTCCTCACTGGCCCCCGTTTCTCATCTCTCCACACCCCCTGCCCCTGCCTCTACTCACACCAGGGCAGCCAGAACGGCCTCTGAAGAACTGAGCTGCCCCTAGAACAGCTCCTGGGTGGACAGGTCGGTTGTAGCTGAGCTCCCGTGGCACACAGGACGCCCTTTAGTGGACACCCTTCCCACCGCTGCACAGGTCTGGCTATGACAGGGATCCACAGCAGTGACCAGCCACCCTCCATCTGCCCACGGTCTGCAGAGAAGCCCAGCCTGGCCTTCGCCGTCTTCTAGTTGCACACGACTTAGAGAATCGCTCTAAATCAAGGAATGAGATTTGTATACGGGCATGAGGCAAAAAACCAACCAACCAAACAAACAAAAAACAAAAAACACTTTCTCCCTAAGCAGGAAGCCACACAGCCCATAATTGCCGTAGGTGTCTATGGTGCCAGGACTCTGCTACCCAGTGACGCTGCAAACCAGCTTTTTCATCATAAAGGAATGAGCTGCCAATGATTTTCATAGCTTGATTAACACTCTTCAAACCGATCTCCATTGGGTGCGGAAGTGAAGCCTGGGGAAGATGGATGTTTCCTATTACTTGATGTAATGACTGTGAGGCAGGCTAATGAAACCTTTACAGCCCGAGTTTATAGGAAAAACCCAACAAACACAGATCAATACCTGAGTTACAGTTGGAATGCATTGATAAATGGGTGACAGGCTGCGGGCCTGGCCTCCGCATAGGAAAGGACTGCAGGGGAGAGGGGTTGGGGCTTGTTGAGAGGGAGCTGGAGGTAACAAAGATGAAGGGGAAGGGTCCATCGGCTGGACTGACGGGGCCTAAGGGTGCTGGGAGGAGGCTGTGATCTGAGCGTGTGGATGTCAAGGGAAAGAGAAGCACCAGCCAGATGAGAGCCCAGGAGGTGAGAGCGAGGGAGAGACGAAGGCGTCTACCCAGCTGGCTTTGTGGTGAAGGCATCGGGTCCAGAAGCGAGTGATGGTGGATGCTCGTGGCCAATGGCGACCCAGCTTTGGGTCACGATGAGAACGGGCAGACCCTCTACCCTCGCTGTCCCTTCCGCTAATTAAAACCTCACCCCTGCTGTTTCCGTTCCTAGCACTCATTAAGATTTCCTCGCCGTGATGCAGACATCCTTTTGTTTCCTGAGTCCTGGGATCAGACCCCCGGCCACGAAGGCCAGTGCGTGTGCTCAGCCTCAGCCTCTGTTCTGCTGCCACTCAGAAGCCACCCTGGGGCAAGGTGACACCAACTGCTGGCCAGGGCCAGCCAAGGAAGTCTCGGCTTCTGACACACCGCCCATTCATTTTCTCAGACAGCATTTCTGGGCACAGCTTGTGGCTCGGGGAAAGAATGCAGGTTGGAAACATTCATAGCGTTGGTAGCAAACCCTTCACCTCCTCCACGTCCTCAGCTTCTTGCTTGAGTTTGCTGCAGTGGAGGCTGCAGAGGCCGCCCTCCCCACAAGCCCCTTGCTGACTCCCCCGCCCCCTCTCGACTACGTTCATTGTCTGTGTGGCCCAGGAGAGGGATTTTTGTGCGTCTTCTCCTTGCCGTGTCCCCAGCTCTGAGAATCCCTGTGTTAGCAGCCCACCGCGGACAGGTGTGCTGGGTGCCCGCTCCCTCCTCCCCACGGGCCTGTGAGCTGAAACAGACGGGGAGACCGCAGTGAGAGACAGACAGGAGCCTGCCCAGCGGGAAGCTGCTGACGGTGACGAGCCGGGCCCCCAAGGAGCCGGGCTGCGGCCCTAAGGCCCACGGCCCTTCGCCGTCACTCGGCTGCATCCCAGAGAAGATGCCAGGCCGCACAACTAGCGGAGCTGGCCCACAGCCTCCAGGCACGGGACACGTGGCCAGAGACTCACGCGGCACATGCCAGCACGTTCACGGCCGCCACCTCGCTGGGCGGTAATGAGAACCACCTGCTGCAAGACAAAGGCAGGAAGAGCAGAGCAGCCCGGCCGTGGGCTGGAAATAGCTGCAGGGAACAGCAGCAGGCTGGCTGGGCACAGGCGGGAGGCCAGGGGCCGGGCGCGCCCTCTGTAGCCGGGGCCCGGGCACAGAGCCCAGGAGACGGCGCTTCCTCAGGACCCCCGGCCTTGGTCTGACAAAGGGAAACGTGAGCTAGCACGTGTGAGCTTTGAACGCGTGTCACACGCTGTGCTACACGCCTCCCTACGCTGCACTTGATTTGCTACTTAAAATAACTGTGCGATGGGTCTCGCTCCCGTCCTGCAAATGAGGAAACTGAGGCTCAACCAGGCCACCCTCTGGAGAGTGGAGCAGGTGGCTCAGTAAAGGAACGCAGCCCCCGAGCTGGACTGGGCGGAGCTGCGGCCCCGAGGCACCAAGGGAGGTGGGTGCCGCCACTCTGCAGATGCTACGCTTCTTCCTGGGAGCACTCCTGTCCCTACTCCACCAGGACCCACGGCTCAGCCTTTGAGGTCAGGGAAACCGTCACGCCTCTGACACCCTCCCCAGCCTCCCCCGTTAGACCTTGTAATTGGAGCACCGGACCTAATGCCTAGCACGCTGGCGCCTAGCTGGTCGGGACTCAAATATTTGATGGCAGACAAATCAATGACTAAATAAAAGGTCTAGAGCAGCACCGCCCAATAGAACCCTCGGCAGGGATAGAGGGGTACTTTAGTCTGCGCCACCCAGGGCAGCAGCCCCTGGTCACAGGTGGCCCTGGCTGTCGTGTAGGACGTCACGTCGAGACGTGGGCTTTCTCTGCTTCCACCACTGCCGCCATCTGCCAGCTCGTTTAGTCATGACGATGTCGAGGGTGGAGACCCAGCTGATTCCACTCTTGGGTGGATCCAGCTTCTCAGAACATGATGAGCTCATCTTGAAATATCTTTGGGGAACTTCCTCCATGTCCATTAGCTGTTGGTCCCAGCTAGCCAGCAGGATCATAATTTTTCTTTTTCAGGATCATAATTTTTAAAAAGCGTGAGCATTTGGCTCTCCACGGGCCCCAAAGCCCTCTCTGACAGTAAGGCAGGCTCGTTCAGTAATTCAGAGGACCATTTTGGGTCCATTTTGCTTCTCAGCTCATTGCCAGGGGAAGCCGACCACAGAGACAAAACCCGGGTGTTAGCAGGCTGGGGGGCTTTTGGGTGGAGACTGGGGTACAGAGGGGGTAGCAGCCAGACCAAACGCATCTGTGGGGGAGCAGCTTAGCATCTCCCAGGGTTCAAACACCAGGGCACGCCAACATCCACCCTGGGAACTGGGGAAGCGGGAACAGATGGACACTTGCTTAGAATGATCCGTTCTTCCTTCCAGAGCACATGGGACCTACCTGAGAGTTGAACAAGGATCAGGGATGGCAGGTGGCAGGAGTTTTGCTCTCAGACTGTAGACGGAGCCGTGAGCCCAGCTCTGAAAGGAACATAATCTAGCTTTCTGCTCTCCAGCGTGGTTTTGGGGAGGAAGCCAGGTGGATCAGTGGCCCCTGGGTGATGGGAGGCCCCCGGGTTTAAGTGGCAGAATCACCATGTTTCCCAGTTAGGCCGAGCTTCCAGGGGAGGCGCCAGCTTGGGGCACCTCCTGGCTCAGTCCCCACTGACCTGAGAGCTCGCTCTTGGAGAAGCCTTTCAGAGATGCTCTCTGGGGAATGAGGAAGATGTGACTGTGGCTCTCACCCAACCCTGGGGGCCCCTGGGTTCTAGGTGTTAGTGGTTTACTGGAATATTGAGCGTAGCGGGGAGAGATGGGGGAGGCCGACAGTCCATCAGGTTGTGTTGGGACACGAGACACAGTGGATGTCATATTCCCGCTCCACCCCGCCCCCGTGTGTCTCTGCCACCCCTCCCCCCACCCTGGGCCGGACACATTTTCCACCCAGGAGGGCTCCCTCTTCTTCTTCTTCTTTTTTTTGCGGTACGCGGGCCTCTCACTGCTGTGGCCTCACCCATTGCGGAGCGCAGGCTCAGCGGCCATGGCTCACGGGCCCAGCCGCTCCGCGGCATGTGGGATCTTCCCGGACCGGGTCACGAACCCACGTCCCCTGCATCGGCAGGTGGACTCTCAACCACTGCGCCACCAGGGAAGCCCTCCTTCTTCTTCTTCCTTCTTCTTTCTTTCTCTCCTATCCCAGGCCCCCTTTCCTCCTGAGCTGCAAAGGCACTTTCCCTCCCAGCCTCGGGGGGTGCAGGATTCCATAAGCCGAGTGCTGACCCTGGAAGGGAGGCCGTGGTGGCTGAGCTAATCCGAGCCAGCCGCCTTCCGCCCAGAATTCTCAGGATGCTCCGAGGAGTGGCTCAGGATGGAGCAAATCAGTCGGCCCAAAGAAATGGGTTTGTGTGGTATTGGTGGAGGCAGCTCTGTACAATGGAAAAAGCCTTCTTTCCTGGCTGTCAGGATCTCTCTAGACCGGCCTCCGTCACAGCCTGAGGGCAGAGCCTTAGCATCTAGGACCTCAGTTTCCTAATCGGTCTAATAAGGGCATTGTACCAGGTCCCATGCTTGTAAGGCTATGTCCCTCAGAGGCCGTTGCAGGGATGGAGAGGGCTGCGACCCTGGAACCCGCACCTCGGCTTCCTCTAGATTACATATGCTCTTCTCTTTTTTGTTGGTTTACATTCCTGTGTAAGATTTGGTTTGCAGGAAACATTTGGGGGCTAAAAATACTTTGAAATTGCTTGACTAGATGGTCTCCTAGGTGCCCTTTCCGCTCCGTAATTTTTTTATTTTCTTTTTGGCGGTACGCGGACCTCTCACTGCTGTGGCCTCTCCCATTGCGGAGCACAGGCTCCAGACACACAGGCTCAGAGGCCGTGGCTCACGGGCCCAGCCGCTCCGCGGCACGTGGGATCCTCCCGGACCGGGGCACGAACCCGCGTCCCCTGCATCGGCAGGCAGACTCTCAACCACTGTGCCACCAGGGAAGCCCGTCCGCTCCATAATTTTAAAGTAGCACCTGCTAATTGGCTCCGATCGTAAACCCGGGTCAGGGGCCAACAGCTTGTGGTAAGAAGCCCTGAGACTCTGTTTCAACTCATTTTAGCAATTTGCTCACTTTACATTTGACACTTGGGGTTACATCTGTAGCTGTCTTCGTGTGTCTGAGCAGTTTTGTTTTGAAGTGAAATCTCTGCACTCTGGGAGGTTGTACGGGGGGAGTCTGTCTCCCGTCTCATTTTCCTTCTGCGGTGGCTACAGGACTGCGGTCGGATCTGTGAGGGAGGCCACGGTCGTGTCTTTGTCCATCTCTTCTGGAGACTCGTGATGCCTCCGCGCCAGGAGGGGTCACTGCAGGAGGGGTGAGGGTGGTTTCATTCACAGGTCATGGCAGAAGATGTACCTTACTACCCTTAGGCCAAATATAATGACACACGAAGCGCTCAGTAGTCCCCGAAGGTCACCCATAGGATGGATCCAATGGCTTTGTCATGAACACCCATTCTAAATGCCAAAGCTTCAATTCGCCTCTTCCCGCTACCCTGGTCTTTGGGTTTGTGTGCTATAGGAATCATGCTGCGAAACCTGCTTTGGGGAAGAGAGCTGAAGAACTCCTTTACCCTCCAGGGTGCTTTGTTATTTTCTTTTTAAATCAACTTTATTAAGGCGTAAATGACATACGATAAAGCAGGCCCAGTTTAAGAGCACAGTTCAACGATTCCGAGAACTGTGTTCCCGTGTGACTACCACTCCAATGAAAAACAGAGAACATTTCTACCACCCAACCCTCTCTGTGTACTGTGGGTGCCAGAACGGCATGGTGGGTAAGAGAGGGCAGGGGGTGACGGAGACCCTTTGTGTCTTGACTGGGTTTGAGTTACATGGACTACATTTGTCAACATCCATGCAACTGGATGCTTAAAACGTGCCCGATTTATAATCAAAGAAAGTGAAGCTTAGAAAGATTAAATCCATTTCTCAATGCCACACCCTAGGACTGACCCTCGACCTGACCCAAGGACCAGCGGATTTCTCTCCCGTGCTCTTAACTACCCCGCTGTTCTTCCTCCCTTCATTACCATATCCAGAGATGGAGGTGATGCAAACTGGGCACTAGCAGTCTGGCCCAGCCTTCTCATTTCAAATAAAGAAGGAAACAGACCCTGGGAGGTGAGGTGCTTTAGGCAGCAAATCAGTGGTGACGTCCAGACCAGGGCCCACACTCAGTACGCTCTGAGTCCAGGGATGGAGCCACGCATGGTGATGCCCGTGATTTCGTACCAAATATGACTTCTCAGATTTCTCAGGGCCTCCACACACGAGAAGAGCTCTTACTGTCCTATTTTATGAGAATGACGCTTCCTGTGAACATGGAGTGCCCTACACTCACACTTCTCCGACTGAACCAGAAGGCACAGTGAATCCTGCGAGGGTCTTGCTAAAGTACAGACTCTTATTCAGAAAGGCTCGGGAATCCCAAAACATCTCTGAAGGATTCAAAACCAGAATTAAGTACGTTCAGTGTACACACTCTCTTAATTTTCCTCTCTCCCGACAGAAGACACACGGGCACACACATCGCAGTCATAGATCACTGTGAGCTTCTGATACCAACCTCAATTTGATCACCAAAAACCTTGACTGTAAGACAAATTCTTGGACATGGATCGATTGGTCACACCCACAAAGCACCACTGAACATTTCATTGGCTTGTATTTTCCAGCTGGAACTCGATATCACAGGACTGAGTATCTTGATTGACTTTGCATCTGGGTCAGTTACCACTGCAGGTCCCAGGGACTAGCTCTGCTGCACTAAGAGGTTTTCATCTCACGTTGTCAGAACCACTTCTGGCTAGTGATTGATTGATAGATCCCAATCCGAGTCCAATTGCTCTTCCTTTCTGTCTAGAAGGATTTGGGATTTACTGATCTCCGTCCAAGCTCATCTGGGGAGAACAATGCTGCTACAGCAGAGAGGATGCCACTTGGGGTCCTGAATTGTGTGCTTTTGTTTCTCCTGCCAACTCCGACCAAGGCTTTATCTGCTGTACTTTCGGCAGCTGGCAGGCATGATTCCTGCCTCAGACGGATCTGGTTCCCATTCCACTGCGTATCCTTTGATGGCGTATTCATTTAGGCACATTACAGTCATACAGATGCAGGCTGACCCAGTTAGCTCTACACGCGTTGTGAATCCAGCTAATTGTGTATCAACTAATTGCATAATTCATTTATTAATGGACTGAATTAAAATCCAAGTGTTGCAGCTCCTCTTCAGAGCATCGGCGTTGGTGAGAAGCAAAGGCTTTGCGAGAATTTAACTTTTCAGAGCCATGGCTCCGCTCTCCCCCAAACTTATTCATAGGCTCTCTCTCTCTTTTTTTTTTTCTAACTTTGAATAAAGAGACATTTCATGAAATTAGTATGAGATTTTTTTAAAAGCGACTTCATTAAAATTATTGCTAATCCCTGATATCTTGTTGCATAATATTGGGGAACAAATATAGACAGATCACACTGGTGCCACCCAAAAGAATAGTTTTGAGAATACATATTCCCAATTTAGAAGGAATTCAGGTTTTTCCTCTGTCCCTCCAGGTACCCCCTCCTGGGATGACCATCCATTGCTGAATGGTCAGGGCTCCATGAGGTCTCTGATCACTGGGAGAGATGCACTCTTAGCACCTGTGGGCCCCAGAAACCTGGCCTTGGATGATGGTTTCTACAGGAGGTTGCCTTTTGCCAGCTGCCAGCAGCAGAAAACAAAGGTGCAGAGTGACTTCTTCCTAACAGCCTGCCCTAAGCGACCACGCTACTCTTTCCAAAGTCCCCTCAGTGCTGGCTCACTTCTTTCTGCGGCTTTCCCGCAAGTGTAGGAATAGCCCTCTCATTCTGTGCCTTAGGTTGGGCTTCTCCAGCGTTTGAGTGCAGATTCTTTACGCAGGAAGTGAACTCCGGAAGCTCTGGATGAGGAGTGAGAAGTAAGACGGGAACAAGACGACCTCGGTGAGGGGCGTGTTATCAAGCAGGACGCCGCTGTGAAGACCTCTGGGAGACCGCAGGGAGTATCCTCAGCTGTCCCACCCAGGACTGAAGAGGCCGCTATGCTCATCCTCCGGTTCTCACCCACCGTCGCTCAGGGCTTCTCCTGGAAGCCTTAACTCCTTGCTGCCTGTAGGGAGACGCTCTCTCGAATGGCCCGAGAGAAAGTCCTCGGGTGGAGAGTTGCAGGTGATGGTGAAGGGGCGCGAGGGGCGGGTATGGAAGGCTGAGAGCCGAGGGGAGACGGACAGGCCACCGGTGGCCAAGGGTGACCCTGGGATCTAAAGAAGCTCACGCCAGCCCAATTGAATAGCTTCCAGCCCAGCTACCCTGTGGCTCCAGAACAAACTGACCACTGCCTCTACAGAGAGAAATTTCCCCACCAGCCCTTGTTTTATACTCTTCCCCACATCCCAGAGTCCCAATTTTCTGCCTCAGGATTAAGTCTCTTCCCAGACAGACTCTCATTGTGTCACATACATTCTTTTCGGGGAAAGCACATCCATGCCTACAGGAGTGTATTCTGTCCCGATTTCCTGAGAAAACAGTTAAAACGGTATCTGTCTGTAGGATATTTCTCAATATGGAGGTTGGCTAAATCCAATACAGTATTATCTTGTTAACAAGAAAACAGTAATGCCTTCCTTTCCGAGTCTTTTTATAATTTGCAATGCACTTGTATTTCTGAGTTGATTCTACCCAGAACTCCTAAGAGGTGGGCATCATTCGAGGTCAGCAAGAAGAAAACCAAATCTCTAACAGGGTAATTTGCACCCTGGGGCAGCAGGAAACAGCTAAGAACTCAGCTGACCTGGGTCCTAGTGTTGGGTCCTCCGTTTACCAGCCGTGGGCCCAAACACAGCTACCTGAAGCCCCCGAGACTGCTTCCTCAAATCCGAAGTGAAATTTGGAATAGTGTATCCATTGGGTTGTCTCGAGGCTTAAATGGGGTAATGAAGTCAGGATGAGTCTTTGGTACTTGGTATGAACTGACTCAGTTGAAGTCCCCCAGCACATCCACGGCCTGAGCCGGGCTCCTCTGGCTGTGAGGCCTGTCCTTTGTCCCACCGCCCAGGTTCCTTCTTAAATCCTGAAAAATGAGCCCAAATCAGGCATTTCGAGGTTGGGTTTGTGCTGAACTTTCTTTTCAACTCCTATAAAACCTGTAGGCCACTGTGGTGTAAGAAGTGGGAGGAGGGGGCTTCCCAGGCCCACGGATAGAGACAAAGTGATTGAAAAATAAGAATAGAAGCATAAATCGACCCAAACAGCTGCAGCTTCCACAGGTTTAAGAGCATAAATGTCATGTACCCGGCACAAAACTATCTTAACCAGAATGAATTTGCCTTTTTATGCCGAGAAGAGGCTGAAAAGAAGCTTACAGGGTCTCGGTGTCACTGGCACCATCTTTATGTTCTTCAATGAATAACAGATAAGGGATTCGTCTTATTACAGGAGAAAGGGCCAAATGTGTTTGCTTTCAAGTACAGAATAAAATGAATGCATATTCTTAATGTGGAACTTCATTTTGATTACCTGTCTGGAGGAGGAGAGCAGAAAAAAAGCCCCCCAGACCCACCCAAACTCTCACCCCCCCCCTTTTTTTTATTTGTTACTGAAGGAAAATGAGGCCAATTGTTGGAAATTTCTGTGCAGCCCTGAATGCCTCAATGGTGACTCTCACTGAGATTAATGCATTTAATTTACCTCTTTGGTATATCAGAGACGCTATTCAGCAGCCAGTTGGGAGTTCCTGGGCCTAGAAGCTGCTCCATGATGAGATGCACTCCGGCTGTCTTGACACGGGCTTGTTTGCAGGGCTTTTGTGCAAAGGAAGGAGTGGGGCGGGCCTTGCGTGTTCAGACCCCCGCCCCTTCCTCCATAGGGGGCCACAAACTAAAATAATGGGAAAAGTTGAAATACAAGGCAAGACAACCACAAAAGACCTGTAGTTACCATCCTTCCACGTGTTCTGTACTGTCTTCTGTCACGGTGGCTTCATCAGTAAAGGAGTCACTTCCATTCAAGGCAAAGTTTCCCACTGGGGGGATGAATGAAGGGCGCCGAATAGTTTTCTTTGTGGTTCAGCAGTTTTTGGCTTTTTGACGTTAAGTGTCAGCATCGCTCAGGATGGAGGGTAGCAAAGCTGCTTCTCTCCTTCCTCATTTACTCTCAAGTATTCAATGCCGGGCACTGTGCTAGGTCTGGGAGTACAGTCGGTACAAGAGACACATGACCCAGGTCCTCCTGGTGCTTCTAGCCTGTTAGGGGAGGTCAGTTGTACACAGGCAATCAAACAGATCTACGTAATTACAGTTTTGATAAATGTCACAAGAGGAATACACAGGAGACCCCATCCAGACTGGAGAATTTCAAGAACGTTATTCCATAGGAGGCATAGGAAACATTGTATTCTGAAGGATGAGGGAGAGCATGTAAGGGCTGAGGCGAGAGTAGAACCCAGGCTTCCGGGCTTCTAACCTGTAACTCATTCCCTGGCCTGTATCTGATCATGTTTGTGGCATCTCTAGAATTGAGGCTGTCTTATGGCAAATCACCTGTGAATCTCCAGAGGGCAGGAACTCTGCCTCTTTGATCTTTTTTTTTTGTTCCCAGCATTCAGTGTGATGCTCTTCCCCAAGAGCCCGGTGGGATGAGAGATACTCTCCTATTTATTTTCAACATTTCCTGGGTGCCTGTCCTCAGTGTAGAGCTGTAAATTACTCTACCCTATCTCCTCGAAGGATAGGGGGATATTTATCTGCTTCTCGCTCCCCTCCTCCAATCCCACCAGGAGTATCTTCAGCAGGAAATCACTCCAAAGGATTTACCTTGAGAAATAGAAAAATAAAGCTTTCGTCCAAGGCTTCCTAGGCAACTTTATGTACGGTTAAAATAGGAGTAAAGTACCTGCCAGTCATGCCTCAGAGACGTTGCAGGCTCCATTCCAGACCACTTCAATAAAGCAATTATTACAATAAAGCAAGTTACACACGGTGTTTTTTTTCCAGTGCATGTCAACATCATGTCTACATTCTATAAAGTGTACAATAGCTTTATGTCTAAGAAATGTACATACCTTAATTTAAAAATACTTTATTTTTAAAAATGCTAACCATTATCTGAGCCTTCAGTGGGTCATAATCTTTTTGCTGGTGGAGGGTTTTGTCTCAGTGTGGATGGCTGCTGACTGATCAGGCTGGTGGCTGCTGAAGGCTGGGGTGGCAATGTCTTAAAATAAGACAATGAAGTTTGACACCTCAATTGACTCTTTCACAGACGATTTCTCTGTAGCATGTAATGCTGTTTGATAGCATTTTATCCACAGTAGAGCTTCTTTCAAAATGGAAGTCAATCCCCTCAAAAGCCTGATGATGCTTCATCAGCTAAGTTTATGTAATATTTTAAATACTCTGTTGTCATTTCCACAATCTTCACAGCATCTTCACTAGGAGTGGATTCCATCTCAAGAAACCCCTTTCTTTGCTCATCCATGAGAAGCAACTCCTCATCCTTGAAAGCTTTATCATGACATTGCAGCAATTCAGTCACATTTTCAGGATCCACTTCTATTTCTAGTTCTCTTGCTATTTCTACCACATCTGCAGTTACTCTCCTCCACTGAGGTCTTGAATCCCTTGAAGTCATCCATGAGGGTTGGAATCCACTTCTTCCAAACTCCTGTTAATATTGATATTTTGACCTCTTCCCATGAATCATAAGTGGTTTTTTTTTTTTTTTGGTGTAATATGTATTTATTTGCACATGGGAAAGTTGTTGGTTTTTTTTTTTTTAAACATCTTTATTGGAGTATAACTGTTTTACAATAGTGTGTTAGTTTCTCCTTCACAACAAACTGAATCAGTTATACATATACATATGTTCCCATATCTCTTCCCTCTTGCGTCACCCTCCCTGCCACCCTCCCTATCCCACCCCTCTAGGTGGTCACAAAGCACAGAGCTGAACTCCCTGTGCTATGCGGCAGCTTCCCACTAGCTATCTAATTTACATTTGGTAGTGTGTATATGTCCCTGCCACTCTCTCACACAAGTGTTCTTAATGACATCTCAAATGGTGAATACTTTTCAGAAGATTTTCAATTTACTTTTCCCTCCAGCAGAGGAATCATTATCCATAGCAGCTATAGCCTTACATTATGTATAGCTTAAATAATGAGATTTGTAAGTTGAAATGACTCCTTGATCCATGGGCTGCAGAAAGTATGTAGTGTTAGCAGGCATGGAAACAACATTCATCTCGTTGTCCATCTTTGTCAGAGCTCTTGGGTGACCAGGTACATTGTCAATGAGCAGTAATATTTTGAAAGGAATCTTTCTTTCTGAGCAGTAGTTCTCAACAGTGGGCTTAAAATATTCAGTAAACCATGTGTAAACAGATGTGCTGTCATCTGCGCTTTGTTGTTCCATTTACAGAGCACAGGCAGAGTAGATTCAGCATAATTCTTAGGGGCCCTAGGATTTTCAGGATGGTAAATGAGCCTTGGCTCAACTTAAAGTCACCAGCTGCGTTAGCCCCTGACAAGAGAGTCAGTCTGTCCTTTGATGCTTTGAAGCTAGGTATTGACTTCTCCTCTCTAGCTATGAAAGTCCTAGATGGACTCTTCTTCCAATATGAGGCTGTTTCATCTACATTGAAAATCTGTTGTTTAATGTAGCCTCCTTTGTTAATTATCTTAACTAGATCTTCTGGGTAACTTGCTGCAGCTTCTACATCAGCACTTGCTGCTTCACCTTGCACTTTATGTTATAAGGATGGCTTCTTTCCTTAAATCTCATGAACCAACCTTTGCTAACTTCAGACTGTTCTTCTGCAGTTTCCTCACCTCTCTCAGCCTTCATAGAATTGAAGAGAGGTAGGGCCTTGCTCTGGATTAGGATTTGGCTTAACGGAAAGGGTCTGGCTTAAGGGTCTTCTAGCCAGACCCCTAGAACTTTCTCCATATCAGCAATAAAGCTGTTTGACTCTCTTATCATTCGTGTGTGCACTGGAGTAGCACTTTAAATTTCCTTCAATAACTTTTCCATTGCCTGCCTGACTTGGCTGACTGCTTGGTGCAAGAGACCCAGCTCTCAGCCCATCTCAGCTTTTAACATGCCTTCCTCACTAAGCTTAAACATTTCTAGCTTTTGATTTAAAGAGAGACGTGTGACTCTTCCTTTCACTTGAACATTCATTCATTATAGGTTAATTGACCCAATTTCAATATTGTTGTATCTCAGGGAATAGGGAGGCCTGAGGAGAAGGAGAGAGAGGGGGGAATGGCCAGTAAGTGGAGCAGGAAGACACACACATTTGTGGATTAAGTTTGCCGTCGTATTTGCGTGCAGTTTTTGGTGCTCCCAAGCAATACAATAGTAACATCAAAGATCACTGACCACAGATCACTGTAACAAATATAATCAAAATGAAAACATTTGAAATATCGTGAGAATTATCAAAATGTGACACAGAGACACGAAGTGAGCAAACGTTGGAAAAATGTTGCAATACACTTGCTCAACGCAGGGTTGCCACAAACCTTCAATTTGTAAAAATTGCAGTTTCTGTGAAGCACAGTAAAATGAGGTATGCCTGTATGTGGTTCCCTATGCATGGATAGATTTTCTCTTGATACTCAGAAAAATCCTATAAGATGCTGCCTCTGAAGATGAAATTCAACAGGAACACAAGATGTTATCCCTTCAGAAGGGAAACAAATCTTCTAGACTGGAGCAAGGTCTCCAGTGCAATTTCCCACATGCATTGTGGCATGGTGAGGACTCCTACAACAGACAAGAGCAAACGCCACCTTTGAAATTCAAATCATGGATACAAGATGTAGAATTTGGAACTAGTGTTTACAAAGGAATGTTGAATGCATGTTTCAAAACCAGCTTCAAGTGCAAGTGGAGACTTCCTACGTGACATGGGAGCTTATTGGGGGCCTCGGTAGGTAGTTCCATTTTCCAGCATGGGACTGCTGCTGTTGTGATATTTTTTTCCTGATTACGATAAAGATGGATGAGGCACTTGGAGAATGCCAGAGATGGGTGTGATCTGAAACAGTGTCATTACTGCTTTGCAACTCCTGCATGTCAGAGAGAACCGACTGACGGTGGGACACAAAGCCCTGCACCCCGCCCAGTCCTTTAATGGCCTGACTGCGGGGTCTGGAGGAGGCATTGGCCCCGCCCACAAACGCCACGGGGCTGGTTGTCAGTCAGGAATGGTCCCAGCTCTCTCCCCTCCGCGGCCCGCCCTGAGCCATCCGTGTTTCCCCACCGCGGGGGGACCGTGAGCCCCAACGAGGAGACGCATCGCGCCGCATGATGTGTGAGCCTCAGAGGCTCCATCATTCACCCTGAAACGCTGTCACGGAGCCAAGTTAGTTCTCCTGTGACATTAGAAACCTCACTTCGGTGAGGAAAACAAACAGATAAAGAACCCCAACTAATGACTTTGGAAGGCCAGAGAGCAGCTGAAGTATTGTTTTTTTAAATGCAATAGATTTTAAACGGCATTTCCGATAATGACGAAGTTACCCAGTTACTGCGCTCTTCTCCTTCCGAACACCTGTCCCAGTGATTCTCAATCCCCGGAGTGACTTTTATTTTTAACAATACTTATCATCACGCGTGTCATCACATTAGATGAAGTCCGCTGAAGCCAGACACCACGTGAGCTGATGGCACCCAAGGCGGTACGTCCAGGGAGAGGTTTTCATCTTCCCTCAGAGGCTGCGGCTGTGCTGAGCTGCTGTGACTGCCAGTGCCCAGCGGACCGGGAGGTAGGCTCAGAACCACCCTGCAGGGTGAGATCACCCGAGGGTCTCACGTGACTGTCATCTCTAAGGGACTCTGAGCCTTTCACAAAGCGCCTTCTGGAGACAAATCTAAGAGGAGCTCCACTTGGCGTGCACAGGCCGGTGCTTCAGGGTTTGGGACAGAGCGGCTCTGTCACCGCCACACAGCGATTTCTTCTGCTTCTGAGAAACTGCTAGAGAAACTTCAGGAAGGCAAAGGGACGAGGGCTCAGACATGGCTTTGGTGCGGCCCGTTTTGCTCTTCAGACAAGACCTGAACAGGGCCTGTCGCCTGCCCTTGCGAGTGATCTAACCTCAGAGAGAAGCTCACCCACATTCAACTGCTAAGGAGCATGTTATCAAAGAACATTCTTTTAGTCATTTATTAACATTGATGAGAGCCTGCTGTATATTTTATATGTGACATCTGATCTGCCAATTTGAAGACTGAGACCCTGCATTTAAGACGGTTCTGATCCTAGTTACTAGGGGAGGTGGCCATGTACACTAATAGTTTAGTTGAGGACGGTAATCATCGTTAGCCGTCTAAGGACCTGGCAGTGTCAGCCGTCCAGTCCTCACCACAACCTCCAATGAGACACAGAGAAATAACTCATCCAAGGTCACATGACACTAAGAGGTAGATCTGGGATTGGAACCCAAGAAGTTGGTGTCCAGAGTCACGCACCGAAGCACCGGGCTCGACGGCTTCCCACAGAGATGGGCAGGGAGGATGAAATTACTACCATTTTTGGCTTGTTTACACTGCAGGCTAACCGATGTTACAAGCATTTAACACGAGTTACATAATTTAATGCTTAGAACTACCCAGCCAGGTAGTCAGGACTCTGGGTTGTAAGAAACAGATTTAAATGGGACTTAAGTGCTTCCCTGGTGGTCCAGTGGGTAAGATTCTGAGCTCCCATTTCAGGGGGCCGAGGTCTGATCCCTGGTCAGGGAACTAGATCCCACATTCGGCAACTTAAGAAGTCCGCGTGCCGCGACTAAGAAGACCGCATGCCTCAACTAAAGATCCTGAATGCCTCAAGACCCGGTGCAGCCAAAATAAATAATAGATAAATAAATAAATATTTTTTAAAAAGAAACAGACGTAAGTGAAAAGACGCGTTTAACACAAGGAGCTAATAGAATCAAACAATCAGGGCAGATCCCAGGATCCCGATGGCCAGAGCCAGGGACATGAGCATTGTCAGGACTCTCTCCTTCTCTCCCCTCCCCTTCCTCTTCCCCTCCCCTTCCCTCTCTGCCTCCTTGCCCCCCTTTCCTTCCTCCCTCCCCTCCTCTCTTCTTTTCCTCGCACCCCCCCTCCCTCATCTCTGGTCTACTCTTCATGTTCGCTTCACTCTGACCTACTATCCACCAGCTTTTATGACACAGTGAAGGCAAAGAAGTCTGGCAGCCCCTGACTTAACACCCTCACATCTTTACCTTCAGAGTCAAAGGTTCCTCTCCCCGACCCCCAGCTCTTAGAAATTTCTTAGTGAGGACATTCGCTTGTCTCGTATCAAGTGCCTGCTCTTAGACTGAACACTATGCCTGATTAGCAAAGAAAGGTCATAAAAAATGCTGTTTCTATTCAGACCACACCTTAGGCTGGGGGGTGTGGGAAACAAGTGTTTTTTCTTTTTTTTTTTTTTTTTTTTTTTTTGCAATACGCGGGCTTCTCACTGTTGTGGCCTCTCCCGTTGGGGAGCGCAGGCTCCGGACGCGCAGGCTCAGCGGCCATGGCTCACAAGCCCAGCTGCTCCGCGGCACGTGGGATCTTCCCGGACCGGGGCACGAACCCGTGTCCCCTGCATCGGCAGGCGGGCTCTCAACCACTGAGCCACCAGGGAAGCCCAACAAGTGTTTTTTCAAAAGAAGGGGTGAGAAGGGTGACAAGACCATTGAAAGAATCATTAGAAACTTAAGAGCCAGCCCGATGTATGTTTATTAGGTGTAGAGGTATTGGTACCCTATTTGCAGATGAGCAACTGGGATTGAGAGGGGTTAAGTAACTTGCTCAAAGCATCATCTATGGCTCCTGAGGGATTTGAACAGGGTGGACGGGGACTGCATAATCAGGCTCTGTGTGGGGCGGCTTAGCTTCTAAACCATCTGGCACGTTGTTAGGGACTGAACCACATACGAGTCCTCAAGGGAGAGCTGGTCTGCGCCCTGCTAACAGGAGGTCTCCACGGAGTGGAAGTTCTTTTTGCCTGGGTCAGAACAACAGGAATGACGATTGAGGCCCTTCACAGAGATGCGGGACGATGGGCTCTCTGTGTCCACAAAAGCTGCTTCGTGGTTGGGGTTTGCACCTGGGGCTGAACTGTCATGTCTCCTCAAAATGCAACTTGTGTTCTTGAGGTTAAGCCATCATCACCTCACTGGGACATAAGGGCTATTCACATTTTTGTCTGGACCTGGACCTCACAGTCTCAGCCTACAGTTCCTTTCACTTCCCAGATCCTCCAAAGTTGGGAAATGAGAAAAGCCAGCATGCCGGGTTGAACCATGCCCTGCAGAGCTCACGAGGAAGCCGTGTATCTGCACTTCAGGCTCAAGCCTGCTTTCACTTGGAACTTCCCAGAACGCTGAGTTAGTGGTTCCAGTACCTGAATTCCATGGCCATCTCCATCTCCATTACGCTTCCTAAGGCCCTGCTTGAGTTACTTCCTCTGAGAAACTTGTTTGAATCTCGAAGGACTGTCTCTCTCCTTCACTAGACTTCTGACGGTCTCTATTAACCACTGCAACTGCTTCGCATGCGTTTCCCCCCGTCCTCTTTTCCTTGGTCAGGACCTTCACCTGCCCGCCCTGTCCTCACCCCCTGGTCCACGCATGCTTCTTGGTTCTTGTTCCCTCTGGTAGGGAGCCAATTCATCCCCCTACTGTCAGACACTGTCTTCTAGCTCTTTCTGCCAAGTAGGCTAGAATCCTAAGAATGTGCCCAGTTTGTCTTGTGAATTTAACTCCAATGACAAAATCACAAGGGCCTCTCAGAGGCAGCTAGCTCCCAGAATTCACCATTTCTCACCTGGCAGCTCCACCTTCGGGAAAAAGAACCATCCACTGATTGATAAGTTTCTGGCTCTGGACCCTGCTCTGTCACCTCAGCTTCAGCCTCACTACAGGGGCTTTGTTAAACGACCCCATAGAACCTGTCGTGTTTCACAATCTTTTCGGAATAAAGAGAGGGGTTGTCCTTTAATCACAAAAGAACGAACCAGGAAAAAAAAAATGGCACAAATCCTTAAGAATACTAATTATGAAGTATATACCTTTACTTCCTGGGCCCTGTGTCCTCTAGAGCCTAAACTGAATATACCCCAAGTTCCCTGGGGTTCAGTCTCAGAGTTCTGTTGTTTTCAAAGAACAAGTTCAGTGTCGGAAAAGTGAGGGGAAGTTTCTGAAATCTTCGTTCGATCCCTCAGAGGGGGTGGTGTCTCTTCATGAGCCTCTCTGACTCTTCTTTTTATCTCTTTGTCTTTACCCTGGGTTTTTCTTATGTCCTCAGCTAGACCCTTCTGAATTATTAATTTTGGGGGGGGGTTTCTCCCATTACCCAGATTTGTGCAACAAAGTAAAGCAGAGCGTAGATGCAGCGAGGATACTCCTCTGTAAGCCGCGTGCCTGTACCTCGCGTGTGTATGTGCCCACCAATACTGTCCTGACTGCTGTCCTGCTACAGCGGACGACTGGGTCCTTTCTGCCGGGTCAGCAGCTGAGCGGCCACAGGGCTTTGGCCCAGGGACCTTGTGGCGCTGGTCTGACTCCCAGGCAGGCCTCTGGTGCCTCTGCTTCCTGGAGGCGGGCAGGGAGGACTGGCTGGAGTCTCAGTTGTTGCAATTCACTTAGCAGCTACTTCGCGAAAAGTTCCCTCCGGAAGACAAAGGTATTCCCCTTGCGGTTTATAACATTTTTGGGGAATTGCCTCTCCGTGGATCCCCAAGTTAGCCAGAGAAGAATAAAGGTAATTAATGAATGTCCCTGCCCTCAAAGAATGTGGACATTAGGGAAGAGGTCTGTGTCTCTGTCTCTCCCTCCCTTTTCCTCCCCTTCCCTCTCCCCCACACTCTATTTCTCTCACAAGTATATAAACATACACATTCATACACTCTAGAAACCCTTAAAAATGTGAGCAGGTATAAAAATAGAATTCCAATGACTACACACTTTTAAAGTATACGGGGAGATTCTCTGACACTGCTTGGATGAAGCGGTCAGCAAAAGCATATTCTCAAAAGATATATTTTATAGGTGCCTATTTTCTCAACTTGAATAATGTGTTGCTTTTATCATGACGGGATGTGAGATTATCAGAATCAAATATGTGAGTTTCTTCTCAGAACTGTGACCCAGACAGTCTCCCAGCATTCACTCCCTTCTCAGTTCTCCAATGAGCCCTGGCTTTGTGCCAAGTACAAAGTCTGGGGGTCCTGCGTGCAGAGATGACTGAGTCTGGACCCCGCCCTCGGGAGCCCAGAGGTCGCGTGGGCAGTGCCCCCCCAGGCACATGGTGAACCCACAGTCCAGGCGCACACAGCAAACTAAGACAGAGGAAGGATACGGCACCTTGGGTAAAGGAGCTATTAAAGAGAATTCCTGAAGGAAGTGATGCCTCAGGTGTGTCTCCAAGGGCCCGTAGTAGTAGCCAGGTGAAGACCTGGTAGGAGGGGCATCGCAGCAGAGGCCACAGAGCAGCAGGGCCCAGAGATGAGATGTGGCTGGAGCAGCCAAGAGTGCTCTTGAGTTGGGGCGAGGACGACCTCACGATGTCTGGTGCTCCCGCAGCCTGACCTCCAAAGGAGGGCAGCGTGGGGGATTGACAGTGGACGGACACAGAGGCCAGATGATGATGGTCTTGTGAGCCATGGGGAGGATCTTGCACTTTCCCTGCGGGGTGCGAGTGGGGGACAGGACGGAGTGGTAATTTGAGTCTGGGAGGGATGTCGTCAGACGGTTATTTTGCACAGCTCGCCCTGTGCCACGGTTGGGTTTGGGAACGAACAGCTAGCAGGCCGGATCAGTGCGTGCTCTGCCCCCCTAATCCAGATCAGAACCAAGGGTGGATAAATTAGAATGAAAGCAAAGGATTCTAGAAACCCCTAGGAGATACAATTAGTAGGATTGGTAAGTGAATTTTAATCACAAATCATCTTGGCAAATGTCAGCTCTGTTCTTCCACCGGATCAATCCAGAGAGCCGTGGGGTCATCCCTGAGTCCAGGTCTCTCCACTTCTCAGCATCTCTGGTCAGCCTCCCCACCTCCACTGGGACCGTGGCCCTGGCCACCAGCCCAGCTCATCAGGAGACTATCGTCCATCCCGCCCAGCCTTCAGTGTGCTCTCTGGACGGCAGAGAGGGCCGGTTAAAACCGGCAGCAGCTCAGAATCCTCCAGAGCTTCTCATTTCACTCAGCAGAAGTCAAAATCCTTAAAAAGCCCTAAAACCCCACATGGCCTCCATCCCCCTCCAGCCTCTGCTCCCTTTCTCCTGCCGGCCTCCCTGCGTTCCCTCCCCCGCGCCCCCCACCCCCAGCCATGCCCCCCCACCCCCCCCCCGCCGCTCCTCTTCTAGGCCAGATGTGTTGCCATCAGGTCCCCGCGCTTGCTGTTCCCTGGTGAGTGCATGGCTCCCCTCGTCACTTCCCGTAGGTCTTTATTCACATGTCACCGCGGCAAGGCCTTCCCAAGGCCCCGGGGAAAGTTGCAGTGGTCGCCCCCAGCCTCGCATGTTCTCCCTCCCCACTTCGTGCATCTCCTCACTGTCCAGCGTCGAACGAATTGTCATCTCTACACCAGCATTGCCCGAGCGTTCCCAGCTGTATCCCTGTTGCCTCAAAGAGCGGGTATTCAGTGGACCCTTGTTGTTGAATAAGCGAATAAGCAAAGGCACTGATTACGCGGAGAGAGAGGTGGCTGGTGTTCCTGGTGAGGGTGGGTGGGTAACTAAGAGCACAGGATAGCAGGGCAGGAGGCAGGTGACCCTGACGTCTGCGTGTGATACACGCGTTAGACACTGTCCAGTTCAAGCCACAGAATTCCCATAGATGATCCCAGAGGACAATGTGTTTATATAAAAGTAAGAGTGAACTGACTGTTAACGACAAACTGAGAAACAAAACCACAAATGCCCTGCAGCAAGCCAGAGTCGGGACCCGGTGCAGCCCGGGGAACGCATGCGCGGGCTCAAAGCAAGCTCCGAAGACACGGAAGCATGTACAGGGATGGGGGAGACTGTCCAAGTGTGAGGGGCGCTGGGGGCAAAGAAGAAGGTAGTGAGTTGTTCCTTTATCTTTGTCAAACGAAACGTGCTCGGTCCAGCCGCCCCGTTGATTTCCCACCGTGAAAGAGCCGAAGGTGTCCGGTGCAGCCCGAGTGCCGGGCCTTGGAGCCCAGGCCCACGCCTGCCGGACGGACACGTTCTTGTGCTCCAACGCGCCGGGGACTCCTGCTAGGTACTTACCTGTGTGCAGACGCCCACACAGACGCACGAGAGGCAGAGAGTGCTCTGCGTTGCTGAATGGGAGTTTAGACTGTACACCCAGCTTGCCCTCCTGCCGGCACGCCTGGAAAAGGCCCGGACGCTCGGGTCTGCAGCTCAGGCCCCTCTCCCCAGGGTCCCTGGGGAGCATTTGGAGCCTGGATGTTCCCACGCACGGCGAGGTCTCTTCACCCACGTCTCCCCTTCTGCACCCTGCTCCGTGCAACACCCACGGGGCAGAGCTCCGCGTCCTGAATCCTTTCCAGTCCTTCCCATAGCTGAGCCTACAGTGCGTGTGTGCGTGCGTGCGTGCGTGTCAGTAGCGATGCACGTTGTCCGCGCAACGTGCCGCGTACGCAGTGACGTCTGCGTGTCTGTGCGCGTGGGTGCAGCCGCACTGTCAGACGTTGGACGGCTGACACAGGAAGGCTGTCTGGCACGATGATTCGGAGCACGTGGGGCAGAGTCTTCAGATCTGTGTCAAAGCCTCGCTCTGCCATTTGCTAACTTTTGATCCTAAGGAAGTACACAATGTCTGCAAGCTTTCCTTCTCATCTCGAAAATGGGGAGACTCATATCCGCTCCTCAGGGTTTTGAAAAGAATTCATTAGACAAAGTGGGATAGTGTGTGGTTATTGTTAAAAGTTTAATAAAATGGCAACGGACCCTTGACACAGAGTAAAAGGCGCCTACAAAATTGGAGAAGAAAGAAATATATGGGAAGAGAAGTGTGAGTAGGTTTGTGGCACGTTTGCAGGCCTTGGGAGAGGATGTCTCCGTGCGAGGACGCCGGGCCGGCCTGGCCCACCCTTACCGGGGTCCGGTGCTGCCAGTGGAGACCCCCGAGCAGACTCCCCTGACAGGCCCACATTGAGCGGAGCTGTGCCCCAGCCAGCTCAGCAGGGCCGCTCTTCTTCTGCATTAAGAGCATCTCCTCTTCCCCATCTTTGGATGACTCTCCGAACAGGAGGCCAAGGAGAAGGCCAGGCAGGAACAGGCGTGGGGACCGGGTGGCCTCTGCCCACTTCCAGAACGCACCTGCCTGGGAGACGGGGCCTCCTTGCCTAGGAGCCTCTGTGGAAAGTAAACACAGGATCTGGCTCTCAGGGGCTCTTAAGCCAACCTCCCTGGAAACCAGCTTCACTCAAAAATGTTTAATTAACACACTCCCACCTTCCTAAAAATAGGAAAGAAAAATCGACACGCACTAAACGGTTACAATCCTCGGATCAAAGTGGTTTTACATATAGGTTGTACTCAGCTTCAGCCCCTCTCTCGTCTCTAATCTCAAGCCAAAGACGTGGACTGGTTCTTCAGGGAGGGGCCTGATGTGTCCCAAATGCGTCATATGGACAACTGCACACTTGCCCGTGGCGGCCCTGGTCTCTTCCATTTTATACGCAGCTTAATAGCTGGATTCATAACAAAGGAGGAGCATTTCAAAACCTTCCAAACCCTTGCTTCTTTATCCCTGGTGGTGGGGTTGTTTGCTAAGCTTAGCAATTTGGGGTGAGGACGGAGTGTGGATACAGTGAGCCAGATATTTCCAACAACACAGGCCTCAGGGCCTTTGCACTGGTCCCTCAGCCTGGAAAGCTCGTACTCCGTATCTTCATAGCTCCCTCGGCTCCTCTGTCTTGACTCAAGCATTGATATCTCCAGGAGGCTTTCCCTGGTCCAGAATTTGAACACTCCCCGCACAGAGATTATCTTCCCCCTTCCTGCTTCACTGTGTTCCTGGGCGCGGACCACTTTCTAAACTGAAGACACTTGACTGATTTAAGTTGTTCATCATCTGTGTCCCTCTCAAGGAGGCAGGGAACAGAGATCTTTTTCTATTGGGGGCTCTGATGTACTCCAGGGTCTGGAATAGCACCTGGCATTTAGAAGGGGCTCACTCAATATTTGTTGGAGGAGAGGCAGTGGTTAAAAGGTTGGATTTTACAAGAATCGCTGAAACTCAAATCCCAGCTCCACCACTGACCAGCTCCTGACCTTGGGTACCACTTCACCTGGCTTCTCTGTGCCTTGGTCTCTTCATCTGTAAAATGGGGTGATGGTAACAGTACCTACTCCCAGACTTGTTAGGACTATTAAGGGGTGCTAATGTGTAAGATATTTAAACAGAACTTGATATGTGATGTGGGATTTACAAGTGTCCTTTTTGACTATTGCTGGTAACAAGAACACCCAACAGTTATTAAGTACTTCTGTGCGCCGACGGTCCGGTTGAGCAGACCTTTTAATATATGTAAAGTACTGGGAATAGTGCTTGGCACATTTACATGGGTAACAAATATTAGCTATCATTTTATCTCATTTCATACACAAGCCACATAGTGAGGCAGATACAATTACTGTGCTGATTAAGCTCGGGGAGGTTACTTACCTCTCCTCAAGCCAGCCTGCTGTAAAGTGCAAATCCAGAGCCACCCCCAACATGAGGCATCCTTCCGGGGGGACTGACTGGCCTCAGTCACATTTCCAAGTCACAGGTGTCATTATTTGCTCACCGGCTGGTCTCTTCTTGACTAGTTGTTACTTTTAATAACGGTAAGGGGAACTCTGAGACTCCTTGGATCACCACACCCCCAAAGTTCAAAGTCTACGCAAGTCTATTCTCTCCTTTATAAGGATGGGTTACAGGCAATTTGTCATCTGGGGACGGTTGAATGAAATTGTTTAAATTGGCTCAGTACAGGCACTGAGTCCAGAGCGCGGAGCTTCCGAACCGACCTGGTTTGGGAACTGAGGCTGTGGCTTTCCCCTGAGGGCTTTCAGTGTATGGGCCGCCCTAGAAAACCCAGCTTCCCCATGCTTCTCCCCGCAGGGATGCTTCCTGGCAGAGCACACGGACGCCCCTCTCGGCCAGCCTGATGGGCGGGCGGTGGCCCAGCACGGCCAGGGCCAGGGACCGGGGGACAAGCAGAGCAAACCTGATAGCGTCTTAAGACCTCAGAGTGGAGGGGAATTTTCAGAACCGAGGGCAGGAGTGGGAGACAGTCAGCAGGTTTTGAGCAGCAGCAACGCCTGCAGGGACGGCCCCAAACAGCACTCCTTGGGAGGATTCGGCTTCTCTTTGGTCCCTGGCCTGAAATCCCCTCTTGCCTCAGCAGGTAGGTCACCACCGCTGAGAGGCATTTATTTCTGCAGCTAAGGAGACAGTGCCCTGGATCTGCAGCCTCAGGGTCCAGAGCTTGTTCCGGGAGGGTAGAGAGGAGTAGGATGCAGGAGAGCCTCTTTCCCCCGGGGGCGGGCTACGGATACAGCCCTAGGCTGTGCCTGCATCAGACTCAGCGGGAGAGAGAAGCTCTGCAAATGGGCAATTGGAGAAGTCACCCAGGTGGGACCAGGGAAGGGGGGGGGAGTGGCACAGGAAAGAAAGCGTGCAGCCTGACGGGCTCTATTAATAGGAGGAAAGAGAACAGGAGCACAGGCAGCTGAAATAGCAGGTGCGGGGATGAGAGAGACGGAGATGAAGAGGGAATGACCAGAGAGAAGAGAGGACCTGGGGTGGGGCGGGGGCCAGGGGAGGTGGCCTCGTGGAGCTGACACGTAAAGAAGATGCTCTTCCTCATTGGGAGGCCTGCGTGTTGGCCCAGACGGCATCCAAGAGCTCATTTACTGCCGAACGTGAGGAGCAAGGCTGACAGCGTGCCAGCAGGGGCAACCTGGGCGAGGGTTGCAGGTGGCATGAGCATCTTTAGGAATCACCTGAAGACCCTTCCTGCCCCTACGTGAGCCTCATAGCCTACTTCTCCTTCCTTCCTTTTATTTGTTGCTACAATGTCCAAATCTGATGTCACTTTGGGGAGTAAAGCACACACTGGTCTCTGTAGGGGAGCCCCTTGAATAGCCTACGTTACCAAAGCAAGCTGGCGGGTCTGGTTGCCCACTTCCGCGGGCACCAGAACCTTGCTGAGCTGTCCCGTGGGAGGACGCGTGCGGAGTGAAGCTTCCAGCACAGGAGGGGCAGGCTGGCCTTCCTAGCGGGAGCCCTGGAGAAACGAGGCCAAGGGAGAGAGTGCGGGTGTGCTGGGTTGAGGGACAGCCAGGGTGGGTGGTGGCGCAGCCCCGCAATACGGGAACATATGGCTGGGCCTCAGAAAGCATCACGGCGGCCCCGAGTCACGCCCCGGAGCAGAGCTGTCTCCTGCCCTCTCCTTCCTTTGCTGTTTCCCCGCATGGAACAGGAAGCTGCCTTTCTCACAGGACATTTCTCTCCCATCTCTTCATTCCTCTCTGCTCAGGATGGAATCTCAGAACTCCCAGAGAGCTTTTTTTTTTTTTAATTTTTTTTTTATGAAGAAGCAATTAGTCGTTCTGACAAGTTTCTCGGAACACCATAATGAAATATTGGGGAAAAGTAGAACAGCCCCACACAGATTTTCTCAGCGCCTCTTGCTTCAAAAAATACTCCTCCAAAGCTGTGTATTGTAAAACTAAAACATAAACACTTCTCTTATGCAGTAGACACCTGAGTGTCTGTGACATCGCGTGTCACGGGTGTTCCTTGTTTCTGCTTCGCTCTCTTTGCTTCCTCCTCTTATACTGGAGCAGGAAAGGGGGGGGAGCAGTTGGAAGGAGAAGGGGCAGAAAGGCAGAGGGGTGAAGATGGGTGTTGCCGAAATTTGGCCTCTGTTCACCGGTGCTGAACGGAAACGTGTAGAGGGAGTTTTGGGTGAAAGAGCAAAGCATAGCTTTATAGCTTTGCCAGGCAAAGGGGGCCACAGCGGGCTCCTGCCCTCAAAGCTGTGTGTCCCGCCCCGGAGGGGCTAGTGAGGAGTCTTACAGTGTTCGAGGAGCAGGGCGTGGTCAGCTCGTGGACATTCTTCTGATTGGTCGGTGGTGAGGTAATTGGGAGTTAGCGTCATCAACCTTCCGGTTCCAACCGGTCTGGGGTCTCCGTGCTTGTGGACAGCAGACAGTTAACTTCTCCCACCTGGTCGGGGTTTCAGTATCTGCCAAACAGCTCAAAGGACGTGGCTCAGAATATTATCTGTAATTCTTGAGGAAGAACTAAAGGTCCTTGACTTTGTTTAATGGATAAACTATTATTCTTGTGTCTTGCTTGACTGTTTTCTTTTCTTTCTGCATTTTCTCACTTAACTGATTAAATTTATTCTTTGACTAAAGTTTTTCTACAGACAAAAGGCAGGCAGAGGGCATGGCTGGGGTTCTATTCTGGGAAAGCCTCATAGGGTCCTGCTGGGTTCCACGGGGGTGAAGGAGGAGGACGAGGAAGATGAGACACAGGGCATCCGGCTGAGTTCAGGGTTCTGGAAAACACGTTTAGTAAATCAAAATTGAAAATCAGATTCCTTGTCGATATTTTTAAAATGTTTTTCTTTTGAATAGAGAGGAGAGATGTTGCGGTGTTGTTTGGTTTTATTCATTAGAGAGAGATCACTTTCTGTTTCTGGCAAGTAGGATTCTGCTTTGAGAGTGGAGAGGGTGGTGCAGTGATTCTCCACTCAGAGTAGAGAGAGAATCCCAGAATTAGCAAGTGTGGACTATCAGATTCTGTTTAAGGCCTTTTCTTGCATCCAGAGAGATTACACCTAAGCCACTTAACTCTAAGTCTCAAGGGCTCCAGTTGGTCCCACTGCTATTAAAAATCTCGCCTAACTGGAGAGCATCATATTTTTTTTTTTTAAGAGGAAAAAGAGAAAAGCTGATGATGGTACTACTCTAACTCTAAATGATACTAGTTCTTCTAATCACTCAGTGATGCAGTATGTTTGCCATCTAATTTCATCCAAAACACCCTAAACTGAAAATAAAGTGCTGTTTAATAGGCATGCAAAGATGTCATTTCATTTTGGTGAATGTTCTAGTAGCAACTACTAATTATTTCAATGTATTTTTTTTCCTGTAATTATTTGAAACAGACTATTCAGAGCTCCCCCATTAACTTCAAAAATATTTCGGTGTCCTACAGAAATTCAATAGTATAAATTTAAATAGCTTTTTCCCTCCTTTCTTCAATTTGCTGAGAATACAGCTGCATGAGATTGAGGGAGGAAACACGTCTCGTGCAAACAGAAAGCAGCCGAAGAAGAAGAAGAAAGAAAAACCCCATCCCTAAACCCTCTCTCCTTCTACTTGGAGGCCCCTTTCCTGCTGCGTTCAGTTTCCTTCTGGTTCTCGTGGGCAGGTGATAGAACTAATCCACCAGATGCTATTTGTAACTTCCTCTGGCCGGAGAGAAGCTGGCAGGATGGGGATGGCAGATACAGGTGCCGAGCTGGCTGAGGAACCGTGTCACTGTTTGCAAGGCCACCTCCTCCCAGAACCAAGCCCCGATTCCCACGTATACCATTTGGGAGGATGAAGGAGGACCAGCCAGACCGCGACCCCCTGGCGGCCGCCGAGGGGCTGCCCTGCTGGGTGCAGACATCGCGGCAGCGGTTCCAATGTCCCTCTGAATAGGATGCCAGCACCACGTGTCTTTCTCTCCCAAGGAACTCTCTACCCGCCGGCCATAGCACGGCCAGCACTGCAGTGAGGACGTGGGGGCTAAGAGGGAGCCGTACAGACGGGTCACCTCCGAGGGACAGCAGAACGGAGAACCTTGATCCTGTCCAGCTTCTTTATTTTACCCTCCTGCGGCATCAACCTTGTGAAGGAAGTCTCCCCGGAGCGAGATGAATAAACTATATATAACAGCAGTCACGCATGTTGGGGTTTCTGTTCTTCAAGGAGAGTATTCATTGCACACAAGTCCACGGACCTTCCCTAAAAGCCTTGGTGCTAAGAGCCAGCATTATCTGGTGATAATGCCCTTTCCCGTGCATCCTCCCACGTGGGAACAAGTGACAGGTCCCAGCCTGCGTGCTGGGCCGGCTCTGAGGGGTGAGCGGTGTGGGGCAGGGCTGAAGCTGGCCGCGGGGCCGGGATGGGCCTCGGCTAACCCGCCTCCTGGCTTGGCTTCCTCCCTTCCTCGTGCTGTGCCTCCAGCCTGACAGGTCCTTTAAGGATCTATTAAAGATCACTTGCACACGACAGAAATGAAAAAACACAACGTATTTCTAGAATCATGCTGCCTAATCTCTAGCTGTGTGGCAGAGATCAAGAAATGGGGGGAGAAGTTATAAAAAAACATCAACTTTTCTTTCCTATCATTGAAGAGTCCCTACTTCCATGTGTACATATTCTGTCTTCCATTTCGTCTTTTCAAGAATATCTTAAGAGTGTAAAGCAACTGTACTCCAATAAAAAAAAAAATAAGAAGAATACCTAAATGCAAATCTCAGCTAGGCACAAGTTAATCAAACAATATTTACTTGAGAGAGAAAGAGCTGTAGGAGGAATGATCCGTCCAGGAAGAGGAAGTTCTACTGGCCAGTACAGAAAGCCCAGGGGGCGTCACCCTGACTCCCAGTCCGGGGAGCAAGGACCCTCCAGGAATGTTGCCATCGGGAAGCAAAGCTAGGCAGCAGGACCACATTGCTCTTTGCAAGCGTGCTGAGATGCCATGAGCTGACTTCCCTGAAGCCTTAGGGTGGGTCCTGCCGGAAGCCCAAGTTTGGTGAGTCCCACCTCGGGGGAATTTCCGACTTTAAAATGCCCCGATCTTTTGCTCACGTGTCTCATTTTTACTGGCTGAGGGAGTTGGTAAGTAAAACGTGACATTTATATGTACTTTAATGATGTTCGAAATCCTCGCCTGCGTTGGTTCTCCCAGCACCTTGCGTCCTCACTTGGTGGATGAGAAAATATGCTTTGAGATGGATGTAGGTTCCCAACCTCACCTAAGCTCTTAAGTGGCTAAGTGGAGGGATGTCCTTGTTGTGACAGCTTCGTATCTCCTTTAATTTCTTCTTCTTTTTTTTTTTTTGTTTTGCGGTACGCGGGCCTCTCACTGCTGTGGCCCCTCCCGTTGCGGAGCACAGGCTCCAGACGCGCAGGCCCAGCGGCCATGGCTCACGGGCCCAGCCGCTCCGCGGCACGTGGGATCCTCCCGGACCGGGGCACGAACCCGTGTCCCCTGCATCGGCAGGCGGACTCCCAACCACCGCGCCACCAGGGAAGCCCTCCTTTAATTTCTTAATCCATACCTCAACCTAGATATCCCAAGAGTACATCACAACCTTCATGTTCATTGCCATTTCTCTAAAGTTGTTTATCCTCCTTAAATGACCCCTCCCCATTCCCTATAACCGTCAGTGGAGCCAAAAACATCAAAGTCAGCCTTGATTCTTCCCTCTCCTGGATGCTCTGGTCCCTCGGGTAATTAGTCATCATTTTTACCTGCTAAGTGGATAATAAGCCTTCCCTCCTTCTCATCTCACTAAACATGCATTCCTGTCTGTCATCAGGTTTGTCCCCTCAAATCCGTCCTCCATATAGAGCAAGCTCTGTCCATTCAGAATCCCGCAGCTTGGTTTCCACTTAAAACCCTTCAGTGGTCCCTCACATCCTTCAACAACAGTGTAGTTGGGAGTCTGGGGTCCAGACTACTTACCTCTCTGCCACCTGACCGTCCCTGAAGGAGGGCCAAGTCTGCAGAGCCTTAGGGCTCCAGGACATCCAGTTTGAAAGTCACTGGATTACAGAATAAAAAGATCTTTCCATGCAGTGAAAGCTGTCCAAGCCCCGGCCTTAGCCCACCTCTCCGGTCTCATTCCTTGTCATTTACTGTCTTCCAGTTTATATAACACAGGAAGGAACACTGAGAAAATGATAAATATTATTTTCTATATTTGTTTCGCGGATGAGACCACCAAGTCCTGGTGTGCCTAAGTAACACGCTCAAGGAGATGGTGTGAACCCCTGAGGCAGGTGGGCCAGAGTCCGCACTGCTCTTCACGACTACAGCCACCTGGGCCCCTCGCCAGACACCTCCTGGGGTGGCCGTGCCTGAGTGGGGTCCAAGTTGTTTTCTGTGCCCACAGAGGAGGCAGAATACTGGATCCTGGCCTTCAGAGAATCCAAACAGAAACACTTAAGTATATCCTTAAATGCGCTCCCATAAAAAGGGCAATTGATTCAGCTCTGAGAAGGACAGATTCCGATCTAGGAAACACTGGCTTCATAAGGTGGCAAGGATACCTACAGTAATGTATATGGAAGACCTCTGTGCTCTTGAAAGCAGAGAGCAGAAGTGCGGACACTTGCAGGAGCTGGGCAGGCGCCGTAAATGATTTTTCTGTCCAAGCGGAATGGGGCTGCGCAGGGAATCCCCGCCGCATTTAAAAAAGCAGCAGCTATGCAGTTCTAACAGGCTGTTATTGCCCGACATGCGCAAGGAGGCTCTCAGCACTGCCAACACTTCTGATTTTTAAGAAGAAATCTTGTTTCAGAGTGTTGTCCCACCCAGTTGTTTTTCGTCATGTATGGATCCAACAAAACATCGGGAAACTGGGAGGGGGCTTGGGCCTGGAATCTGCCAGTTTGCAGCCTCTGCCTTAGAAAGGGCTTCGGGAATGCCGGCTTTGTAGTTAGTTAGAGAAGCAGAATCTCACAAAGCAAACCGCCTGAGGGCCGAGGAGTTTGGAGTTGGCAGAAGTGTCCTCCCCGGGAGGGTGCGGTTGCCGCGGGCTCAGGAGGAGACCGAGGACCGTCTGAAGACAGGGAAGCAAACACCAGCGTGAACATCACCAAAGCAGAGGCAGGAAATTAGAAGCGTCGGGATCTGTCTGCTCTTTAGAGTCACAGGACTCAGTCAAGGTGGAAAACAATAAAGAGAAAACTAAAATCAGTGAGCTCCAAATGGTTTGTTTGGAGCACTGGCTCCAAGAAAGGAGTCGCGTAAAATGGTGCCATCTTCCTCGGCCCTTTGGTTTTCTCACTTCCCCGAAAGCCGAGGAAAACAAAACAAAACGCTCTCCCTTCACATCGAGTTTTGTGAAGGATTCATAAACTGGATTCTCTCATCCTCTTGCTAAGAACCTTTTGTGACTTTTCCCAACTATATTCAAGGAGATAAAAGGCAAACTCAAAACTTTCAGCAGGGGACTTCCCCAGTGGTGCAGTGGTTGAGCATCCGCCTGCCGATGCAGGGGACACGGGTTCGTGCCCCGGTCCGGGAAGATCCCACATGCCGCGGAGCGGCTGGGACCGTGAGCCATGGCCGCTGGGCCTGTGCGTCCGGAGCCTGTGCCCCGCAACGGGAGAGGCCACAACAGTGAGAGGCCCGCGTACCGCAAAAAAAACAAAAAAACTTTCAGCAGATAACCAGAACCTAGAAAACAAATTTCAGAAGGATAAAATAGAAATCGAAACATAAAAAAAAAGAAAGCCCGCACCAAACCGTCTGTCCTCCAAGCCTATTTTACCCAGTCTTCCTCATCCTGTGATGGCAGTTCTATCTTTCTAATTGTTCAGGCCCGTTAGAATAAGTGCTGACTGCCCACTCTGTCATGCCCCACGCTTGATCCATCAGGAAATCCGATTGGCTCCACCTTCAAAATATACCTGAAATCCAAGCACTTCCTTCAGCTCTGCTACTAATACCTTCACTGAGTCAACGGTGTCTCACCCGGATCATCGCAGGGGCCTCCTGGTTGTTCTCCAGCTTCTACCTAGGCCCCTACATCAGTGAGAATAGGTCCCCTGTGGAGCAGAAATAATGATCAATCTCTGTCACTTAAGCAACAAGGTTACGAGAACACTCACTCTCGCGGTTGGAATAGGTTAGCTGGTGGAGGGACTCTGTTCATCTCTTGCCCACCCAGACTGATGAGCAGCCGCCATTGCCATCACGTGGTGCTGGCAGAACTGCCCGGAGGCCCTGGAAGGATCCACCAGAAGTGAAATGTGTGACATCTGGTTACGCCTCAATGGCCAAGCCAGTCACATGAGGGTACCATCCAGCCGTGTCTCAGGAGAAGCAGACATACTCTGGATACATGGAGGACCAACCCACACCCTAGGATCTGTTCTCAGCCCAGCAGACTGAGCCATCTTTTTAAGACCTAAGCTGGAAGGTGTCACCTTCCTGCCCTCCATTTCCTTGAGTCAAACAAAGCCAGAGCTCCTGTGATGACGGCAAGGTGCCACGTTATCCCATGCCCCTTTATGCCTCGGGTCCCATGTGTCCTACTTTCTGTTCCTTTGCTCACTGCATTCCTGAGCCGTTGAGCTTCCTCCTTCCTGTTCCTCAAACAAGCCAGGCGCAGCCCCATCTTTGGCTTCTGCAGTGGCTATTTCCTCTGCCTAGATGTATATGTGCATGGCTAGTTCCTTCAAGTTTCCATCTGACCTCCTTAAATGTTTTGTTCTCAAATGTCTTCTTACTTAAAATTGCATCCATACGTCCCTATGTTTGACCAGGGGAACCATAGCTTCTTAGCTGCATTATCTTGAGAAATTTGCTTAATCTCTCACAGTTTCAATATCCTCCCTTGTAAGATTAGATTGATGGTATGTGACTTGCTGGGTTATTATGAAAATTGAATGAGAAAATATACACATGACGTTACACTCTTAGTTGTCACCAGCATGAGGCTGGTTCCTCTCCCCCATATGCCCAACTGTAAAATAGCACAACAGCCATTTAATGGCCTTTTGTAGAATTTCGTACTTTGGGGGGTTAGAAGGGACCTTAAAGTTTATCTGGTCTAGTGTTTCCAAATCATCTCCAGATCCTTGTCGATGCAAACCAAAACATAATAAAGCAAAAATAGAACAGAACCAAAACACAACCCCCCTCCCAATTCTAAGGCCAAATAAGTAAGGGAGGAAAGTTTCTCCTATTTATGCTCAATCTTTGGAGATTCAGAACTCACGTTAGCATATTAAAATCTCTGAGAATCCTTGCGTTAAAGAAACCTGTTCAACTTTGTTCAAACAAATGTTGGTTCAAACCAACATTCTCCAAAATTAATTGACCACAGAACCCTGCATCTTCCCCTTCACATTAATGCTTATTAACATCCTGTAGAACTAATGTTCTGCTGAACACAGCTTGGGAAGTGCTGAGCTAGTATGAATCTCACAGTTACTTGAGAACTAAGCTGTAGACCAGAGAGGTTCAGTGCTCAGCCCGCTGTGGCACAGAGGCAGGGTGAGACTGGACCCTGACCTGGACACAATCCAGGGCCAGGTTCCTCATTTCACACTCATTTCTTGATCAATAAAGTCATCAAACCTGAAAATGGAAAGACACTTTCTCTTATTTACTGACATTGTCAGACTCACTCTCGTGCCCTGGATCAGAGTTCAGGGCTTTCACTGTCCATTTTCATCCCCTCACCTTGTTCTTGCAGAAAGAACTTTCGTTTACCCGTGAGGTCCTCCTTCCACTTTGGATTTCAGGGCGCAAAAAAAAAAAAAAAAAAAAAAAAAACCTTTGAGAGCAATGTCCAGGCAGAACTGTTAGTTATTATTTATCTGTGCCCAAGTGTCTAAGTAGACTGTATATCTAAATGAGGGAGAAAAATGCTCTATAAATAAAGCAACAGTCACGCCATGGATCTATCGTGTGGGAGAGTTCACAGACCAAAGTCTGTGACAGATGAGCTGTCATTACTTAGACCCCCTCCCCACCCTTAAAGCCTACCTACCACATGCTCATGCCTTCTTTATCCTTTTCTCCTCTCCTGGGTGACAGGATGTGACAGGTGGACATTTTCTGAGTATAAACGTTTTCAAACGAGATGGATGGGCTGGGTCCATGGGCTGAACATACACTGTTCGGAAACTTAGCTCCTGGTTGAGTGTTAATGATGCTTTCTTCGCCAGTGTGCCCTGGTTTATTTAAGAACAGTCTATAAGCGCTTCCTCTGGAGCCGTGTCTGTATCTCTGTTGTTATTTATGTCTATGAAAATCATGTATTTCAGTAATGTACTTTATTCTCAGACACTGTGACATTAGTTGCAAAATGATGTCTCTGATTGACACTGGGTTGTGTGTATTACGTACTTTCTTCTCTGATCTTTATGAGATCTTGGTTCTGATTGGCCTGTTCATGCCTCACAATCACACCTTGAGATGTGCAGGGATGATATGATGCCTCCTTTTCCTTTTCATAGGTAAGTTGAGGCACAGATCAGAGAAGTGTCTTGCCCAAGATCAAATGATCAGATGTCTAGATATTTGAAGGACCTGGACTTGAATTCATCCTTTGACTCTAAATCCTGGACTGTCTTCACACTCATGATTCCTGACCTTGGAAAGGTTGTCTTAAATACTCCTGCCTGGTTCCTGCATGGGCTCCTCGGTGACTTGGAAACTGCACATGGTGGAGGCCGAGGTCAGGGCTGACAGAGGTGTAAGCGCCCAGGACCCTAGCCTTCCAGTGAGACGCACAATGCCATCCACCATCATGGCTGAGCAGACAGACTTGCCAATCTATCCCCGGCCCTGGGCTAACTGAATAAGAGAAAGATGTGATCTAACCACAGTACCAGTCCATTTTGTGTGTAATACATCTGGAGGCATTAGTTAACAAGGGATGTGTACAGGTAGTAAAAAATACATAATATCTCCCCAAATAAAAACAGTTTTAATGTGTTAGCTTTCCTGATTATAAAAGCAACACATTTACTGCAAACAATATGGAAAGTACAGAAACCGATGGAAAAGAACATGAACATCGGTTATTTCCCATTCCCCAAAGGAACCCGAGGCAAACATCTTGGCTGGACTCTCTCCAGGTACAGGTCTCGCTCACCTGCCCACGAGCCTGTGCAGGAGGTGACACGGGTCCCTCCATCTCTGCTTTAGTACCAGCTATAAACACAAACAAATTTAGTCAATTCTAGGGGGTGCCAATGGAAAAAAAGAAAATCCGGTTTGCTGTGGTTGTAACATATCAGTTCTTAAACTTTATAAGATCATAGACCTCTCTGAGATTTTGATGAAAGCTGTGGGTACTTCTCAGAGGAAAAAAAAAAAAATCTATCCACATACACAGGATACTTTGCATATAACATTAAGGAATTCAGGAATTCTACCTGTAATTCCCCTGAAACCCTTCAAGTCAGAAAGACTCCTGCTGTAAATGAAGAAAGAAGTATTCATAACTCTTATCACAATCCATATTTATCTATTTGTTTACTTATGTAATATTTCTCTCTCCCACTAGATTATGAGTTTCACAACAGCAGAGACGGTTTATTTTATTCAAAGATGTACAGGTGGTGCCTGGTAGCTAAGATGTCTCAGTTATTTGTGAAATGGAGTAACAAATAAACGAATATGAATGTGTGCGTACGGGTATTCCTTTGCACCAGCAGCGACTTATGCATGATGTAAATAGGAGGACTGGTTAAGGGAAAAATAGGAAGGGGGAAGTTTGCATCTGCTTTTTTTATACAGATATAAAAAAAGATTACCATCTTTTTTTATATTAGGTAGGGTGCCATTTTGCGAAGAGATAGTTGTTTGGCAGGGGTGGGGATTATAAACTTTTCATCCAGGTAGGGAGGGCAGCAGTAGCCTGGGTCCTTGGAAACCCTGCCTCATGGTTTCATCACAGGAGGATCTTTTCACCTACTTGGTAGATATTGTCTGACCCGGATGCATGATGGGAAGGTATAACATGGCACTGCTCACCACTTTTCCTCCTTCCCGTTTATGTTCCTCCAAATGCCTACTTTCCCCTAAATTCATAACCAGTCTGCTCAGGAGCCAGCCTCTGTCTCCCTCATACTCGGCGTCTGGAAGCTCCTATCAGATTGTTCACAAACAATGAGTTCCTTACTGGCTACATTTCCATGGAAGACAGTGCTCTTTACTCCAAATCATTGGTTCTGCCGGTGACTAGGTTTGCCTCTGCAGTGCCCCTTGGGCTGCATTCCACTAGATTCCTTCGTGGGAGTTCCGGCTTGAATGTGTCATGCAGCTGTGCTTCAGAGAGCGCAAGAGGAGTTACGCGATGCACGGAGCAGGGCGTCGTCTCCTGGTCTCTCTGCCGCTTGTCATTACCTTGTTCATTGTACTCAGCACTGACCGCGCAATCAACACAAATGTGCTTGGTGAGCTGGGCAGTGCAAAGCAATAAACTGGACGGGAAGGTTGGATCACAGCCACGCGAAGGGGGCGAGAGGCGCAGGCGGGGTGGGCGGGGAAGAGCAGGGACACGTGCAGTGGCCCTGAGTCTGCCTGCGGGGAAGCAAGCGGAGCTCTTCGAGGTAGGACCACAGGGACCTCTCAGCTCTTTCAGCGCTCTCTCGTGACGTCATCGGCCTTTGAGACTTTCTAGTTTCTAACCCCAACTGTTAGAGTGAGAATACCTGGCACCTAGTAGATAATCAATAAACACATGCTGATTTAAACAATCCTCGAAAAGTAACACAAAGGATGAGGATGGGGTTTTGGTTTGCGATTTCTTTGTTTAACGTGGCATATTTAAATGGCGGTAGGAAAGGCCTGGCAAAGGAAAGGGAGGCTGGAGATATAACTGATGGAAGAAAGCCTCTGAGGAGGAAGGAGGAGGGAAATGCAGTCCAGAACCTTGAGGACTGACGGCGGAGACAGCACAGGGGGAGGTGGGTACAGAGATGCTTGTGTGGGCAAAGGACAGGAGCTTGAGACAATCTCAGATTGATGTTCCTTTGGAGTCTCTGCTCAGGTATCACCTTATCAGTGAGGATCCTCTTTACCATCTTTAAAAAATGTCCATTTGTTCCTCCCCTGCCCCCTTTTTATTTTTCTCTGTGACAACTTCACTATTGGACATACTGTGCAGTAGTGAACTTGCTCATTTGCTGTCATTCACTTCCCACTGGAATGTAAGCTCTGCAAGGTTTTGTCTCTTACATTCACGGCTGTATTCCTAGAACCCAGAAGCATCCCTTGCTCACGGAGCGACTCCAGAAATACTTGTTAAATGAATGGGTGATTGGATGATGACTTCTAGTTCTTCAAGTGAAACAGGAGGCAAGGGCATCTGCCGAGGGAGGAGGGGAGAGGCGTTTGGGGAAACATAGAAGGAGCACCAGGCAATGTTAAGAGTCCAGTGGAAGCTGGAGACCTGAGATAATTTGTGAGTTGTGATTTTCTCCAAAGGTTCTTCACAGGTCCCATGAAGGAGGGGGGAGATGGATCCAGGGTTGAAGCTTTTTCAAGGTCAGCATAATGGAAAGAAAAGGATCAAGGACATTTGGGGAACTTGGCAGCAGGAGTTGCTTTTGCTTGAAGTGTTAGATCATGGGGTCTTGCCTGGAAGGAGAAAAGGAATGGGGACAGATGGACAGGGGAGGAGGAGGAAACAGCCCTTATGATAATGAAAGGGAGAATTCCAGGCCCGGTGAGTTGCTCATCCTAATGAATGGGGCTATGGAGGAGAGCCCTATGTGAGAAGGAGCCAAGTAAGACAGGAGATGGGGAAGGGTCCTATCTATGTACCATATTAGGAGTATTGTTATGGAAAGGGCTCTGGACTTGGAATCAAGACCCAGGTTCACTTTGGACTCTGAAATTTACTAGTGCGTGATTCCATGAGGATTATTCTCTCTAGGTATCCGTTTTCTCATTTTTAAACTAGAGATAATAATAACATCTTTCTCATGGAACATTTATGAGGATTGAATGAAATAAGATATGCAAATGCAACCAGTATATTTAAGAGAATAAATCAGATGACGTATGATACTGCATATTGCCTGCATAGAACAAGTGTCCCATAAATATTTGTATTCTATTTTGCTGTTTTGTTTGCTTATTTGGTTTTCTTTTTAGGCTAGAGTTTCACCCCTAGAATGTAGGTATGAGCAGGGTATGGGAGAAATGAGAGCTATTTGATTCATCTGGGGAATGTTTTTAATACTAGACATGATTTCAACATTCCCTCCAACTTCATCCTCAACCTTCAAAGAATAGCTGCAGGAGGTAGTGGGCTACCTTTAAAAGTTTTTCTGTAGGTGAATAACAGGTCCTGATCTGCAAACACAGCTCTGGCATTAGTGTAAAAAACTAGGTGGTGGAAGAGACCAGAGGGCATTACAGAGAGCAAAGTTGAGGGGTAATGTAGGGGTCCTGTTGAGGTCAAGATGCTTCTCTTGGCAGGAGACTGGGAAAAAGAGAGGTCCATTTGACCTCTGATTAACTTTTTGGGTGTCTAAGGAATTAGATATTAGGAAAAATGACTTGGATTCTCTATAGTTTATGTTTGAAAGACTGGTCAAGATTCAAATCCCGAATCTTCCATTATTGGGTGTATAACCTGGACTACTTACATCATCTTTCAGCTCGTTTTTTTCTCATATGCAAAATAGAGAAAATAAAACTCACCCAGAGGACTACTCTGATGATAAAGTGAGATTATGCATCCCGAGGGTCTGTCATGGAGGTCCCATCGGGCACTAAGTAAGTGCTCACTAAATGGCAGCAGCGGTGATTGTTGATTTTGGTGTTATTGGTTTCCTTGGGTCTCTGGGGTGGGGAAATCTCTGAGTTTTACAACACGTAAATAATCATGAGCTCTGTAGATAGAGAATAATGTTTTGTTAATGTATTATTTAGGGTAGATGATAATCTCCATAATAAAGTGATTCTCAATTACAATGTTTTAAACAAAAGAGAATTTTATTCCTCTCTTACCTGACAGCACAGAGTCTGTGGAGTGGCTCTCCATTCGCAACAAGTGGGTCTACCTCCAAGTCCAAGGCAGCTGCTCTGTTCTCTCACCTCTGAAACTCAGGGAAGACCTATCACTAGAAGAAGAAAACGAACAATGAGCTAAAAAGAAAGGACAGGGTGACCCTGGGCAAGGGAACTTGAGTGGGAAAAATGTCAAAGACTCACCCATTTTAAGCATCTCTATGACTTGGAAAATTCTTAGCAAGGCATGGTTCACCCCTCACCTGCTAAAGCTGAATCAGATGTAACCTGGTCCATGTGACTAAGTTACAGAGAGTCTTAGAGCCAAAGACCCGGGAGGGTGATTACCACAGAAGCCCTATAGGTGGAGAATCAGGTGGCCTTCAGGTAGGACCGTCATCCTGGTTTGCCTGGGACAGCCTTGCTTTTAGCAGAAAATTCCCACATCTCAGGAAACCCCTCAGTCCCAGGGAAACCAGGATGGTTGATCAACATTTCTCCAGGTTTTATTTAGACATTTTTTTTCATTGTTGCTTCAGTTACTGCCAAGGAAGATGACCGTTCTTTCTCCCATCCCTATAATAGCAACATGCCCAGACACACACACCCCACACACATATACCCTAGAACTTCTCCATTGGGTTGACGTGCTATGGTCAAGCTCTTATGGAAATATCAGGATCAAGGAAAAATATAATTCATTCATTTATTGAGCACTTATTACACACTGACAGTACACCAAGCACTATGTTAAACACACAATATACAAGGACAAATGAGACATGAACTGTGATTCCCAAATGTTCTCAGTTGACTTGCGGGGAGATATCAGTAAACTGATGATTACAATGGAATGTGGAAAGTGCTGTGATGGAAAGAAGCTCAGGATACATAGGAACAGAGGGGAACGTGTCCAACGAAGCCTGAGGAAAGCGGGGCAGGTCTCTTGGACATAGTGACCCTGAGTTCCTGCTTGGAAGACAGATACTAAGTTTTCAGGCAAAGTAAGCGTGGGGAGGAAAGTGGGGCTGAGTGTGGGGAGAGGGGGGGGGGGTAGGATGAAGAGGGGAGAGAGCTCTGGGAGGCAAAGGGAGCATCTGAGTAGCTGGCACATGGCTTTGGAGTTGAGACTTAAGAAGCTGAGACCTAAGAAGTAGGTTGGCTGAGTGATACCTCTTCCCTTCAAAAGCCCATTCCTTTATCACTTCTTTCCACACTGGGATGAGCTGGTTGTTAGAACTGTGCATGGATCCTGATGAATCTCTGGAAAGTGAGATGGCTTCTTCTGAAACCTTCATCTTTAACGATGCTCACCATTCTGACAGCAGGTGGATTAAGTCCATCAGAAGAGGATGACACACGAGTCCAGAAGTGTCCCTGGAGTCCTGACTCCCATTCCTCGGCACGCCCAGCCAAGAAGCATGCAGATAAACGCTAGAAAGTGTGAGCTCTCCAAATGCAGGTGAAGCACCTATGAATTCATCCTCATCCTCCAGAGCTGACTCGTGCTGGCCGCACATCTCTAACGGGGCTGTGTTAAGCTGCTCTAGGGTCCGAGGAAGGTACAAAGTTAGAGGTTCTTCCCATTGCTTCCATGAAGAATATGTAAAATATTGACTAAAATAAGTAATTAAATCACAGGTTGCCATGATTGAGTCCAGTCAAAATCCTACTCGATATTTATACTAACATTTGTCAGAACTTAAGTTGCGTGAGCTTCTCCTCCTGAAACCGGATCCTGTCCTGCTCAAGGTTTAACCTCACAAGCCTCTTCTGTCTCAGATAAGTTATTAGCAACATCAACAGGTACCTGTGAGAGAAACACCTGGGATGCATTTTTTGACCCTGACTTGAAGAATAATGGGGACTGAACTGTGTCTCCTCAAAATTCATAGTGGAAGCTCTCACCCCCAATGTGACTGTATCTGAAGAGAGACTGTATCTTAATTAGATATCTAATTAAGGTTGAATCAGGTCGTAAGGGCGGGGCTCTCATCCAACAGGACTGGTGTCTTTATAAGAAGAGGAAGAGACATCAGATCTCCCTCCACCCCGAAACTCCAGGCTGTGCACACACAGAGGGAAAGCCACGTGAGACAAAGCAAGAAAGCGGCCGTCTGCAGGCCAGGAGGGAGCTCTCATCAGAAACTGAATGGTGCACCTTGACTTTCGACTTCCAGCCTCCAGAACCATGAAGAGACACACTTCCGGTGTTCAAGCCACCTGGTCCGTGGCGTTTTGTTGTGGAAACTCCAGCAAACTCATCTGTCCCCTTTGGAAGATGTCTTTGTTCCTCCTCGGACTGCCACAACCCCAGCCTCTTCACCGGATAAGGAAAAAAGAGAAGGACCTGTTCCTGAAGCTCAACCAGCCAGAGGGCAACACTCTTGCTGGGAGAATGGGAGTGACCTGGTCCTGCACAGATTTCTGCATCCTTAGTTCCTCTCTACCCTGAATAAGATGAGGGGACCCTAGGAGGAAAAATGAAAATAAATGACAATAGCAGTAGAACTCTGAACTTCCACATCTTAGCAGGGTTGCAGGGGTGTTTCGGAGACTAGTCCAGGTTACAGTGTATCTTTGCTGGAAAGATTGCTCCTTTCCTGGTCTGGGGGCAAATGGGCACCTCTGCCTCCGAGATCGCCCCAGGGTTGCTTTTTCTCTAGAGAAACTAAAACCAGTCCACCTACGTGGGACAGCTCTTATTTCTCAGCCAGCGGGAAGCATCGTCTGTGAAGAGTGTTCCCTAATTACCCGTACACCTCCCAGCAGAGCTCGAGTGTGTGAGCCTGGACCAGTGACGGGGATGCGTCTGGAAGGCTCACGGAGAGAAGACGGAGCCGCTCCCTCGCTGGAGCTTATGAAGAATTCATGGATATTCTGGCTGCAGCCCCTTCATTTAGCCAGAACCCTTGCATAAGAGGCATATGCATAATTGAAAGGCCCAAACCGTCGGCTTCTCCGTGAGAGCAGAGGCCGGCCTCCCGCAGGGGGTTGGGTGCACACACGCAGAGGTGCAGTGTGGGCCCTCTGACAGCTTCTTCTGTGGCCTCGGCGTTACTTTATATTTAGTGCCTTATAGTTAGTGACGCCCTAGCCAGCATGGGGTATTTCTTATCTAAGGAGATGGGTGCTGGACAGTCCCTATGAGATGGACAATGTCGGGGTGGAGTGGGGTCCTCTCCATCTCACGGGTGGTTGATCTGGAATCTAGGTAACTGTTTTCTAACTGCAAGGCATGCCACGTTATGGGTCACAACATCAATTTATTGGGTCATGGTCAGCATGTTTAAAAAAGAATGCAGTAGAATAGAATAAAAATTTTTGGTACATACACATACACACACACACACACAACAGGCCCTGATGTAAAACGTGGATCCCAATAAAAATTTTGAAAGCCATTGGGGTCTGTGAACTTTAAGTCCCTTTTAAACCTGAAACTCCATAATTATATGAATCTTCTACTTTGTGCTGAGCGCTGAGCAAGGCATTGTGGGATTCGAATGGGTTGAAGGGCCCTGGCCCAGGGAGGGAAGCCAATGAATAGTATATACTTCCAAGCTCCTAGCCTCGGCCAGGCACTCTGCTAGGCTCTTGCTTATGTCTTATTTCTTTTAATCTCAGCAAAAATCCTGTGAGATGTGTATTTTTCTTTTCATTTTCTGGGTGAGGAGACAGGCTCAGAAAGATGTATGTCACATAGTGATCACGGAATACAAGACTTCACATGAAATAATTGGGGAAAGATAACATTCCCAAGTGTTTGCTTCGGGCAATAACGGTCACAGGAAACCCATGAGAGAAGGGATCAGTGTGAATTATCCCTGCAGGCTGACTGGTTCTCAGTGGTGGCCTTTGTGGACAGGGCGCCTTCTAAGTTTGGGGAACAGAAGAAAGAAAGAAGCAGAAAAAAGTTGAGATCAATTCAAAAAACAGGGACTGCATTCCAGGCTCTGTGTTAGGCTCTGGAACACAGCAACAAGCACCAAACATCCCTGCCCCCAAAGAGCTTACTCTTGCAGAAAGAAGCATTTTGGGGTATGCTGCCTGTTTTTATATCTGAGAGAGTATTTAGGAGACTCAAGCAATTCCCTGTTACCTGGAACTTAAAGTTGTAAATGGGTGGCCCATGTAAAAAGCGTTCTTTTTTTCCCAGGCTACCAGGTTTCACTGATTAGAATAAGAACAATGTACTGAATAGCACAGAAGGTCTGGAAGAGCCTGGTGCTTTTTCAGAGCAGCCAAGAATACAATCAGGGAGTTTCTCAGGCAGGGAATGCTCTCAATAAAACCCAGAGTTTTAGCCAACCAACCGGGGTGTGGGTTTGGATGAGGTTCACCCAGGATGCTTCACGTGCAGAGCTGGTGCCAGGCATTGCTCCAAAGACCCAATCATCCTTTGGGTGTCTCATCTTTGCCTCTTAGTCATATGCCTCATATTATTCTGACTCGCCATGCCAGGGCTAAAATATCTCCCTGGTGTTTCACTGGTACCCACCAGCCACTTCTCTCCATCATTTTCTTATCTCTGTATCACATCTTCTAACAGAGCCAACCACTGTGTCCTGGATTTCATTCTTTGTCCTATTCTGTGTTCCTTCACCAGCTTTTCTGTTTTTGCAAAAGCCAGCAAAACGTCTCTTTGTCCGTCTCCTCTCTTTTTCCAACTCATGTCATTCCCAATTCACACCTCAGAGAGTGGCTGTGAGGCAACGTTTACACACAGATCACATGCCAACTCCCTCAGACACCTGCCATCTCTCAAACTAAGCTCCTTTAGGAGGTTTTCCCTGTCTGTAGATCAGAAAGTCACCATCTCACCTTGCAGAAACATCCTTTTTATAAAAGCGCTTCTCAAACTGAATTCAGTGCAGCAGACACACAAAATCCTTAAGAATGGCAGTCGACCTTTGCAGTGTGGCCTTAGGACAGGTGTTTCCAATGGGGGAATTCCTTGGCTTTCTACTGTCTTATGTGGTTCTTACAAGCTGGGAGGGTCCAGACAAGCAGAGGCAAGACTGGGGTAGACGAATCCATTCACGCACACAGCTAGTGAATTTATTGTGTGCAATGCCCTGCTGTGGACACACGTACTGGGGATACAGAAGATGAAAGGAGAACTCTGTTCTTCGGTAGTTTGCAGTTGAGTTGGAAGAGGGGGGATGCAGATGTATTTGTAAGAATTCCTGACAGAGGACAGAATCCTAAGGGAAAGTGACACGTGTGGTTCTCAAGTGCTCCGGGCAGGCGCCTTGCTTGCTTGTTTGCTTGTTTGTTTCTCTTTCCTCTCAAGCTCAACAGGCCCACAATCTTCCTGGGAACCATCAGACAGCTTCTGGGCTCTTGGCTTCCCCTCCCCGACGCGTGTCCCCGCCTCTCAGCCTCCCCGCCTTCCCCCGCAGTCAGGAGAGGGCTCCCCGAGGACGGATAAGAGTGGTGGTTTCAGCTTCCGTGCACTGTGTTCAGGGCTGGGAAGGGCGCGCTGATGAGTCAAGAGCTTGGAGCAACTGCTGAGGGTATTAAATAATACAAAGCTCCGTGTTTGGTTTGCAAAATAACCCAAATAAAAGCAAAATATTTTCTGCCTAATTTTGTCCATGAGAATTTCTTGGCTCTTTTATTACTTTTATGATACAAATATTTCATGACCGTCGTTTCAAAAGAATAAACGAGGGGCTTCCCTGGTGGCGCGGTGGTTGAGAATCCACCTGCCGATGCAGGGGACACGGGTTCGTGCCCCAGTCCGGGAGGATCCCACATGCCGCGGAGCAACAAAGCCCGTGCGCCACAACTACTGAGCCTGCGCTCTAGAGCCCACGAGCCACAGCTACTGACGCCCGCGCGCCTAGAGCCCATGTTCCGCAACAAGAGAAGCCACCACAGTGAGAAGCCCGTGCACCGCAACGAAGTATAGCCCCGGGTCACTGCAACTAGAGAAAGCCCGTGTGCAGCAACAAAGACCCAACACAGCCAAAAATAAGTAAGCAAATAAATAAATCTTTAAAATAAAAGAATAAGAAGATATACTAAGTACAGTATGAGAGCTACTCTTCACCCCACCTTCACCCCAACCCCGCGGCGAGCGCTGTCTGCCCACTGACTCACCTCCATTCCCCCCTCGAGATAGACACGGATACTTATATTTTATCGATGAATGGTATACTATACTCATTGCTCTTTGATTATTTTCATGTAATACTGGCGTTCAGAGACACATAAGTACATTAGTGATACCCCATTTGTAAACAACTGTATAGCACTCTGTAAAAGGGAAGAACAAAAAATGAACCTTACGATGGCAATCTATGTGGTGCTTGTTTCTATTATTAGACAAAACTGCAGTCAGCACACTTGTAGCCGGCTCCTTGTGCCCTTGCATATTTCTCCAGAAAAGAGAACCTCAAGGTAGAATTGTTGGCCAAAAGGAAAAACACGTTTAAAATGTTGACTGATGTCTCACGTATGGCCCGATGGTGTGTGAAATGCTCTTCTCTTCCACCCTCAGCAACCCTTGATATTATCAATATTTTAAAACTATTGCCAATCTATTGCAGGGCGTGCAGTGGAGAACCTCGTTATTGTTTAAATTTGAATACCTCTGCTTACTAGTTGGCTTGAAGCTCTTCTCGTATGTTTTTTTTGTGTGTGTGTGTTTCCTTTCTGTGTATTGTTTACTTGCCTGTTTTTTTTTTTTTTTTTTTTTTTTTTTTGCGGTACGCGGGCCTCTCACTGTTGTGGCCTCTCCCGCCGCGGAGCACAGGCTCCCAACGCGCAGGCTCAGCGGCCATGGCTCACGGGCCCAGCCGCTCCGCGGCATGTGGGATCCTCCCGGACCGGGGCACGAACCCGTGTCCCCTGCATCGGCAGGCGGACTCTCAACCACTGCGCCACCAGGGAAGCCCTACTTGCCTGTTTTTATACTGTAGCGTTATGGGTTTGAAGATGTACTGCATCCCTCGCATATACTCAACTTCCTAGGGACTCCAACCTCTGCCAGGCTGCCTGTCTTATCACAATGACTGGCAGGAGTGCCTCAGGTATTGCGGATGCCACATGAAAGCTGCAAATGTAATGGCTTCCAAACTCATCAGCCAGAAGTCAAACGCTCCTCATTTCTCTCTTAACTTAATTTGATGTCCACCCTTTCCACTAGATGGCAGAAGCTGAATCTCAGACCCAACCATCATGGCTCTTTTCCCCGGCCTGGGGTCAAGTTTCTGGGGTACGGGTACCAAGGTGTTGTTGGCAGGGTGCATCTGGTCTTCAGTCACATGTTGTCCACACTACCTCCCCTGAGAAAAGCTTTATATCATCTGGTTCTTGATCTTTCAGTTAAAGCTGAGTCATTCTTTGTTCCCATTCAAGGTGGCTTGCCTTGCTGCTTCAGGGCTATTATTTGGTGTATAGGGATAATTTGGCTGTTTTTGTGTGTGTTACACGGGAGAGAAAACTCTGAGTACCTGTCAAACCCCTCCTTCCAGACACACCGCCCAGGCATTTTTGAGCCATTGCTCTCCCACCACACAGGGCTGGGTTAAGGAGAGGGCATGTTGGGGTCTTGTGTATCCCTGGGCCTCACTTAAGAAAAAGAGATGTAAGACTCCTCCTTGTTTCTGAGTTTTCTGTCACTTGTACCTCCACCATGCACACACACGGCCCCTGTGACAACAGCTCAGCCTGTGGCAGGATTTCTTTCTCGAGATAACGAGTTTCTCAATTCTCTTTATTTCCCTTTCAACTCCTTTTCTTCACAAAGCCACTAAAATATCTTGATTGAGAATGGAGACAATCAAATCTACAGATTGAGATGGTTAGAGACACGTTTTTCCAAATGTTATTCTGTGCCATGTCCTAGGCTTTTGCAATTCGAAAACTGAGGCGGGACCCTTTTGTTTTCTGCATTATTCTGTGTCCTGTGTGCTCTGACGCAAGGAACGTGGGACGCCCTTGCAGCTGCCGAGATGAGGAGGGGGCAGCTGGGTGAGGGGGTCCGCTTAACAGGAAGGTAGAGAAAAATCAGTTATTATGTCAAAATATTATCCCACTGCACCGGTATTTCTTTTACTTGTCTTTTAACTTTGTTTATGGAGTCTTTTGTCATGCAGACATTTATCATTTTTGTACAGAAAAACCTGTCAATCTTTTCCTTCATAAATTCTAGGTGTTGTATCTTACTTAGGAAAGCCTCCCAGTACACAATTTAAAAACACATTCTCTGATATTTTTCTCAAATACTTAAAGAATTTTGTTCTTTATATGAAACTCTTCATCCCATCTTGAATTAATTTTTTTGTAAAATCAAGAAAAAAATTGTCTTTCTCTGTGTCTGTGTCTATTTGTCTTTCTCTCTCTTTTCCTTTGAGATAGACAATTATCATTTTCCCAGCACCATTTATTCAATAGTGAATTCCTTCCCCACTGCTTTCAAACAATCTTTATTATAAACTAATTGCCCATAGGCACACAAATCTTATTCTAAACTGTATTCTAGAGTATTCCAGACAGAATAAGAATGAGGTGGCAGTTGTATGTTTCTTCAAGTGGCTTCCTTTCCTGTGTGTATTTCATGAAGATGAATGTGATTCTAACATCTAAAGAGAATGTTTTCAAGCAACAAGTTTCTAAATTTAAACAAGTGGCTTCATTTTTGATCCACCTCTAAAAAAAGAGTGAACCCTTCCAATTCTGGAGGAAAAAAAAATGCTTATGCTAGGCTCCTAAGGGAGTTTAAAAGATCATCTGACTGTATGTAATTTTATATCTGATGGGACTCCACTGTGTTCTTTTGCTGATAGACGCATTTTTAAATTTATTTGGTGATTATTTTTCTGTTCAGGGTTTCTGCCTACTGAGTCAATGTTGGCAGTTCCATATTCCTAAGAAACCACTTATTTCATCTAGATATTCAGAACTATTGGCTTAGAGCTGTACCTCACATTCTCCCAATATTTAAAATTTAATTCATGTCTTCTTTCTTATTTCCAGTAGTGCTTGTATAATATATTTCCTTCGATCACACTAGCCTGGGTTTTATCTATTTTATTGGTCTTTTCAAATGAACAGATTTTATTTTTATTGATCAGGTTTTTTGCTTTTATTGTTGTTTCTTTTATATTATTCTCTTTTATGGTTGTTTCCTTCATTGACTCTATGATTCATTTTCAAATTTCCCCTTGTAGCCAACATTGGCCATTTGCTCTACCTCCGGCCAATGAACACTACTAGGATTTAAGGAAAACATTTGTTTTCCTTTAAAATGGGGTGGACAAAAGCTAACACACTCTTCTCCTTCCTGCTTGGATATGAATGACATGTCTGGAGAAGCAGCAGATATCTTGAGTGATAAGGCAAAGGCTAACAAAACTGTAAAACCCTTGGCTGGATACTATTTAAGCACTGACAATGCCAGTAACCACACATTTCTGGACTTGCTTTTTTTTTTAACATCTGTATTGGAATATAATTGCTTTACAATGGCGTGTTAGTTTCTGCTTTATAACAGAGTGAATCAGCTATACATATACATATATCCCCATGTCTCCTCCCTCTTGCGTCTCCCTCCCACCCCCTCATCCCACCCCTCTAGGTGGTCACAAAGCACCGAGCTGATCTCCCTGTGCTATGCGGCTGCTTCCCACTAGCTATCTATTTTACGTTTGGTAGTGTGTATATGTCCACGCCACTCTCTCACTTCCTCCCAGCTTACCCTTCCCCCTCCCCGTGTCCTCAAGTCCATTCTCTATCTCTGCATCTTTATTCCTGTCCTGCCCCTAGGTTCTTCAGAACCTTATTTTTTCAGATTCCATATTTATGTGTTAGCATATGGTATTTGTTTTTCTCTTTCTGACTTACTTCACTCTGTATGACAGACTCTAGGTCCATCCACCTCACTACAAATAACTCAATTTCGTTTCTTTTTATGGCTGAGTAATATTCCATTGTATATATGTGCCACATCTTCTTTATCCATTCATCTGTTGATGGACACTTAGGTTGCTTCCATGTCCTGGCTATGTAAATAGAGCTGCAGTGAACATTTTGGTACATGACTCTTTTTGAATTATGGTTTTCTCAGGGTATATGCGCAGTAGTGGGATTGCTGGGTCATATGGTAGTTCTATTTTTAGTTTTTTGAGGAACCTCCATACTGTTCTCCATAGTGGCTGTATCAATTTACATTTTCACCAACAGTGCAAGAGGGTTCCCTTTTCTCCACATGCTCTCCAGCATCTATTGTTTGTAGATTTTTTGATGATGGCCATTCTGATTGGTGTGAGGTGATACCTCATTGTAGTTTTGATTTGCATTTCTCTAATGAGTAGTGATGTTGAGCATCCTTTCATGTGTTTGTTGGCAATCTGTATCTCTTCTTTGGAGAAATGTCTATTTAGGTCTTCTGCCCATTTTTGGATTGGGTTCTTTTTTCTTTTGTCTCCTTAGGTAGGTTTATTCCTAGGTATTTCTTTCTTTTTCTTGCAATGGTAAATGGAAGTGTTTACTTAATATTGCTTTCAGATTTTTCATCATTAGTGTATAGGAATGCAAGAGATTTCTGTGCATTAATTTTGTATCCTGCTACTTTACCAGTAGTTTTCTGGTAGTATCTTTAGGATTCTCTGTATGTAGTATCATGTCATCTGCAAACAGTGACAGATTTACTTCTTCCTTTCTGTTTTGGATTCCTTTTATTTCTTTTTCTTTTCTGATTGCTGGGGCTAAGACTTCCAAAACTATGTTGAATAACAGTGATGAGAGTGGGCAACCTTGTTTTGTTCCTGATCTTACTGGAAATGATTTCCATTTTTCACCATTGAGAACGATGTTGGCTGTGGGTTTGTCATATATTGCCTCTAATATGTTAAGGTAAGTTCCCTCTATGCCCACTTTCTGGACGGTTTTTGTCATAAGTGGGTGTTGAATTTTGTCTAAAGATTTTTCTGCATCTATTGAGATGATCATATCATTTTTCTCCTTCAGTCTGTTAATATGGTTTATCATATTGATTGATTTGCATATACTGAAGAATCCTTGCATCCCTGGGATAAGCCCCACTTGATCATGGTGTATGATCCTTTTAATGTGCTGTTAGATTCTGTTTGCTAGTATTTTGTTGAGGATTTTTGCATCTATGTTCATCAGTGATATTGGCCTGTAGTTTTCTTTTTTTGTGGCATCTTTGTCTGGTTTTGGTATCAGGGTGATGGTGGCCTCATAGAATGAGTTTGGGAGTGTTCCTCCCTCTGCTATATTTTGGAAGAGTTTGAGAAGTCCATCTCTTAATATGTTTGTTCCTATTACCATTTTCTTAACTGTTTTGGGTTTCTTATTATAATTCTTTTCCTTCTCTTGTGTTTCCTGCCTAGAGAAGTTCCATTAGCATTTGTTGTAGAGCTGGTTTGGTGGTACTGAATTCTCTTAGCTTTTCCTTCTTTGTAAAGATTTTAATTTCTCCATCAAATCTGAATGAGATCCTTGCTGGGTAGAGTAATCTTGGTTTTGGGTTTTTCTGTTTCATCACTTTAAATATGTCCTGTCACTGCCTTCTGGCTTGCAGAGTTTCTGCTGAAAGAACAGCTGTTAACCTTATGGGGATTCCCTTGTATGTTAATTGTTGTTTTTCCCTTGCTGCTTTTAATATTTTGTCTTTGTATTATTTTTTGATAGTTTGATTAATATGTGTCTTGGCATGTTTCTCCTTGGATTTATTCTGTATGGGACTCTCTGTACTTACTGGACTTGATTGACTATTTCCTTACACATATTAGGAAGTTTTCAACTATAATCTCTTCAAATATTTTCTCAGTCCCTTTTTTTTCTCTTCTTATTCTGGCACCCCTATAATTTGAATGTTGGTGAGTTTAATGTTGTCCCAGAGGTCTCTGAGATTGTCCTAAATTATTTTCATTCTTGTTTCTTTATTCTGCTCTGCAGTAGTTATTTCCACTATTTTATCTTCCAGGTCACTTATCCGTTCTTCTGCCTCAGTTATTCTGCTATTGATTCCTTCTAGAGAATTTTTAATTTCATTTACTGTGTTGTTCTTCATTGTTTGTTTGTTCTTTAGTTCTTCTAGGTCGTTGTTAAACATTTCTTTTATTTTCTCTGTTCTATTTCCAAGATTTTGGATCATCTTTACTATCATTTCTCTGAATTCTTTTTCAGGTAGACTGCCTATTTCCTCTTCATTTGTTTGGTCTGGTGGGTTTTTACCTTGTTCCTTCATCTGCTGTGTATTTCTCCGTCTTCTCATTTTGCTTAATTTACTGTATTTGGGGTCTCCTTTTTGCAGGCTGCAGGTTTGTAGTTCCCTTTGTTTTTGGTGTCTGCTCCCAGTGGGTAAGGTTGGTTCAGTGGGTTGTGTAGGTTTCCTGGTGGAGGGGACTGGTGCCTGTGTTCTGGTGGATGAGGCTGGATCTTGTCTTTTTGGTGGGCAGGACTGTGTCTGGTTGTGTGTTTTGGGGTGTCTGTGAACTTACTATGTTTTTAGGCAGCCTCTTTGCTAATGGGTGGGGTTGCGTTCCTATCTTGCTAGTTGTTTGGCATAGGGTGTCCAGCACTGTAGCTTGCTGGTCATTGAATGGAGCTGGGTCTTAGCATTGAGATGGAGATCTCTGGGAGAGCTTTCTGCATTTGATATTACGTGGGGCCAGGAGGTCCCTGCTGGACTAATGTCCTGAACTTGGCTCTCCCACCTCAGAGGCTCATGCCTGACACCTGGCCAGAGCACTAAGACCCTGTCAGATAATTGTCTCAGAAGAAAAGGCAGAAAAAAGAAAGAAAGAAAGAAAGAATAATAAACTTATATTTTAGAAAAAATACAAAAAATTAAAAAGTAATAAAAAAAGGAGAGAAAGAAAGAAGAGAGCAGCCAAACCAAAAAACAAATCCACCAATGATAACAAGCATTAAAAACTATACTAAAAAAAAAAAAAAAGGACAGTCAGAACTGTAGGACAAATGGCAACAGCAAAGCTATACAGACAAAATTATGTAAAGAAGCTTATACATACACACTCACGGAAGAGAAAAAGAAAAAAATATATATTTTTTTAAAAAAGGAAGAGAGCAACCAAATCAATAAGCAAATCTACCAATGATAATAAGCTCTGAATACTAAACTAAGATAAACATAAAACCAGAAACAAGTTAGATGCAGAAAGCAAACCCCACGTCTACAGTTCCTCCCAAAGTCCACCGCCTCAATTTTGGGATGATTCATTGTCTAATCAGGTATTCCACAGGTGCAGGGTACATAAGTAGACTGTGGAGATTTAATCCACTGCTCCTGAGGCTGCATGGAGAGATTTCCCTTTCTTTTCTTTGTTCACACATCTCCTGGGGTTCAGCTTTAGATTTGGCCCTGCCTCTGCATGTAGGTCACCTGAGGGTGTCTTTTGGGAAGTCTGAGGTCTTCTGCCAGTGTTCAGTAGGTGTTCTGTAGGAATTGTTCCACATGTAGATGTATTTTTGATGCATTCGTGGGGAGGAAGGTGATCTCCACATCTTACTCCTCCGCCCTCTTGAAGGCACTGCCTGGACTTCCTTTTAAGTAAAGAAAAACAACACCTGGTTCTCTTCTTTTAAGGCACTGCTTGTTTGTTTTTTTCTGTTTGTTATTTGTAAAGTTTTCCTAACAGACATGTATAGCTACCGAATTTACTTCTAATGCTTCTTATTGTCTAAGAATGTCACTGAAGACTATAGATTTCCTAGGCCACATTCCATGCGATTTACTATATAAAGTTCTCACTCTTTTATAAATATTTTGTAATTTTTATTTGAATTTCTGCTTAAACCAGGATTTCTCTTTTCAAGTAATTTCCCTGATTTCTCTCTTAAGTCTTAATTTTAATGTATTTTGTTCTGAGAACATGGCTCATAGCATTCTGACCATTAAAATGTATTGAGATTTTTTTTCTTTGGCCTGAACATAGCTGGTTTGTGAAAATTCTGTTGTGTTTGAAAAGGAGGAACATTCTCCATTTTTTTAATTCAATTTTTTCTCTCTCTCTTTCTATATCGATCATTTACCTATCTATCTACATAACAATATCTGTCTAATTCATTTATTTTCAGATTGTTGATTGTGTTATGAAAATTTTCTGAGAACTTTTTTTTGCTTATTTGCACTCTCATTTTTTGAGAATTGTATTAATATTTTTTTATTTTAATAGTAGAATTGTCCATTTCTCCTTGCATATACAAAAATTTTTATTTTGTAACCATTTTGTTCATATCACTAAAGCTCATGACTATTATTTCTTCTCGGTGGGTTGTACTATTGATCTTATACATACCACTGTTTCTTGTGGTTCGTCTTTCTACCTTGATTTCTGTTCTTTGATATTAATATCTTTGTACCTGTTTTTGTTATTATTTTCCCGGCATATTACTAAAACGTCTATGTTGCTTTATTTTATTTGTATTTCTCCTAAGTAGCCTATAACCAAAAGTTTCCCCAAATCTGTGAATCTCTGTGTTTTGATAAAGTTAATATACTCATATTTATTGGTACTATAATCTTAGTACTTTTTCTAATTATCTACCTCTATATTTTCTATTTATCATTCTTTGCAGTTGCTTATTTAACCCTCTCTCAGATTTTTTGCCACATTTTCATACTTGTCTGTGTTTTTTTCTTTTCCTTTTCATTCCTTTATTTCTTCTCTCAAATAGTTTAGATGTTATACATTATCTTTCAAGTTTTCTGCAGATCATCCATACATCTTTAACATGGAATTAAATGTATTTTTCTAAAATTACCTAGAGTTAATAATTAGGCTTTTTCCTTTTCTCAAGGACACAGAATTTTAGCATTTTAAAAAACTTTCCTTGTTTCCTGTTCCGCTGCTCTCCAAGCATCAAAACACTTGGCCTCTTCCATGTTAAGAGCAGCTGATACTTGAGTTTCAGATAAGTATTGTTTTTTTTTTTCTCAGAACAGTAATATCACTAATTTTTAGATTTAGTTATAATAGTACTGGTTTCCTTCTGTTATTACATGTACCTGTATCACTTTGGGACTTAAAATGCACTTCTTTATCTTCTTGATTATTTTTCGCAGTCATCATCCTGTTGAGTTACCCTGTCCTGCCGCTGGCCAGTACCTAGTGCAGAGACAGCATCGAGCGTTGTGCCTCCTGTGAGGCTCCTCTCGCATCCTGCTTTTGCTGGTTATCTCACTGCTGCTGCCTTCGTTTGGGCCATCTCACTTTTGCCTAGACTCTTCCTTTGACCTCCCAGGTGATGGCTCTGCCCCCCTATGAGTTAGCATAAGCTAAAAAAGTCCTCTTTTTTGCTGGAAGGCTCTGAGATTCTAGAGGTTTTTTTGTTGTTTTGTTTTTTTGCGGTACGCGGGCCTCTCACTGTTGTGGCCTCTCCCGTTGCGGAGCACAGGCTCCGGACGCGCAGGCTCAGCGGCCATGGCTCACGGGCCCAGCCGCTCCGCGGCACGTGGGATCCTCCCGGACCGGGGCACGAACCCGCGTCCCCTGCACCGGCAGGCGGATTCTCAACCACTGCGCCACCAGGGAAGCCCTAGCGTTCTTTTTTTATGCCAGTTAGTGCCATTTATCTTGATTTATTCAGTATCTTTTACATTTATAACCATTGGTGAGTCTCCCTCTTAAACTATAAGCAGCTTTAGGAAAAAACCCAAATTTGCTAATAGTTTTATCAATAGTACTTGCAAAGTGTCCAGCTCACAGTAGGTGCTAAATCAGCACTGGACCATCCATCAAATGAACCAGTGTTTCCCTGGATGGGAGGATGCAGTATACCTGTATCTGGACAAGACACACAGCCTATCACAATGCCTGCAAAGCTGGGGCCCAATAAGTCTCTTCAACTTGACTGAGAAATGGAATACAGCTCTGTATTACATTTGAAGGAAATAAAGACATTTGGCATGTTTGCAATCTGACCAATGTTCCTCTAATGTGAGGACGTCATTTGGAATCAGTAACTGTGGTGTGAGGCTGGGGGTCAGACCTCATGGGTTCCCCTTCTGGATGGATGACACCATGTCACCCTGATCTTTGCGCTGCTCACTTTTCCATCTCTAAGATGTGGAAGAAAAATAAAGGTGAGAAAACATACCGTCACAACCAACGTAGACAGTAGAATTCTGGTTGTCTTTTCAGTACTTTCACTTTGACACATGATTTGGATTGAACTACGACTGTGAATGAAGTCGACACACGTTTGGATGTGAGCGTGTGAGCGTGTGTAGTGGTACTTTCAGCGTTTATTAAGACTCTCACCCCCTTGCCCCGTGTAGGTGCTTTCCTTGTGCAGTGACATATCCACAAACATTTCATTTCTAATAACATCAAAGGCAAACATACTCGTTAGAGCCACGTTACCTGTGTGGCAGCACGATGGTATTTCCGGATTGCTGAAGGAGCTGTGGGCCGTATCTACATGTGCACATTCCCATCAACGGTGGGTGTCAGGACCCTGAGTGTGGAGGGCCCCAGAATCTCCCTCTCTCCTAGGAACACCCCCCCCCTTCTGAAAGGGATGGATTCAGGGAGTCACTGCTTCTCCCATATGTTAGTAGCTAATTTTAAATATTTCAATATTTTGCCAACATAGTACACCCCCAGAAAGCTTCTCCAGACTCAATGCCGGGGGAATATAACTAAAGCCTAACTCATCTATCAAGTCAAGAATCTACTCAATTAAAAAAAAAAAAAGTTAAGAAACCAAAGTTAGAGCCAATACTAATCAGAGTTTTAATGTAAAAATCAATCTTTTGTTTACTTAAAAAAATTATATTTGTCTACCTGATTGAGCCATAACTGTCTTCTCGTAGGAGAGGTAATATACATTCAGCCAGCAACTAAGTGCGGATGGCTTTACGTATGTGCTGTGTTTAACCCTCTGTGGTTCCTTTTGCTCCCCTAGTTCACTAATGGGGCGTCTGTAACTCACACAGCTGAAGTGTCCTATAAGCAACTCAGTGACCACACAGCTATTCTGCCTCTAGGCCTCTACTTTATCCTGATACTTTTTTCTCTCATAAGATGCTATTTTTGTTAACGTTTTTATTATTGTTATTACATGATCTCTGTGTGTGTGTGTGTGTGTGTGTGTGTGTGTGTGTGTGTTTGCTTTTTTGCTCTGTGTTACATGAATGACCAATGTCTGGACCAGTGGAAGGTGGAGAGGGAGTTAGGGAGGTTGGTTCCAGCACCCCCTCCACTGCCCAAGGGGAGCTTCTCTCTCTGCTTCTTCTCCCTCTTCAGGACGTATGGGTCCTGCCTTTAGTCCCATCACTGCTCTAAGAGTGCTTCCAAATCTACCACGCTATCATCGTCTCTACCCCAGTCTCCCATCCAAAGACAAACATGACAATAAAAAAGATTGCAAATATTTTAAGAAAGGGTTATGAGATAGAATATGCAAATGTACTTTGAAAATAGAAATTCAGTGTAAAGATGTACAAGAGTTAGTGTTATGGACCTGTCCATAAACAACAGAATAATTCCTTTGTAAGCTGCCTCAAATTCATGTATTTTATTTCCCTACCATTTAGCCTTTGTATCATCTTAACCTAAAGCTTGTACAGAACGGTGGGAATGGTCTGCACACAGCGGACGGTGGGTCAGTACTCTTGGCCAGGCAAAGGGCAGAGCACGTAGGCTCAGTGACTCAGGAATGATTCAGGAGGCTGTCTCTGTCTTTCTTCTTCTAGGCATAAATCAAAGACTCCAGTTTTCTAGGCTGCCAGTTCAACACCTTTTATAGGCACTTAATTCACTCAGAAATTAAAAATATATACATACTCCTTAGAGAAAGTACCATTATTCTTCAGCTTGACACATGATTTGATTTTAAGCCTTATATGTCTCCTCGACATCCTACTGTGGGTTAGAACCAGTCAAATGTCTATGATGAATGGCTATTGCTGCCTGGGCTGGCCACCTCCCACACAGACGCCGCCGATACCCTCCTCGAAGTATCATTGCCTCCCCCTTCCCTGCAGAAGCCATCTGTGTACTTACGGGGACTCTGCACCTGGACAAGCCAGGTGTTAAGAGTATCACGTCGTGCCTTTTTACCACTAGACCTCCTGTCTCCTGCCTTGCAGAGCAGCGCTCAGGATCATGAGGCAGGCCCATTCTGGCCTCCCTGTCAGCACACCCAGCCCCTGGGGTCACCACCCTCATTCCCTTCTCCCCTCTCCCCACCCTCCTGATTCCACACACACTCTTTTGTTCTCACCATCACCTCTTCTTTCACAGCCTGTTCTTTGCAACAAAGCTGAAACCCCTTCCCCCTGAATTCATCCACCCCTTCCTGGTATGGTTACACTTTTAAGGATTCAGGACTTTCAGTTACAAAGAATACGATTTGGGGAAGTGAGCGCACGGGGATGTTTACTTGGACAGAGGCAGTTTCAGGTATCTGTACACATTCTGGAGTAAAAGGAATGACAGTGGGGGCTTCCCTGGTGGCGCCGTGGTTAAGAATCCACCTGCCGATGCAGGGGACACGGGTTTGAGCCCTGGACCGGGAAGATCCCACATGCCGCGGAGCAACTAAGCCCGTGCTCCGCAACTACGGAGCCTGTGCTCTAGAGCCCATGTGCCACAACTACTGAAGCCCGTGCGCCTAGAGCCCATGCTCCGCATCAAGAGAAGCCACCGCAATGAGAAGCCCGCGCACTGCAATGAAGAGTAGCCCCTGCTGACTTCAACTGGACAAAGCCCGCACGCAGCAACGAAGACCCAACATAGCCAAAAATAAATAGATAAATAAATTTATTTTAAAAAAGAAAAGAAAAGAAATGACAGTGGACATGGAGCTAAAAGACCTCACTCTGCTCCCGGTTCAGCTTCAACTTGGATGAACCTGAGGATGTTACTGCCCTTCTCCAGACACCACTTCTCCGTGTGAAGTGACATTCGGGGACACCCATGGAAATGTTCCCGGACGCCGTGTATTTCACAGTCTTCCCCAAACCTGGCTGGTAGAATTCAGCAGGCTTCTAGGAGATCATGAAGCCAAACGATTCAGAAATATATAAACCTTTCCTTAGACCAGACTCCTCCTCCCCATAAAGTCTTCCAGTCAGAATATTTACATAGAGGGAAGTGGCCAAAAGCAGTAGAGTGACAATTTATTGTCAAATAGGCGGAGTCATCAACCCCCATGTAGGGAAGTGGGCTGTTCCAGGTACCCCAGGGACCCTTCTACCTCTAGGTTCAAGCCTGGCGCCCACCCTCATAGCACGATCTGGGCAGCCCCCAGGGGGCACAGGCTGCCGGGAGCCACGTGAGTGCCACAGGCATGCGCACGTGTGACCTGTAGGAGCAGGCAGCCACTGCCCCACGGTCCACCCAGTTAGACACGGAGAAGCCCTGGGTGGGCATCCGTCCAAGCCCCGAAGGCCAGGGAGGGAGGGGCCTCCTCTGAGTGAGGGCCTTGATTCACTGTACGTTCCACCAGAGTGACCTCCAGAAATACCAGGTCCCATTGCTTTCACTGTCTCAGAATCCCCGGCAACTCTGCCTCTCAAATTCAGTTCACACCTCTCAGACATCAAGACCTCCCAGGTAAGGCCCAGATGACACGCCTTCTCAGTGCTCTTGGACACACAGCCTCAAACCCACCAGGTTGGGTCGCCTTGATTTCCCCGGAGCCGCACGTTCACCTCCAACCCTTGGCCCAGTGGTCCCCCTCGGCATGGATGAACCGTCCCATCCCGTATTCAGAGTGGACCAGGGCTGATGCCTTTCTCATGCCTCTCGCTGACCACCCTGAGTGTTTCACTTTGGGTATCAGTTTCACTTGCAGTGTAGACCAAGGTGAGGCGAAGAGCAGGGTTTGGGTGTTGACAAGGCCTGGCCAGTGGCTCCCTGTGTGACCGTGGACACGGTCTTCAGTCTCTGTGCTTGCTGATGAAGGGTAAGAGCAGTCAGCCTCCAGGGCCGCTGTTAGGGTTAAGTGGGAAGACACATGAAAATGCCAGCACGGCGTCTAGCATACAGAGATACTCACTAAACAGGGGTTTACTCCCTCCACCCCAACACTTAGGAAGATGGATTTGGTCCATCTTGACTCCATCTGTGACCTTATTTTAATTCCAATTTGATAATCACACTAATCTTGTAAGTAAGGGGCCATAGACACCTCCATCTCTTCCTAGGGCTTCAGGCGATATCTAGGTATTTGCCAGCTCTCAGGGGAAGTAGTATGGGGAGGAGAGAGGAGCAAAGTGAGTTTGGGTTCATCTGTCCCCACATGGACCCTTCAGTCCAGATGCTTTCAGTTGCAAGTGACAGAAACTCAATCTGAAATAACTGAAGCAAATAAGGGTGTGTGTCTGCCTTCAGGCTTGACTTGTCCTACTTTCAGTGATGCTTTCTTCCCTTGGTTCTCCTCCTAGTTTTGGCTGACTTTTTTCCTTGCAGACTTTCTCCATCTGTTAGGACATGTACCCTCCGGAGCAGCATCTGTTTCCAAACAGCGCCTAGAAAACTCTCAGGGAAGAAACTGATTGGTCAGCCCTGGGCCACTTGCCCACCTTCGCACCGAGAGGGTAGCAGCCCAGTCAAACCACACGGACTTGATTCCTGGGGGCGAGCAGGACAGTGTGGCAACAGTCCCCACCTCCCCCAGAGCCCAGAGAAAACTGCTGGCCACAAGCATCCGGGGGCAGTGACTCTCGGTCAAGTTCATGCTGAACATTACCCAGCACTATGATTGGTTTTTTTCAAGCAAGCTCATTATAAAGACATTGGAGCCAACGTGTGTGTTAGACAGTGTATCAGGGCTTTCAGAGTCTTCATTTTGGTTAATTCACGTCGACTCTGTGAAGTAGATATTATTATTTCCACTTTCAGGACGAGATGGGCGGAGATGAGATGAGATGAGAACATTGAGGCTCGCGGAATTGAAGCTGATAAATGGAATTAGACTCAAATCCAGGTCTTCTGATTTTAAATGTTAAATTCTTTCTGTTATATTACTATGCCGTATGGCTTCTTTTTGAGATGATGATGAAAACTCGTAGAAACCCAGGCGAGATGACTTGTGCCTATGATTCCAGTTAGAAAACACAGACCATGTTCCGTTTGTAGGAACGCGGATTTAAATCTCTGTGTCCTTAATCTCTGTGCTGCTAAGGGTTCGACTTTCATTGTAATATCAGCTTAGGCAAATTATCAATAAATCAGGGAATCGGCTTTAAGTAGAATTCTCAAAATAGACCCCACAGAATTCCAGCATTATCGGTACCCTGGCCACATCACATGTGTTCACGTCAAAAGTGACCGTATAACGCAGGAGCCACATTCAAGATGGCTTTCCAGGGAGCCCCCTTGGAAATGTGGGGACCGCCTTCCTCCTCCAGCATGGCTTTCTCCCTCCGGAAGGGACACTGCAAGTCAGAGCTGGGCCCCCTGCTCCACCCCAGGCGTGGGAGGGCAGGCAGTCCCCCCCTGCCCCGGAGGCGGGCTCACCACCACCCAGCCTCGGCCAGGCGGCCACAGCGGGCAAAGGCAGAGCGGAGCAGTGACATCTGTTAAGTCCTGAACGTTATTTCAGGGCTGCTCTTTAGGTTGAAGCCCCCGTGGTCCTTTCCATAACAGCTGAGAGGATTGAGATACGCTGCCCACCCCCTACCCCCCAGCACACACACTCCTCCTCCTCGTGAGCCTCCGTCTCCAGCCCTGGACCAGGCCCACCACGTGTGCGCGGCTGTCACCCGCCCCGCAGGCAGGAGGGCTGTGCTCAGGTTCAGCTGGCCTTTGGGCCGCGGGGCAGCCAGGCCCACTGTGACCTTCTGGGGTTTGCTGCCTGGGCTTTTGCCGTCCGGTTCGGCGAGGGGCCAGGTGTGCATGGGTCAGTTCACAGAGAATCAATCCCCGTTTGCCCCTGCTCACCGCGCAGAAGCTTCAGCTCCCGGATGATGAACGGTTCACGAAATGCCCTCCTGGCTGCCTCTCCTCAGAAGTTAAACGCCTCATCTGTTTCCCCTTCCTTATTCCTTATTTCTTATTCCTCTTCCTCATTCCTAATCTGCAAACAGAAAAATCACTTCTGCGGTAAATTTCTCTTAACTTCAAGGAGTGTGGATGGTGAGAAAATGCCATTCTGCCTAGAACAGGAGGCCCCTTTCCTGACGTTAATTTTGTCCTAGGACCATTCACCCTCCTCTGACCCTTGAACTGGGAAGTAAATGGTGCATCTGGCTAATCCAAGAGGCAAATCCCATCCTGCAGACACCTGATGAGAAGTACTTGAGCCTCTGAGCTCAGAGGAAGGAGCCCTGACTGTTGAGTGAGGAGCTGCAATTTCCAAGGGTGCCCTCCGATGAGAGCTCCGCTGGTCAGGGCCTCCGGAGTCACAGAATCCCTGCACGGCCCAGGCCACCCCAAATGGAAGGGCCCGGACACCCGCTGTTCGGGGCAATTGCAGCAGAAAAGATTCCCAGCCCTGAGGCCTGAAAGACTGAGATTCAAATGGAAAAAGGAAAGGAAAAATGCAGACTGCTTTGATGTGATCCATCCCTTAGGTGAGGGATGGGCCCGGTTGAACACACCCCTGGGTGGACCCGCTTTCTCCTCTGTCACTGTATCAATGATCTTTTGAATATCCAACAGGCCTGTGTGGCATAGGCCTGTGTCCAACCCACATCAGAGGAGAGGAAAAGATGTCTTCTCCACTGAGTGCTTCTGTGAAACATGGAGGCGGCTGGGGGATTTTACTCCGTGGTAAATTCCAGCATTGAAAGAGATATAGCTCTCCAGACAGCTTAGCACCGAGCAGTATACTCAGTCCAAATTAGACTTTTGGTTGGACGGCTCCCAAGGAGAGATTTCACCTTGGTGGACGCAGGAAGTGCGACTCTGGAATGAAGCTCCCCGGGAGTCTGGTTCACAGGCACTGAGAGCTCCTCCCTCGGACACGCAGCAGACCACTTCAGCCTCCATTTGACTAAAACGGTAAAACAAATGAAAACTAGCTGATGGTTACGAGGTCCGGTGATGGGGGGCATGAGGTATAGCTAGCATCCCCACTTCAGACGCGGAGTTGAGCTGACTCAGCCGAGGTCCCACGGCCCCGGCGATCTGAACCAGCGGGATGCAGGCCAGCCTGTGTGCGCGGTCGACAAGCCGTGCTGGCCATGACGAGTGTCTGCTGCGTGTGCCCGTGTGTGTCAGGCCTGGTTACATTATCTGTGCGTAGAGGGTAACTGAGATGGATCAGAATTTGTGCCAGGGTGCATTTTTAAAAATCTTTTTAAAAATTTTATTGCAACATAGCAGGGCAAGATCAGGGCTCTCAAACAGCTTTCAAGAGCCCCAGAGTTAGGTGGTGTATTTCCATCCTCCATTTGTGATTTATGGTATCACTTGACTGTGCATACTTCCCTCTGCTTTCGATCTGGTCTCTACCCTACTTCCAAGGTATAGCATGACTCTCCCCATCTCCATAGGGCTTTTAAAAACTATCGTAGAAAATGCCCATCTATCACTTCCTTGCATTCAGATAAAATTACTAATTATCTGCACCAACCATTTGCAACTCATTTATTACTAAAAGTGATACGTGGGTTTTCTATATGCTCTCTATGGTTGTATGTGTTGTTTCATATAATTTTTAATAACATAGGCTATTAACAATAGCAAAGGGATGTATAGAGAAGATGTATCTATACAATGGAATATTACTCAGCCATAAAAAGGAATGAAATTGGGTCATCTGTAGAGATGTGGATGGACCTAGAGACTGTCATACAGAGTGAAGTAAGCCAGAAAGAGAAAAACAAATATCGTATACTAATGCATATATGTGGAATCTGAAATATTGGTATAGACGATCTTATTTACAAAGCAGAAATAGAGACAGAGACATAGAGAACAAACGTATGGATACCAAGGGGGAAAGGGGGTGTGTGGGATGAATTGGGAGATTAGGATTGACATATACACACTATTGATACTATGTATAAAATAGATAACTAATGAGAACCCACTGTATAGCACAGGGAACTCTACTCAGTGCTCTGTGGTGACCTAAATGGGAAGGAAATCCAAAAAAGAGGGGATATATGTATACGTGTAGCTGATTCACTTTGCTGTACAGCAGAAATTAACACAACATTGTAAAGCAACTATACTCCAATAAAAATTAAAAAACAAAACAAAACAAAAACAGTAGCAAAGGGGGTATAGGAAAGACTGTCTGATATCTATTTGAGTCCCTTATGGTAGTTAGCATAGGATAGTATTTTAGAGGTTGGTCTGAGAGACAAATGCTCAGGTTCACATCACATCCTGGCTCCATTGCTGACCGGCTGTGGACAAGTTTTCCTTGAGCCTCAATGTCCTCATCTGTAAAATGGGGATGATAAGTGTACCACTTCATAGACTGTGAGAATTTAAAGAGAAAAATGCATGCAAAACACTGGCTTTCATGCCTGGCACATAGCAAATGCTCAATAAATGTCAACTAGAATGATTAGTTTATTACTGTGGGCACGCCTATGGATGCTTAAAAGAAATTGGTGAATGTACAGATCTGTTGCAGGTCCGGGTGAGGACACTCGTAATTGTTGGTCTCTGTCTCTTCAGGTAGGGACGAAAGGCTTACCGGTGACCCTCTGTCCCCCTCGTCCCTCTGGAGAGCAGTGAAGTGGCAGTAGAGGAATCCACCATGCCTTCTGCGCTGGGCAGTTATTACCGTGGCCAAAGCCACTCCGGAGCGTCTAACTGCACGTGTCACTCTGCGGAGCACTGCACAAGGAGACCGGTCTAGAGATAAAATGCTTGTCCCTTTGGGAGATCGGAACATCAAGGGCATTTTGGTGGACGTGTGAATTAGCACGCAGCGGCAGAAGAAAAAAAAGGTTAACATAGAAAGCCTTTAAAATAAAAAGAGACTTGAGACACAGCCCTTTAACTGTACAGACGAGAGGCCACGGTTCACAGAAATAAAATGACCTGCTCACAGCCCTTCGGTTTGTGTGGAGCTGCAACTAGGATCGAAGTCTCCAGACCCCACTGCTCCTTCCACTTAAGTCGCTGGGCTGCACACCTGCAGGGGGCGCCTCTCTTCTTCACGCACGGCACAAGGTGAGCGACGCCTCTGAGGCTTGTGCAAAATGGCAGCGCTGCTTCCAATTCACCTGTGCACCCAGTAAGTACTTTTGTTCTACGCAGTTCAAGCATATGTACATTAAAATTATTATGGGGAAAAAAATTACTATGGGGGTTACAAGAAGTATAATAATTACTGTGGAAATCTGGAAGAAATACTTCAAAAATGTGTGCGTTGAGGCATCATGATGGTATGCGTGTGTCAGAATCAGCTAAGAAAGGTGCTGTGAACAGGCTAAGTTGTCCAGAATTTTTGTTTGCATCACATAACTTGCTTCCCATAAGAGAAAACCACAAATTAGATCATCAGTTTTCAGGACCTTAGAGTTAGCAGATCTCTCAAAAAGTCATCACATCCATTAGGTTATTTCTGTCAGAGTTATATTCTTACCCACCATCAAGGAGATGCATGCCTGCAACTCTCTGAGGACATTTTGCAACCACACACAAAGTTTATACTCGGAAAGTCCTTCAGTGTGTCTAACCTAAGTCTGTCTTGCTGCAATTTAAATAAACCACAAGCACTTACATTCTTTATCTTAGTGAAAGTGGATTGACTGAGGCATGTAGAATAAACTCACCCCTTGTTCCCTTTTGGAGAATCTTCTCCGTATTCGGACTGCAGTTCTTCTCAAATCTCAGAAGCCCCATCTCTTTTCATGGTATCATACACACATGGGTGACTTCAGGAAATAAACTTAGTGAATGAAATATAGGAGTAATACAGATATTCTGAAACCGGAGTGACAGGAGAAGAAAATAGAAAGTTATTTTATTTTCAAAGCAACAAAGTAGGAGGTTGATTGGAAAAGGTGAAAGATGAGAGAGAGGGAAAAAAATTTGTCATTGAATGATATTTTCATCGGAGAGGAAAATAAGTACCAACAAATGAAATCTGACTCATCTTTGCAAGTTTCACCACGCATGGAAATGTCCCTTTAAAATTTCCCGTAAGCGGTTGCTGGCTGCGGGATTTTTCCAGTGTAAAGGGAATCTGAGTTCAGGAGGCCAGGGAATGCCAGAAGAAAAGGGATTTTTTGATGTTGGGGTTCTGAGACTGTCAGTTTAAAAAATGAAAGTAATATAGAAGGGGCAAAGTGGCATTTATCATGCCATCTCTCCAGGCTCCTGTCTCTTTAATCAGCTAGCCTGATTTGCCCAGTAAATGATTCCTGAGAGTGTGTGTGTGTGTGTGTGTGTGTGTGTGTGCGCGCGCGCCCGCGCGCGTGTGTTGTAGCTCTGTCAATCCTTGGATTAGAACCAATGATTGCAGCTTGTAGGAGGGCTGTCCAGGGCCAGATTGTACGAGGTGTCTCAGTGCCAGAGTATGAGGAGAGATAATTACTGAGAAGTCACACTCTCTCCCATCCTTGGCTTTCTTGTGGTGTCCTTCAGCAAAACAGTGGATTTAAATTTCCTTCCACCAGCTCGAGGGCAACGCAATCTGTCAGGAAAGAAAGAAAGAAAGAAAAAACCCGAACCTGACAAAAAAGAAGAAAAAGAAGAAAAAAAAATCATGAAAACCATCCAGGCAAAAATGCACAATTCTATCTCTTGGGCAATCTTCACAGCGCTGGCTGCTCTGTTTCTCTTTCAAGGTAAGAGCTTGCTATTGATTTGCCTACAGTCGACCCAGGAATTGGACAGTGTGCTGTTGATGATCCGCAGACTCTCTGAGTCGGCTCTGCTGTGCGGTTGGTTTGCAGGTGGGGGAGAGAGCGTCCGAGCAGCATATGGCTGGGACTTCATCCTCCCTCCCGGGCTGTGAGGATATTGATTTGATGCTGGCTGCTGCCGGAACGGTGGGTGGGTGTGTGGCGCGGGGGGGAATGTACGTGCAGAAGTAAAATGTGTCTGGGGCTCCCGTGCGGTACGTGGCTGTGTGCTGGTCCCCTGGACCTCCGTACATTCTTGCACACACACGATAGATGGAGACACATGGAATCGCGGATTCGGAGGGCGACGGGGCTGCTGACGCGTTGCTTATGGTACTGGGAAGAAATTACGAGAGGAAACTTTAAATATCTATCGGCCAGTAAACTTGCAAAGCTTCTGCAAGGAGCAAACAGAAAATGCAGGCTAGGCATAATCAGGTACCTGTGCATCGTGGTCAGAGAGCCAGCTAGAAGGGCTGGATCAGTCTGCAGCAGTGGTGGGCAGCCGAGGTAGTTTCCCATGTGTTTTGGGGTGTGTTTGTGGAGGGGGGCAGCGGGGCGTGGTAACAAGCAGATGAGAGGCTGTAGGAGCCAGCAGGGCTCTGAAATTCCGGAAAGCTCTCCTAAGTTGAAGGGAGAGGGGCATGAAGTGTCGAATGCTAATGTTTGGTTTCTTTCTCTTCTGGGAAGCTGAGACGGAGCCGAGGGGCTGCAGTTGGGGCCAGGCTTGCTGGGGGTGAGCGCGCGCTGTGACGTCGCCCTGCGGTGCTGGGGTGGCTTGGGATCCGCTTCAACCTTGAGTCCACTCGCTGCGCCGGTGGCCCCGCGCTCTGTCCCGGCTTCCAGGTCCCAGCAGCCGCGTTCCCTGCCCACCTTCTTGCTCCCACCCACCCTGTCCTTTGAGGGTCTGGCTTGCCTCGTTCTTTTTTGAAGATCCCTGCACTCCCAGGGACTGAGACGGGCAGAGAAACTTTCCCCGGGTGGTCCAACACCGTCTCCCAGAGGACCCCGCGTGGCAGCTCAGCCCTGGCCGCTGGGTCCCCAGAGGAAAGTTCACTCCCAGGGGGTGGAGAAGGCTGAGGAGTCCCACGCACCCGATTCCCTTCCCCACTGCAGCACGGGGCTTTCACGGTCCGGACTGGTGCCCACCTCGGGTCCTGCTGACCTCCCTCTGAGGGTGGGCTTTGGGGACTGTCCCCTTGCCATAGTTGCAGGGCTGACCACGCAAGGGAAGAATCAAATGCGTGTGTACCTTCGGCTGGGGCTCGAGGGGGAGGAAGGGGGCCCCGGAGGGATCTGAGTTGGATGCAAGCAAGTCCACTGTGCGGGATCTCCTTGCCTCGCCTGCTGCACCCAGCCTCGGGGGCGCCGGCCTCGGGGTGTCTCTCCTCCCTCACGGGGTGGTGGGTGTGAGAGTGAAGGAGGCCACGTGGCGGCAGCCCTGATTGACTCCTCTTACGTAACAAGGAGCTGTGGCAGCATGTGTGTGTGTGTGTGTGCGTGCGTGTGCGCGCGAGCGCTTGCGCGCGCGCGTGCAAACCCCTGCTTGTACTGGGTGAACGGGGGCTCGCCCAGTGAGGTCAGAGCCCCAACTCTGGCAGCGGGGAAACTGAGTCCAGAGACAGGTAGCCTCAGGGAAACAGCTTCTATCATGCTAACCACAGAAATGGAAACTAACTAGGCAAGGGGTGGAGTGAGGGGTCAGAGGAAGGGACAGGGAAGGTCCCAAGACCTCCAGAATTTCCATCTGTCCTGAGGTCTGTGTCTCTTCCATCTGTAACTTCAAACCCGAGACAATGGCCAAAATTCCACCATCCACAGCCCCACTGGCTGCATGCCAGGAGCCCCAGGGCCATACCGAATTTACATATAAATTAGCATACATGATTTTTTTTTAATCAGAAATAAATGCAGGGAAGCATAATATTTGCTCATACTTTGAATCATTCCTGAATAGCTGGGAAGGAAGTGGTGATGCAGAATTCTCCAGGGGGAATTCTGATTTTGCGTTCTTGTTGCCGTCTTGGGGTGGGGATGGAGGTGACTTGGTTACCCCAGCTCTCCTCACATTCTACCAAATCCTGCTTTTCCTAAGACGAATAACGGCCTTATTTGTACTACCCACCTCTAGCCAGTTCTGAATAGCCTTCAAAGTGTCCCAAAAGAACCGGGCTGCCCAATTTTAAGGCAAAGGGACCCCCGAGACCCCTGAGCCACATGCCGGTTGGACCAGCCAACATGATGTGTGTTTTCTCTCCAAGGGGGTGGGAGCTGGAGTCGGCCAGCTACCTCTTATCAAACTCACAGAATTACTGAGGCAGCCACGTCTTGCCTGCAGTAATCCACCCCTATCGCATTGACCCAGTGGGACTAGTTAGAATGCAGTACACATTCTAAGGCAATTTTTTCTTCTCCTCTGTTTTTGTTTTAAGCTGGCTCTTCCTAAAGCCGTTACTTCCCGGGTTTCCTGCCTTCTTGAAAAGGTGTCCAGGGCTAGGGGCAGGTGACGGACCCCTCCCTGACCTGCTCCTCACCTCTACCCCACCAGCAACCACGATCCAGCTTAGATGGGGAGGGAGTCAGCACTGATCAGGGATGGGTGGGCGGAGGGTGATTAGCGCGCTGGGCTCTGGCCCTAAGAAGATCTGAGGCTGATTAACAAGAGCTCCTCCTAGTTCCTGGGAACCAGAGTGAGGACGGAGGACCGGGATTAGGCGCTGTCCTTTTCAGCACACCGCCCACCTTCTGCCACTGAGAGGCTCTGAAAGGAATGGCTGGTGGTGCTGCAGCTTCTCTCCTTCTAGTAACCCGACCATTTCTCCTTCGAAGGATTAATGCTCCTTTCAACGCTTTCCGAGGAGCTTGGCTAGATTCCTACCTTACCTTTCTCATTTTCTCTCACCTTCTCACATCCCACCTCAACACACCTGCCCACTTATACACAGGCAGGGCAGCAGGGAAGGGAGAGGAGATGGGGCTAGGCTCACACTCTCGTTCTCTGGGCACCAGCAACATGGACACCGTTCAGCTGGGCGGATTGGCCAAGTTCCTGCCACTCACAGTAAACACTTGGGTGCCAGCCACAGCCTGAGCTGGGCAGTGCTTCTGAGATGTGAGGGGGGCAGATGAGACCATAACAACGTTTACTGGCAAAGGGAAAAATCGGTTCGGGGTGATGGGATCCTGGGCCTGATGTAAGTAGTGTGGGCACTTGGAAGCATGGCCGAAAGAAAAAAAAAATTCAGGGGCGACTGCAGAGGAGCTTCACAGTGTGGACCCCGGCTGCCAGGCTTGGAGCTGCCAACTGGGGGCGAGCCACGGGTGAGCCGTGGGTGGCACACCAAATGCAGCTCACCTCCATCCTTCACACACGGTGACGGTCCTCGGAGCATGTGACCGAGGTGGCCGGAGGGTCCCAGCCGGGGCCATTCTTGGGTCGCAGCTTTAGTTGCCAGGCACACAGCCTTGTCCTGGCGCTGCTTCTTGCCTTTATCAGTTTTAAAGCCAAATATGAGCCCTGGAACCCCTTCTCATCCTGTGACATCTGCCCCTGACTTCCGTGGTTTCCCAGTGGCCTCTCCTGTGGTGCTGAGATGAAGGGTGCTGAGCTGTGTCCCTGAAGGGCCTCTGCTAGTGCTCTGCTCGTGTGCTCTGCCAGGTGCTGTGTCCTAGCGGCTCCCCGGCTCTCTGCCCCTGCACCCATGCAGCCTGGCAGCCATGAGGAGCCGTGACCCAGGCTGGGGCCGGCTATGCGTCATGGATGGGCCGCACCAGCGCTGGCTTTGGCCACACTTTATCCCTTGGGACGAGGTGAGCTATCTCAACATCCTAAGCAGTGGTGACATTTCTGAGTCAATGTGGGACACGTGATTCTGGGACATCCAGGAACATGCTGGAAGGATTTGAGAAGCTCTTGCCCTCTGCTCCTGGTGGAACCACTTTGGAGAGGACCGTTGTGTCTAGGATTTGTCTCTGTTCCAGAATTTTGGGGTTTGGAGCTCATGACCTGCTCTTGCCCCCCAACTAGAATGATAAAGATGCAAAATACTCCCACTTTGCTTTAGAGGTAACCTCAGCAGAGGTCCTACAGACCCTTCAAATACCCTAATGAGTGTGCTTGCCAGATTTCCAGCCAGTTCTGGTGGCCTGAGTACAGCTGGTACAGCTGGTACAGGTACATCCAAAGTCAAAGTCCCCCACGCTTTCTGTAGGTGGAAATACTTCCCTCCGCGCGCCCGTCTCCCCACCTGCCTGCCAGGATGCGGAGCAACTCCCCTGGGTGTTGTAAGGACTCATTAAGGCTTGTAACGCGGCAAACATGCGGTGCTAGGTGGAGCTCCATGCTGAGCCTGCTGGTATTTACGCAGCTCCTTCTCTTTCTGCTCTACTGGCTTGTTGCATGTTTACTTTATGTCTGTAGTCATTTGAAATCCAATAAAACTAATTAAACATAAAAAGTGAAAACACTCAAGAATAAGGTAATCGATGGTGTACAGGTCGGATGGGGTTGGGTACCACATCTTCCCAGGTGTCTCCTCCCACCTGGTGTCAGAGGCCTCCTGCCCTTAGAGGATGTGCTGGTGAAGACAGGAAGGGATTTAGAAGAAACGTGCGGCGGGGACCATACCTCCCATCGTTTTGTAGGAGGAGACTGTTCAGGGAGGGGCAAGGGGGTGGGGCCAATGGCAGGGGGAGGGGCCCTGGGGAGGAGGAGGGTGGAGCCAAGAGTTTCAGAGGGAAAAAACACAGCTCTAAGCTGTACTGGCAGGGAGTGGGAAGAAGAGGACTCCATCCTCTGCCTTGACTGATTTCGTCCAGTAACCTCTGGAATTTGTATTTTATTTTATGTATTTATGTATTTGCTTCTGCAACCTTCTGGACTGGGCCCGCTCTCGCTGTGGCAGCTTAAACTTACAAGAGCTTCAGCGAAGAGATGTGTGTGTTCCTCCGCCATCCCTCTGCTTCTCCCTCTCCCTGCTTCTCCCTCTCTTCCTCTGCCCTTTCCTCCCTCCCTCTTTCTGCCCTCTCTCCACCTCTTCTCTGCCCTCCCTATTCTCCTTCTCTCTCTCCCCTTTTCTTTCTCCCTTTCATTTTCCCTTCTCCTCCGTGGGAAACATAACTGATCAGCTGACAGATCTGGGTCAAGCTGGCAGGGGTTGCTCCGCCTTGCACAGGCTTGCCTAGGAGAGGAGGGGAGTCTGTCCTCCCAGGTCACAAGGAGCCCAGATGACACGGTGCAATGATAGTGAGGGGACCAAAGAACCAGTGGCGAGTTCATGCCCCATAAGTGTGGCTGGGACCCCCCTGACGGCAGCGTCCTCAGCTGTTGCGTGTCCCCGACACCCCAGTGTTCCACGTCCCTTTTCCCTTTGCCTCTTTCCTGCTTCTGTTTAGTTTCTGCACCCTGCCTGTTCCCGTGTCCTCGTTCTTCTTTCTGCTTGCCTCCCTACCTTTTCTCCTCTTTCCAAAACCAAGACAGGAGATCTCAGAATCTCCCCCCCTTAAGTCATATTAGAGAAATGGCCTTTTGTTTACTTGCAAGAAGAAAAACAGAAACTCTGCCAGAAGAGCTCTGTAAGTCATTTGCAAACCGCAAAACAAACCAACAACGATTCACATTTTCATTGCTGAGAAAAAAGTATTTCAAGAGAGACTGTCAAGCTGAGAAACCAAATATTGGAAAACATGTTCCTCAGCTCTGTTACTAAGGACATCTTAGGTTACTAAATTTGATTTCTTTCTTTTGTTTTTTGTTTTTGGCTTCTCGAAGAGTGTTGTCCTTTACAGTAATAAAAGAATGTTCAAAAGATGGGCTGGTTTTGGCTTCAATTGCTCATTCAAATTCACTCTCCAGAGGTGCCTCCTCTGCTTCTCCTTGGTGGTGGTGTCACCAAAGTCTAATCCAACACAGACTAGATCTAGTTGTTTACTTGTCCGTTGGTTCAGTCACCTGGCAAGTGTTTATTGAGTTCCTGTTATGTTCCCTGCATTGTCGTAGGTGCTGGGAATATATCAGTGATCAAAGCAACTAGAGACAGAGTATGGGGACTTCCCTGGCGGTCCAGTGGTTAAGACTCCATCTTCCAATACAGGGGGTGAGAGTTGGATCCCTGGTTGGGGAGCTAACATTCTACAGGCCTCGTGGCTGAAAAACCAAAACATGAAACAGAAGCAATATGGTAACAAATTCAATAAAAGACTTTAATAATGGTCCGCATCAAAAAAAAAATCTTAAAAAAAAAAGAGTGCAGTCTCCCAGATTTGATTTGTTTTTTCTGTTGTTGTTTTTTGCGGTACGCGGGCCTCTCACTGCTGTGGCCTCTCCCGTTGCGGAGCACAGGCTCCGGACGCGCAGGCGCAGCGGCCACGGCTCACGGGCCCAGCCGCTCCGCGGCACGTGGGATCCTCCCCGACCGGGGCACGAACCCGAGTCCCCCACGTCGGCAGGCGGACTCTCAACCACTGCACCACCAGGGAAGCCCTGATTTGCCATTCTTTATAATCACATTGGGAAGAACCAACAGGGCCAGAAGCAAGGGGGGCGTGTTGCGTGTCACGGCCTCCTGCACAGTTGCTTGTGCAAATTATGATGGGTGGGGAGAACGCAGCAACCCTGGATGCTTGTGTTTAGATGGGGAGCGCTGGGGGAGGAAGCTCCGCCTGGCTCTGGGTCCATCATGCAACAGCTGCTGCCTCTGCTACGCCACCTTGACTCCTGCCGCAAGGGGCTCAGGGGTGTGTGATGCTCTCTCAGTTAGCACAAGGATGGTGAAACCTGGCGTGAGGTGGTTGGCTTTGTGACTGTTGGCTCTTGTCATTCGAGTTATTGGTTGATTCTTGGCGCCGCTGCCATCCTGTGCAGCGGCCTGTCCACCACGTTTGTGCCCTGCCTTCTGCATAGAACTAGACGGTCAAAGGGGGCAAGGGGGGCCACTTACACAGGGCCGGGCAGGGTTTGCTGAGGCAGCTGGTTGGGGTGCGGCAAATGCAGTTCAGGGGACTCTGAGGGATTCAATTTTCAAGGTAGACTTAAGATGACCTCCCTTCTGAGAACCTATTTTTTTTTTTGCTACCCACTCATCACACCCTAATTTAGGCTTCCTGGAATAATAGACATGCGTCGTCATCTATTTGTTCTCCTCTGATACTCCAACAGTGGTTGGGACACAAGTCTTCTTTCAGTTGTCAACTAGTGCGTTCAGCCTTATGTACCCAAAGGGGATCGAGCTCTTCTTCCGCTCCCATTGTGTGCTGTGGCTGCCCCCCGGATGCTTTAGGAACATTGCCTTCCCCACTGCTTCCATCTGCATTTCCACAGTGGTGGTGATTCTTCTTAGCTTTTTCCCTGGAGAACAGGTAGGTACCTTTCTCAGGGATCCGTGATTCTTCTAAGTCAAGCAACCTGGAGCAATTCTACCTCTTCTGAGCCTGTCTCAGATGGTAGAAGGTCCTCGGTGGGTAGGTGCGACGTGTCTTTATTTGCAATATTCCCATTTTGTAAGCCAGTGGTCTTCAAACGTGTTCTGCCATAGAATCACCTGAGGAGCTTTCTAAAAGTGTCAATGTCTGGACCCCATCCCAGAACAATTACATCACAGTCTCTTTGTGAGCTGTCTGGATATTTTTCAGAGCTCTCTAAGGGGTTCCAATCTGTGGCCAGGTTTGAAAACCATACCTCTCAAGTCATCTGAAAATGTTCTCCAACCTGGAATAAGACACATCCACTCCCTGAGCCTCAGTTGCTTGATCTCTAAAATAAAGCAGTTGGACTAAAAGATATTTCGAGTTTCATTTCAAGTCTCCCATTTTGCAATTCCTCAAATCATCTTTCTGAGTCTAGTCCTTGAAAGGTAGTGGTGCTAGAGGAAAATATGCAGAAGCAGTCTCTGTTTGTAGGAAGCTAAGAATACGAACACAGTCACAGACGGACGACCGAAGTCGGAACGTGTGAGCGGTGTGTGTGCACACAAACACTACACACTGTGTCGTACATACCGCGTCCCATGTCTATACACACAGGCGCTTCTTCGTCGAGAAGGCGTCCTTCAGGTGGGACGGAAGGATGAACTAGGCACGGCATTTCAGGCAGGGGGGCTCAGGAGCGATGCCGATCAACCCTATAGGAGAAATTCAGGAGCCTTGGAGTACGTGAACATGGGTCAAGAACGAATGCGTTAGAGGTGGATTTAGAGCGAGCTAAGTGGCGGTGAGCCTTGGCAGAAACTCCATTCATAAGCGTGAAGCTTTGCATCTCTCTCTCTCCTGGCCTCCACTCCCGCTCGTTCCCCAGGAACTGGCTACGCACCCTGATGCTTCCACTGCTCTCCTTCTCACAGGCAACAGGGGCTCCGTGCTCAGAACCCCAGTGGCAGTTTGGCAGCTACTCCCTCCCGTCCAAGCCAGGTCAGATCCTGCAGTGCAGGCAGCAGTGAAAGCCTGCCTGTTTGCACGGAGTCAGCAGGTGTGGGAGGCGCCGGGGGAAGCGGCGCTGTCATGCAAATTTGCACCAAGTGCGGTCACTGGGTGACTCACAAAGTGTTCACGCTCTGTGTCAGGCAAGCCAGAGTCGCAGCCAGCCGAGCCCAGAGGAACATTCACGATGGCTTAGTTCAATCCCTCTCTTGGAGCTCTAATACCCCCCAAAGTGCAGCTGCAGTGGTCCCCTAACTTCTGTCTCCAGTATGGGGGGAACTTGAGTCTCTCCAGAGAGCTATTGCATCTGACCGTTCAGGAAGACAGGGAGACAAAGCAGAAGGAGAATCTGTCTTCTGATCGATTCCAGCCATTTGCTCGAGGTCTGGAGAGAACACGCAACATAGTGGCTGGGTGGCCTGGGTCCAAACCTTGGCTCTGACACTTCCTCGTCTGAAACCTTTGGCGATTTAATCAACTTCTGTGGGTGATTCAGTTTCCTCTTGTATAAAAATGGAGCTACTTCTGAGTCTTACCTTTAAGGCTGGTGTGAGGATTAAATAATTTACTGCAGATAAAGTGCTTGGCACATAGTAAGCTCTCAATAAATATCACCTAAGAGTATTATGATTGCTGCTAATACGACTACCCACAGGACAAGGCTGATTTTTCTTCCACATGACTTTCCTTCAAACATTTGAAAACAGGATTCCCTCCCCTTCTCCCTTAGTTAAATACTCCAAGCTTTTCTCCTATTTTTCTGTATAATCATTCATAGATAGGGTGCTGATGGCCCTTTTCTAAAGTTATTCTGGCTACTTTATGTTCTTTTGAAGGTAAATCTCCCAGTGTGCTCTGAGTAGCCCAGAATATTACAGGATGCGGCCTCTCCCGATTCCAGATCAGGATGAAATGAAGTCTCAGCTCTTTGGAAAGGCATGACCCAGGGGCGCCGGCCTCTCCCCTCACCCCACTCCCGTTCTGTGGGTTCCTAGGGGTTTTCTGAGGCTTCTGCCTCCTAGTACGCGTGCATCTGCTCTCTCTGCTGAGGGCTGCCCTGTCCACCTGGAAAACGCTTGTTATGACTCGCGACAAAACTCCAGCCTCAGCGTCCCTTTGAAGCCCCTCCTTCTCTCTTTTCTGCCTCCACTGCTCTGGCACTTCCTTCCGGCCTTCGTGTCGGCTGCCATCTGTGTGGCTACCTGCTGACACGTGTGTCTCCCCTCACTGGACCCTGAACTCTTGGAGGCCCGGGACTGCCTTGTGTATCTGCACACTAGGCACAGTACTTGACACACAGGCGACCAGTGCTTACGGAAAAGACAAAAGGGGGGAGAGAGAGAGAGAGATGCCCTTAGGTTTATGAGGAGCCATAGAACCCTGTAGACTCAGGGTGAGCTGTAATTAACCCTTCCTTCTCCTATGCCTGTGTTGTACTGTGCACACGGCAACCTGGCCTCAAAACTTACCCTTTCTGAAGTCTTTTTATTAGATTCAACTCATATCTTCCTCCGAAAGATCTTTTTTGGACCCTGAATATGTAATCCCACACATCAGTAATCCCTCCTGGTTATAACCAGATGTAAACCAGATGTTATAGGCATCCAGGGAGCGGGAGATGAGCTCACTCTTTCTGGCTAAACTCACCCAAGAGCAGGAAATGGGACCTCCAGTGGTCAGCGGGTCAGAAGTGTGGAGGAAGGGATGCTCTCTGAACCACTTTTGCATCAGAGGGAGCGCCAGGGGCCAGGGAAGGGTGCACCTGAGAAAAGAGGAGAGTGACTGGGTGGGTTTGTTTATCTGCAGAAGGCAAAGTGGACGAGTGCTTCTTACCTGCTTCTTCAAACCTACTCTGCCTCTTTCTTCACCATCCATCCCTCCCCACCCCACCCCACCCCGGGGCATTTGACTGTCCTCTAAACAGCCAGAGGACACCTGGCCCAAACATGAAAAGATTGACAACCTTTTTTCTCAATGCAGTTGGTGGTGCACAGACATCTGCAGGTCGAGTAAACCATTTTGCCCAGTCTGAAGGCAAATAAGAATAATTATTCTATATTTCTTCTCCCTTTCCCCGTAAAGCTTCTGAATAGAAGGATCCAGATATCTTATCACCACTTCTTCATTACTTTCTTGCACGGCTGAAGCCTTGTCCAAGGCTGGAATAGTTTAATCATCAAACCCGGAAGCGTTTTCGGACTTCTAGGGCTGCGGGAGGTACCTTGGAATTAGCCCCATCTCCCGCCTGAACAACCGTCCCACCTGAATGATGTTTGCTAATTCCTGCTCGCCAACTCCAGGATTTCCCGTGAGCAGACGCTCGCTGCCAGAGCCGTGGTCCCAGTTCCGGCTGTCTATCCAAATCGCCTGTGGAGATTGTCATCAGCGGAGGCCCAGGTTCAGCTCACAGACATTCTCATTAAATGGATCAAAATGGGGCAAGGTCACCTCTGCTTTGAAACACCTATGACTCTGCAGTGCAGATAGAGTGGAGATCAACCGACACTAGCCTCCCTTTGCATAGTGGATAAACTCTGTGGGAAAACACTGTTCAGTCTAAATTCTATCCTTCCTCTTTATAAACAGGGCTCTAACTTTGTTCAGGGCAGCGATGTGCCTGTTTATAATACGTACCCCTGAGGTTTTCCTTAGAGCTGAGGATGGCCACACCGTGCGGGCCAGGCCAATGGGAAGTGAGCAGAAGTTTCCCGGGTGGGAGTTTGAGGGTTACACTCAGGAAGGCTGTGCTTTGTGAACCTTACCACCCCCCCCTCCCCCAGGCTTTTCTTGACTGAGAGCCTGGCATACTACCCGGGGGTCCAGGCACCAACTTGCGAACGGGAGGACAAAATGGCATCAGGATGGCAAACACACCCAGAATGGCAAACCAGGAAGCTCTTAGGTTGAACGAAATGGACTTGTTGATTTAGTAACTCGAAAATAGCTGAGCATGAAGAATTTCACGTGGCTCAATCTAACAGAAGGACCCCAAGTTCAAGATACCATAGCAGTGATGCCAGCTCTGGAATACCTGTGTCCACACTTACTATTTATGGGAAAAAATTCCCCATATAATTAGGTTTCAGTTACTTGCAGTTGAATACAATCCTGGAGAATCTACATGGAGCAAAAATTTGCCTCTTCCTAACCTATGCCAGTGAGAGCCACTCCAAGTACAAGTAATATTGTGGGATGCAGTTTCTTTCTAAGCTAAGACTATTATGGACCCAAGTGATCTTATCTTGACATTCTTAGTTCCTTCCCGTCTTTATCACGGGCATAACTTCTAGACCACTAATCATCCTGATAACTATCTTCTGAAGTTGCTCCACTTTGATAATGATCCACTAAAAGGCATTACCAGAGAGATTGTTCCTGATGTAGTCTGATAGGCAGGGTGTGGAGTGGGCTATTACCTACCACAGTTTGGACTGTTTTATTATTATATTATAGGACTACTTCATTATATTTTATTATTATATATAGGACTATATTAATTTTATTATTTAATATTATAATTTTATTATTATATATAGGACTACTTTATTATATTTTATTATTATATATAGGACTATATTAATTTTATTATTTAATATTATAATTTTATTATTATATATAGGACTACTTTATTATATTTTATTATTATATATAGGACTATATTAATTTTATTATTTAATATTATAATTTTATTATTATATATAGGACTACTTTATTATATTTTATTATTATATATAGGACTATATTAATTTTATTATTTAATATTATAATTTTATTATTATATATAGGACTACTTTATTATATTTTATTATATATAGGACTATATTAATTTTATTATTTAATATTATAATTTTATTATTATATATAGGACTACTTTATTATATTTTATTATTATATATAGGACTATATTAATTTTATTATTTAATATTATAATTTTATTATTATATATAGGACTACTTTATTATATTTTATTATATATAGGACTATATTAATTTTATTATTTAATATTATAATTTTATTATTATATTATAGGACTACTTTATTATATTTTATTATTATATATAGGACTATATTAATTTATTACTTAATATTATAATTTTATTATTATATATAGGACTACTTTATTATTATATTAATTTCTTTTCCTTTTGAGATATTCCACACGATCGCTTATTGGCGCTGCACTCATTCCCCTGACTAAAATTATTCAAGACCTCTCCCATCCTTGCTTTTAAGTGTATGAAATTTCATTTCACGTGGGTCCATTATTTAAATCCATTGAGACTATTTTTGTATTCTGATAAGCTGTCACCATCAGCTTCGTGTCATCCCCAAGTGATATAGACTTGTCACATCCACATCACCAAGGTGAATGATTTAAAAAAAAAGCAAAATCATAGATTCAAGGGCCTGGCCGAGTTCTTACTTACATTTATATTTCATCCACTCTAGAATGATTTATTCAGACCCTACTGTGTGCTGGCCATAAACAAGGGGTCCTAGTTCTTATACTCAGTGAAGTAAGACAGTGCAATACAACATGCTATGTGCTGGGATAAAAGCAAGTCATGTTTGCTATGGCCGCATCTAGATTTCTGAGGTCAGAGAACTCTTCTAGAAGGAAGAGATGTTAAAGCTGAGACACCAAGGTGAAGAGATTCAACCAGGCAAGAGGAGAGAAAAGTGTTACAATGAAAGGAAATGGCGTAGGCCAAAGCCTAGAGGCAGGGGAGCATGGTAGGAATTCAGGAATCCAGTATCCCATCTGGCTAGATTGGATGTGTTTGGATAGTTTGTGGGGAATAAAGCGGGGGTGGAGGGGCAGGTTGTAGGTAGAAAGACAAGGGGTGTAGGTAGAGAAGTAGTCACAGGTCAGACCTTGAATGGCTTTATGGTTCCTGCCTGTTAAAGAGTGTATTCTGAGGGAAGACAGGGTGTGGAAGGGCTATATGCCCGACAGCAGCATGATTAGCTTTGCAGTTTTAATCAATAAATAACATTATTTGGGTTACTTAAAAATGTTAAAGTGTTCCTCTTGTTGCGGTGGGGGAGTGAACTAAAAGGGGACAAGAGTAGAGGGTATGGCAGCCAATCAGGCATGAGTTAACCAGGTGAGAATATGTGGCAGAGACTTAGAGACACAGGTATCCAAGGGTCCTGGACTTAGAGGGTGTGACCTGGAGATGGGGAACAAAAACAATGGTGTGTGAGAAAGGGAAATGGAAGGGGACTTCTAGCATCCGGATAAATGGGACACAGGCAGGTTTTCGGGGAGTGGTGATGAATGCAATTTGGGTCATGATGGTTTTATTGGCGTACACAGAGTACTGCACTATGAAGTTAGCTGGACGGGTCTGGAACCCTGGAAAGTTATCTGAGCTTGAACGAAGATGGTCTTCACCACAGACACGGTTAATTACCCAGGAAGAGAGTAGAGAGGAGGTGAAGAGAAATGGGGCAGACAACTAGGATTTAAGGGTTGGGAAGGGACAAGATCTTGGGAAAACGATTGACGAGAAGTGGCCAAAACATGGGAGAAAAACCAGGAGAGGATGAGGGCATCGGGGTCAGAGAATGTGTGTTTGGGGAAGGCAGGAGTGTTCGCCTAATCAGACGCTGCTGAGGATCAAGTAAGGCCCGACTTAGGGATGAGAATATCTTCTATCCTCTTGGGAGAACGGTCTTGTGGGCTGGAGCCATAGTGTGGGGATAAAGTCGGGTGAGAATAAAAATGTGGATAATTATTTCAAATTTTTTTAAAGAGAGAGAAAGTAGGGAGACCAAGGGTGGGCTGCAGTTGGAGAGAAGGTTGTTACCTTTGTAAGACGGGGAAGCCGGCTCTGGATGCGTGTGGTGGGGGCTGCTAACGGGGGGCGTGAAGGGAGGCACAGGAGGTGCCTGACTGGGTGAGGGCACTCGGGGAATGCAGGGGGTGGGGTGGGAGCAAATCTTGAGCACAGGCAGAAAAATGGGTCTCAAAGAGAAGGGGACAGAGCAGTATCGTTAGCGTTTACAGTATAGAAGGAGCCACATGTTTGGAAATACTCATTACCATTGGATTCAGCCACAAATGACAACAACACACAGGGAGAGGGGTTTAAAGAAGATAGGAATTTCTCCCTCTGGTTACAAAAACATTCCACTGTGTTCCTGGCTGGAGTTCCTGAGGGACTCCATCCTGTCTGTGGTTTGGATCCGTTGTACATGGTCTAAGTTGGCAGCATCCTTGGGCCAGGCCGTGGGATGAAAGGGAAGCAGCACAAGAAGGGGCAGAATGCACCCGGGGACTGCGTCCCAAAGAAGCCCCCTCCCCGGAAGCCCTCGCAGGACACCCTTCCTCACACGCCCTGGGCCAGAGCTTGGTCACACGGCCACGCTGAGATGCAGGAGAGGGTGGGGAAGGTACCATCCACTTTGGATGACCACATGCCCAGACAAATTCAGGGGCCTACAACCATGGAAGAAGGGGGCTGTGACTATCAAGAGGCAGTTGGCCTGTTGTATGAAAGGCGGGAGGTTAAACTTCCCTTGACGAGGAAGGATGCGAGAGGACCTCAGCCTAAACAAGAAACACGTGGCTAAGGCATCGGCACTCTGTGCTCTCACCCTGGATTTTCCACGTCTCTAGTCATCAGGGAATTGCAAATCAAAACCATAATTTGAGGGCTTCCCTGGTGGCGCAGTGGTTGAGAGTCCGCCTGCCGATGCAGGGGACACGGGTTCGTGCCCCGGTCCGGGAAGATCCCACATGCCGCGGAGCGGCTGGGCCCGTGAGCCGTGGCCGCTGAGCGTGCGCGTCCGGAGCCTGTGCTCCGCAGCGGGAGAGGCCACAACAGTGAGAGGCCCGCGTACCGCAAAAAAAAAAAAAAAAAAAAAAAAAAAAACCATAATTTGATACTACTTTATGCACGTTAGGATGGTTATCAGTTTTTTAAAATGGTGACGATAACAGAGAAGCTGAATTAGGACCCTTGTGCGCTGCTGGTGGGAAGGTAAAGCAGTGCAGCCACTGTGGAAAACAGTTCTTCGTTCCTCAGAAAGTGAAAAATGGAACTGCCATATGATCTAGCAATTCCACTTCTAGGTATAGACCCCCAGACGTTGAAAGCAGAGCCTCAAACAGATATTTGCACCCCAATGGCCATAGCAGCGTTATTCACAATAGCCAAAAAGAGAAGCAACCCAAGTGCCCATCCGTGTAGGAATGGATAAACAAAATGTGGTCTCTACATACAACCAAATAGCATCCAGCCGTAAGGAAACGAGTGAATAAAATCCTGACACAGGCTATAACAAGGAAGGACCTTGAAGCCATTACGCTGAGTGAAATGTCAGACACCAAGGGACAAATATTGTATGATACAACTTCTATGAGGTACTTAGAATAGGCAAATTCATAGAGACAGAAAATAGAAGTTACCAGGAGCCGGGGATGGGGAGTTATTATTTCATGGGTATAGAGTTTCTGTTTGGGATGATGAGAGATTTGGGGAGATAAATTTGCTGGCTGTACAGCACTGTGAGTGTTCCTAGCGCCACTGAATTGTATGCTTAAAAGTGGTTAAAATGGTAAATTTTATGTTATGTGTATTTTACCACAATAAAGAAAAAGGGAAGCCTGCAAAGCAGCTGTCTTCGGCACCGGATGGATGCAGGCAAAGTTTTAAGCTTGGCGACAGGAAGCTGAAGAAGTTTATGTTTGGTAGTTTTTATTTTCTCTGAGTATAATTCGGGGAAGGTCTGTGTCTGCATGCGTGTGTATACAGGTTCTTGCGTGTGCCTATAGCTCTGTCAGCTGGCTTTCCCAGTAAGCAGAAGAGGACTGAACACAGTTGTTTGCATAGGGATGGAGAGCACTGGCCAGCAAAGCCGAGGAATTCCACGTAGTATTAATCACTCCTTTCCTCACAACATTCTTTTTTCTCTGGATTTTAAAATGATCGTTATCATTATTCTTTATTGAAGTGTGGAGGCTGATGTGCAATATTATATGTTCCAGGAGTACAACAGAGTGATTCATAATTTTTAATGGTTATACTCCATTTATAGTTATTAGAAAATATTGGCTATATTCCTCTTTTCCCTGGATCTGTAAGATGCGATATGACCTACCTCCAACTTATTTCCATCTCTTTTCCTGGTTCTTGGCCCACCGTCTAGGAGACGGAGACCTTCTCCCAGACATGGTCATCAGAGCTCATCTCCAACTCAGTTCTCACGTTAATTAACTCTGCAAGGAATTACACAGGTAGAGTTTTACACTGCCAGTTTACAGAACCTATCCATGTAAAATATATTTCTTGATTTCCACATCGACCAGAATATCCTTTTCTCATCCCAGTTCCATCATTAACTCTAACTTTAGAAATTGAGGGGTTTTTCTTTTTCCTGAAGGTTTTATTTTCCTCATCTGTAAATGGGATATTTAAACTTCCTTAGAATGTAGTTTTCACGTTTACTTGAATTATCCTGGGAAACTTGTCCCTCAATTCATACTGGAAAAGTAAAGCCAAGGATCTTAGGAGGTTTCTGAACAGTGTAGGTATTAGTGTCTGTCCCTCCCCATGAGGGCATCTGCACCCCCCTCCCTCCCGCCTCCCCCCTCCCACTCCCACAGTCACTCACAACTCATTTCCATTCTGTCTCTGAACCGGCCCTGCGTCTCCACCGACGGCTCAGGCTGGCATCACTGTCCACGGACTAACACTGTGTCTGAATAGTTCTCCTGCTACCAGTTTGCATCCCAGTTCAGCCCTTCCTCCATCTTCTCCATCATTAGTTATCTTGCTACAAAAACAAATTTTGCCACTTCAGTCATTAGCTAAAAATCTCCACTAGCCCACAGGGCTCTCAAGATAAAGCCAGAGTTCCTTAACTTGGCAGGGTCCTTACCTATCCTTCCCGATCCTGCCCCAGCCTCGGTCCTGCTCTGTCTCCCAGAACCCTCCCCTTACTGCTCTCCAGCCCCACTGACCTGGACACTGACCCCAACGCTGACCCTGGACACTGACCCCAACGCTGACCCTGGACACTGACCCCAACGTTGACCCTGGACACTGACCCAGAAACTGACCATAGATACTGATCACAGACACTGACCCAGAAACTGACCATGGACACTGACAGGACACTGACACCCTTTCACCTCTCGGTGACCTTGCAGAGCTGCTCTCTGCCGGGTCAGCACCAGTGCAACCCGGCACACACTTGTTTCAACGTTGAGAGGGACGGACAGAAGAGGGCCAGGAAGAGAATTTAAAAAGCTGAAAAAGGAGAACAGCAGGGTTTGGGGACCTGCTTTAACCCACTGATTCTATCTGTAGAGGATCCCTCCCAGAGGTTTCCTTGTTAGGAGCCGGCCTTGGAGTCCAGGGCTTCCGTCCAGTCTGATGTGAGCAAAGTCCCTGAATCAGAAAGTCTGGGACTTTCTAAAAGGCAGCTCTCTGCGTCTCAAGAAGCCCTTCTGGCGGGCAAGTCACCCTACATTTCGAGAACCGCTGATGTGAAGCAGTCATGCAGCAATAGGTGAGGAGCTCCGATTGGAAGGGCCGCCCCTCAGGGCTCTGTGGGCCTCATGGGAGGGGTCTCGGTTTCTCTGGAATATTCCCACCTTAGGAAAGAACACCAGACAAAGCAAGCTTCGTGGTATGGAAGCTATGGAAATATGTAGACTATGTAAGTAAATGCAAATTCCCTTTTGCTTGTGTTGCCAGAGTTAGTGAATAAAAATCCAGGATGTCCAACACATTTAAATTCCAGATAAACAACGCATAACTTTTAATTATGCATAGCACATACTTACATTAAAAAAATTATTTGCATTTTATCTGAAATTCAGATCGAACTGGGCATCTTATTTTTGCTCTGTTTTTATCTGGCACCCTAGTTTTGGTCCATACACGTTCGGTACCTAAGGAAAATAGCCTGATGAGAATTAGGAGACTAAACAGTGAAAGTAAGTTTTCACAGTTTATTTACTTTTTAATGGGGAGGTAAATGGTTTGGCAGGGGAAAAAAAAGGACGGCTGCTCTTTCTGGCTCATTGGATTATTTGTAAAATCTACATTTGGGAGAGAAAGAGAAGTAGAGAGACGGAGAGAGACAGGTGGTGGTTGAAAGTGGCCCATGTACCAGAAAGTTCCTCCGCTCTGTTGAGGAAACTGAGCACCTACTATGGTCCACGCCCTGGATCCACACCCCCGACAACAGAAATGAGGGGCAGCTTCAGGGAGACTGCAGCGCCTCCCCTGCAGGCTGCGCCTCCTGACAGCTTTTCTCCAGCCACCCCCCCACCCCCTTACCTGTCCCAGGTGGCAGGATGCCACCTCAGAGGGCGGGGCTGTGGTTCAAAGACTGGGGGATGAGTGACAGGCATGCTAACGGGATGCAGCCGAGGGAGCCGCTTGCTGACAGAACAATTTGCTGGCGCCCAGAATATCCGTCCCGATCGGCGAAGCGGAAGCCCGGGCGTCAGGAGAAATTTCAGGATTTTCTCATTCGCCGGGGCATCAGGATTTCTGGGAGCCGCACACTTCCCACGGCACTTTTCCAGACCTGCAGCCTTGACACGCTACCCACAGAGGCTTCCAGAGCCCCAGGAATAACAGGCAAAACGATTCCCTTTTTCTCCCTCCTGATCCACTGGTGTTGATGTAAATGACGGGAAAAGCAGTTTTCAGCTTATTTCCGAAGCTTAAAGCCTTCTTGAGAAGCCTATTATTGAAAAATCAGAAACTGCAAAGCAACTTCTTAGACAATGAATTAGCAGCTCAAGGAGCGCCTGTAAGGCCCAGCGCTCGGTAACTGGCTGCCTTGCAAATAGGAACTCCCCCGGGGGTTCAGTCATCAAACACGTGGCAACAGGCTGTCTGTTTCAACACAGTGAGTAATCAAAGGAGATTTGCAGTTAATCCAAATATAACAGAGGAGTATCCAGGGGAAGGCCAGGAAGAGGAGAAACTAGAAGAAAGGTGAGGGGTGGACCAGCGCTTTCCGACCTGGAGTTCCATGTGTCACTGGGAGAAGTTTGGGGGCCAGAAGGGCTGATCCACCCGAGCCCTTGAGGCACCAGCCACCCAGAGGCTTGGCTCTGCATGGACGCAAACCAGACAATGAACCCGGCACCTGCCTCTTCTGCTTGAACAGCGAGGTAAATTTGGGGAGGGAATGAACTTGCATTTGCTGATTTGCTTGACAGTTCTGGGTCCCAGACTGGTTTGAGGGGTGGGAGTCAGTCAGGTGGGGATGGACTTGTTACATCTGGAGGTGCCGGTTTGGTGGTGGTTCCACGTCGTCCTTCAGGGGACGGTTCCCAGCGTACGGCTATCACGGTGCTTCTCAGAGTGTGGTCAGCAGCGCCTGGGAACGTCTCAGAAATGCCGACTCGGAGGCCCTACCCCGCCCGGGACCTGTAAACGCTCAGAAACTCTGAAGAGAGGCCCAGCGGTGTGTGGATTAAGAGGGCCTTCAGGTGGTTCTGGTGGTCGCCCTTGCTCTAGCTTGAGAACCGCCGGGTAATGTGATCACCTGCATATGCCTCAGGTTGCCTGTGAGTGAAGCCCCGGCCAGCTCCAGATCCTGGAGCAATTCCGGGCCGACCACTACCCGTCCTGGTCCCCTCACGGGGCTTTGGGGCTGTGGGGAAAGAAACTGAACATTTATTAAATACATCCTAGTCCTCAGTACCAGGCACTGGTAAATGTTTTATGTGTGATATTTTATTCAATCCTTTCTACAATTTGTGAGCTGGGTGTTGCAGATAGGATTTTATTGCTGACAAAACTGTGGCTCAGAAAAGTCAGCTCGCCAGGGTCCAGACGTTTCCGGAGCCTATGCTCTTTTCACTGAACCCTACAGCACCTCTGACCCATGTGTCATCTGCCCACAGAACGCCTTGGGTGCCACCCACACAAAGCTCATGCCAGCCTGGCAGGGCCGGCTCTCCCTTCCACTCTCCCCCACCCAGTCGGCTCCTTGCCTCATGTTAATTTCCCACCTGAGTACTGAGCACTTTATAAATAGCAAATCTAAAATGAATTTTCTACCAGCGATCATTAGCTCCCTTGACATCCATTAAACATTCTCGCAAGCGGAGTGAAGTGACAAAAGGGATTGATTTTTACAGTATGCTTAATAGGGGAAAGAAAGAAAGGTGTTGACAAGTCTTTTTTTCTTTTTTTTTTCCTGTCCCGATATCATGAGGAATTTGAAATCAGTCAAATGACTTTTATCTGCAAAAAGGAAGGCTAGGATTGGGGGCAAGAGGAGAGAGGGTGGAGGGTAGCAGCATCCCAGCTCAGCCCATTCCTGCATCCGTGACGGGTAAACATGCAGTCAGTTAGCTAGTGCCATAACCACCAAGATGAATATGTCAGATTTAATGTTTCAAAATATATAGGGTCCGAGCCGGGGAGGGCGTGGGGCCTGGCGGGGGCTGGGAGCGGGTGGGGAGAGGGAAAATCAGCTCTCTTCTGCTGAAACTGTTGGAAGAATAAGTGTGTTGATGCGATAGCTGGAGTTGGAGAAGGCATATGAGGCACTGTAGCTGAAAATTCAACTTTGATTTCAATTTTCATATTTGTCAGCAGTAATTAGATTCACGAAATGTTTTGCCACTGTTCTAAAATACTAATAAGGAGGGGCCTTTGTACTGTGGTTAATGGAGTCGTTTTTTCCTGGTGGGCTAGAAAAATTCCATTAAGGCGAAAAGTCATACTGTATTACAGCACTTCAACATCATGGACCTGGCTGCTGCAGTGACGTCATCCGAGACTGGAGCCCTCTATTTGAACCAGAGCCCTTGGCTGGGAAGGGGCTTGAGGCTTCATACGCCTGAGCTGTCCATCATTTTCGACCTGTGCAGGCCTCCGTGGGTCATGGGGGAGACCAGTCAGCCAGCCAGAGACAAAAAGAGAAGCAAATGCAGTAAGGCTTTGTCGTCGAAAGGATGAGCCTTTATAAGCATCGCCTCCTGAAGCCGGTGGAAGAGAGGACAGGCGTAGAGGGTGGGCAGGGGGCAGCTGTCCCTGGCTGGGAAGTGTGGCTCCCGCCCGGGGAGAGGAAATCCATTCTCTCTCCATCTTCAGACTGGACTCCCTCCTTGTGGTTTAATGCTGCAGCCCCCGCAGTGCAGAACCTACATACCTGTGTGTCCCTCTCCTCCCAGGCCCTGTTCTGCTCAGCACAGATTCTCTGGGTTCTCTGGGGACATGGTTTGATGAACAGGTTCGAGGTCTAAGATTTTTGAGTCACTTTTCCCGGGGATGTCTCAGCCTCCCTGATGTCCCAGGAAACTCCCTGCAGGGAGGATGTTCTGGGGGTAAATGTCTGCCCCTGCCTGGGTAAGAGTGTAATCTCACACATTCTCCAGAGAGTCTGACAGAGACGGAGGGTGGGGCACTGCAGCACCCTTGCCTCCGTTGTCCCCACCTCAGCACCGCTCCCCTGCCGTCACGCTGGGCCCGCTCACATGGCTGGCATCTCTCTGGGACCCCTGGGCGGACTGCAGCTGCAGAGACAGCGGCCTCTTACCTGGTCTCTTGGAGTCCAGTGAACTCAAGAACTCCGCCATGATGCTCTTTAACTCTCCTCCCCCAAGTTCTGAAGAGAACCCCCCAGCTGTCATCCCGAGGCCTCCACCTCCACAGCAACAGAAGCCAGCAAGCCTAGTGGACGTGTGTATTCTTCTCCACCGGCTCCCGCACTCCCCCTCGCGAGAAACTATGCTTTGCTCGGCCCAGGAGCGGAGTGACTTGGGGCTGACGCACCTGAGCCGTGACTGGGAGATGGGTGGAGGACTGTGTGTGTGCAGGGACCTGACCAGGACGGCAGCTCCGCCTGGATAAAGCACAGCTTGCTGGAGCCACTCACGGTGAAGGTAGGGTACATCCATCTCGCGAATGCAGGGCCCCCCTCCCCGTCACCCTACCGGGATCCTGCTTTCCTGGGCCTCTGCCCCCGTGCGTGTCTCTCGTGAACATTGAACAGGAGGAGCCTGGGCGCCTTCCCCAAAGCTCACACACCTTCCTTGGCCCAGGCCTCACCCTCCCCCTCCCCCACCGATCGCGCGCCTGGGCCGCCGCCTTGCTTCTCCCCAGTGGCACGTGCTAGATCTTATCCCTGGGCAGCACTTCAAGATGAAAGGAGGAGGGGGTATTACATCCACCAGTGATACGTGGCAATTGGGAGAGGCTTTGTTGTGTCATTTCCTACTTCCTTCAGACTATTAAGCAAACAAAAGTGCTTGTGGAATGAGAAATGTAAATGGCCCACGCAAGCCGATTAATCCTAGATGTACAATTCCATTAATAAGGCCGCTTTTTAATAGGCGGCTCTGGCAGCAGCAGCGGGCAGGCTAGGAATTGATGTATTCTCTGTAATTGTATTGCAACTAATAGGATATGAAGAAAATGGTACCAGAGAAGCAGGTCTTTCAATACCGCTTTCCAATCAGCTGAAATAATGACTTGCAGGGGAAAGCCTTGAAAAGTACCAACACACAAAATATAACATCATCCAGGACTAACCATTATTCCAAATACTAGTTTAGGGTTCGCTCTTTCTTTCCTTCTCCTGACCTCTCTGCATCTCCCTCTGTCTTCCACCACGGGTAATAACCTAAACCCAGTCACCTGGCAGGTAGAGCTCCAGGGAGACCCGCCCATCCATGGCCCCAGCTTTCCCTGATGCAGGGCAGGCTGGCTGGCTGAGATTGTTGTGCTAGCAGATTTGGAGGTCACGGTCTGGGGGGGGGGGGCAGAGAGGCAGGGTGCTGCGTAAGGGAGAAGACCCTAGAAGGGACCCAGTGCTGGCTCTTAGACTAGTTAGTTGAGTAGCTTTGGACCAGCCCCTTCACCTCTCTGGGTTCCCTTCCAGCTCCAAAATGCAGGGAATCTGAATGCGTTTTCAAAGAGCAGGCCAGGAGGAAGCTGGCCTCCCAGCGTTCCAGGGAAGAGCAGAGCCAATGACTGTGCACAGGACCTGAATGCCCATGGCCCGGAGGCTCCGCGGGGCCCAGGTGTCTGCATTTGACGTGGCTTTTCCACAGGGCCCCGCCGTGCATTCTAGTCACAGATAAACTTGTTCATTAGTCCTTCCTTCACGCTCTCATTCGACAAATATTGACGGGGTGCCTCCGACGCGCCAGGCTCTGCTCTAGGTTCTGATCAGGCAGCGGTGAGTAAAGTGGACCAAAACCCACCCCTGTCCTCACAGCACGTGTGGAGTCAGCAAGGCTTTGGCTGAGCCCTCGCCGTGGGCTGCAGCAGGCCTGGGCCTCTTTGCTGGCTGAGGCCGCCCCAGGATCCCAGGACAGGAACCAGAGCTCCTGGCCTCTGCTGTCCCCCGCCTTTGCTGTGGGCACAGTGGAGCCAGGGCCCCCTGCCAGCCCCTGGCTCCCCTGCCCGCCTCTCCAGGTCACCGGGTCTCTCTCCTGCCCATTTGTATGCGGACTCTGACCCTCGCTTGGTCGCAGGCTGGAGAGTAAATACAAAAAGAAAAGGCAAAGCACATTTCAGTTGAAATCCCCAAGGAAACTGATGTGATTGCCATACAGAAATGGTACCAATAAGGGCAGAAAGGAATATTGCTTTTATAGCTTTGGGGACATAAAACATTTAGGAAATGTGATTGACTGGCAGGGTCTAATTTATCATTTATCTCATTTCCTCTGCTCCCTGGCTGTCTTCTCCCAACACACGGGCGGACATGTACAGGCAAACTTCGTTCCCCTTTTCGCTTTCCTTTCTTCTTCTTCTCTCTCGCAGACTTGGATTTATCCTCATTCTGTTAAGCGGGAGAACTCCTGTGGCTATTTATAATTAATGCTCAGAAACCTGCCAATCCATTTAATGACGCTGGCAGGTCACGGCCCCCTTATAGCTCTCCATTAATCATCATTAGAACAGCTCTGAGTTTTTACATTCTTTGAAAATGTTAATTCACCTCTGTAGTGCACCTTTTAGTTAAAACTGTAAAGAGGCAAGTGGCTGGTGCCCGGTGCTGGCCCGCTGGGGGAAAAGGCATGGAGGAGTTGATAAAGCCTGGTTGGCTTCTTCTGTTCTTTTGTCCTCCACCCCCACCCCCAGCACCAGATGGCAACGCAGTTTGTTCTGTGGTTGCCTCAATTTATCTGTAGCAAAAATGCCCAGTGACTTAAAGTTCTGGGCAAATAAACACACTCTGATGTCTTTGGACTCCCGGGGCCAAGGCAACAACCTCTGAGGAGTTGCTCACCCAGGGTCCTGACGTGGTTTGGTAGCTCCTAAAGGAGACGGGGCACAAAAGTGTCCAGAGGTAACTGGGGCTGAGAACTGCCCGTGTGGGTTTTCCAACACTCACGAACACACAGCACACGAGCCGCTAAAAGGGGTCACATCACGTGAAGAATCCTCTCTGTGTCATGAGAGTTCGCCATCCGCCCGCCTTACTTTTGCCACTCATGGGCTCTGAGACCTTGGGCAAAACATTTCACCTCCCTCCGCATCTACAAAACGGGGCCCACGTCTGTCCTGCCTAACCAATGAGGTTAAATCCGCAGGGAGTAAACAGAGTTGAAATTGTACTCAACTTTTAAAACTGTGGTATCGATGCAAAGCGTCAGGTCTTGCCCTGCCCTGCGGCTCCGCACGCGCGTCCTGCCTTCTTACCCTGGGGTCATTCATACCCGCGTATGTGCTCTCAAACCTCCATAGCCGTTCCATTTATGTCTTCTTTCTCAAGCCAGAAAAGTGTATTTTGAATCACCGAAATCTCCGTAGCAGAAAGAATGTTAAATTGGGAAGGATGGGAATCTAAATTTGAGTATCCACTCTGTTGCTTATTAACTGTGCAACTCTGAGCAACTTCACCTCTCTGAGCCTCAGGTCTCTTATTTTTGGACTTCATGTTTATAAGGCCCCTTGACCTAGTAAAGCCTGTGATTTTCTTGCCAACCCCAAAGGGCCATGGCAGGGACTCAGGCCTAACAGGGACAAACTGGTCCCTTGGACCGTCTGAGCTCTTACATTCTCCTTGTCTTGTGAAGCAACATGGCCTAGAGTTTACGACTCTAACAAAAGAAAACACAGGCAGATGAGGAGAATAGAAAGTGTATGTTTAATCCATTTTTGACTCTGATTTCTCTTGATAACCACGCCACCTATGTGCGAGGCATTTGGAAGCTCAAACCATGGGCTTGACCTTATTTTCAAGGTGACCTCAAATCCAGAGGTTGAGCTGAGATGACCCCTTAGGACCTGTGGGGTACCAGGCACCTGATCCTTTTTAATGCTTCTCCGAGGCAGGTTCACCTCATTTCATGCGTGAGTAAACTGAGGCTCAAAGAGGTAGTGTGGTAGTTCAGGGTCCGTGTAGCTTGTACACTGCAGGGTCACAGGTCAAACCCAGACCTCTTGAATTTAAGGCCAGCTTTTCTTCTGGTTTTTTGATATCACTTCATCTTGTCTCCCTCCCCCACCTTGATGAATGATGATTAGGTGATACAGCTCAGATGAAATAGAGACATAATCTAGCAGCTGCTCCTGGACGGGCATATGCACTATAACAAGTGACCTTTGATTTGGGCTAAAAACTTCCTTTGCTGGGTTCCTTCCTCAGTGCGCTTACATTCTCGTGGGCATTGCGGTGTGGAAGGGAGCGTCCGTGGGGTCTTCTACAGGGAAGCCCCCCGTGCTTACTGTTCTGCTCTGTGTGGTTCCAAGGCCCATCCTTACAGGGACCGCCACGCCTCTCCTGCCCCGCCACAAGCATCACTGACACTCCAAGCAGACACCAGGCCTCAGGCTGGGCTTTGGCCCATCTGCTTGACAATCAAGTCTGCACAAAGGGCAGAGAGGGCTGCACAGCAAAAAGCTGTGAAAAGTCCTTCCTGCAAAGGCTGCATCAAGAATATTCAGGCCAGAAAGAGCTCTAACAGCAAGCGGGGTGTTGTGTCATCTTCCTCCTTCTCCTTTCACTCCTTGGCTTTATTAATGGATTTGTGTCTCTTCTTACTTGGTACAAGTTAATAATAATAAGGCCTTATGATGGTGCCATGCTGTACACATTTGAAAAGGCTTTCACAAATCTGTTGTCTTTTTAAATCTTCGTGGCTGTAGTTGGATTTTAGAACTAAAGGCCTTGGAAAACACTTACCTCAGCTCTCTCTCAGCTGATCATTATTGATGTATTTAGTTTAGTTTAAGTAATGTATCCTTATTAAATATAAGTTGGACACATACAAAAATAGCTTTAAAAAGATTTAAAGTCACTCATGCACAATTACATTTAATGTATTTTCTTCCCATTTTCCGCTTATTCTCCACCATAGTTTTTATTATATAGCTGTAATCATATCATTTATATCTCATTTTTTCTTTTAAGAATAGATCAGAGGCAATTTTCCATGTTGTTATTTAGTATTAGGGAACATAATTTTAACTGGTTTCATTACATTGTATCAAGTAGATGTACAGTACTATTACCCTCGTCTGGACATTTATGATGCTCTAATTGGGGGCTGTTACAAATAATGTTCCAGTGAACATCTCCATGAATATAGCCTTATTCCAGTTTTAGGATTGTTTCCTTAGACCAGATCACTAGAAATCCCGTTGCCACCAATTCTCTTAATACCCTCAGGGAAACTGAGGCAGAGAGAGATGAAGTGAGTCTAGGTCCCATGGACTGTCAGAAGAGCAGCACTTAGGCCGCAAGTCAGGTCTTTTGCCTGCTGGTTTCACCTTTTTTTCCATTCAATGGCGGTCTTTAGAGTTTCTAAATAAAAGGGCTTGAAAATGTCTTGGGTGTCCACAGAAAAATAATTTTATTTTTAATATAAAATAAAATATTGTGGTCGAGAAAAAACACAATAAGAGCTGCCATGAATTCTGAAGCGCTTGTGAACGATGTATATGAAATCAAATGCAGCAGCATCCCTGTGTACTTGGAAATAAGGCGAGCCGTATATGCTGAGAAATATCTATTCCATCTGCTGACAGTGCTTGATGTACATGTGGATTCTGAATACCTCTTAAACTCTTGTTCCCTCTTCACATCCCACCCCCAGCTAGGTCCATTGTCCTTTAAAAGGAAGGCATCCATCCTGAGTCTTCTGCCAGGATATTCATTCCAAGCTAGAAGCCATGGGAACCACAGTTACCTCCCTCTGGACCTGTCGTGCCCTCTTTAATTCAGGGGTAGCTGAGTGGTAGAAGAGAGACAGAGTGGCTATTCTGAATACTGAGAGTTGGAACAGACCTGCAATAAGCTTTATGTAAAGATTTCAAGGCTTTGCAACTGGAAAGAATCATCTCCAATAATAATAATGGTTTAAATGTACTGACTGCCTACTAGGTACTAGGTATGATCCTAATTGCCATGTATGCATTATTTTTGTTAGTTTTTACAGTGTTTCTGTGAAGAGGGTGCTACATTCATCATGATTTTTCCAGATGAGAAAACTGAAGTGGACAGGAGTTCGGTGCACACAGAAACTAGACATAGGGTGGGGCTTTAAGCCTCGGAAGCGTGGCTGTCAGTCCCCTCCTCTTACCTGTGCAAACACAGCCTCCTTCACCCCGTGACTCCGCAGCACTGAGAAGTGTGATGAGGCGAGTCGTGGTTCTTATGTGGTCAGCTCACTCAGAAGCCAGTGATGGGGTGAGGGAGAGTGTGACTCTTGGGACTGGCCCTGTTCTTTTTTTTTTGTGGTACACGGGCCTCTCACTGTTGTGGCCTCTCCCGTTGCGGAGCACGGGCTCCGGACGCGCAGGCTCAGCGGCCGTGGCTCACGGGCCCAGCCGCTCCACGGCACGTGGGATCTTCCCAGACCGGGGCACGAACCCGTGTCCCTTGCATTGGCGGGCAGACTCTGAACCACTGCGCCACCAGGGAAGCCCTTTTTTTTTTTCTTTTTGTTTCAAGACACTTTATTTTTTAAACAGGTCACAACACGAAGCTTCTGGCCCATTCTGCTACTGCACAAGCTACAAACACTTGCTCAGCGGTTGAGGGGCACTCTTTAGTAGCATGTTTGGAAAGTGAATAAAAATCCGTATAAAACAAATATTCCAGTAGTTTCCGTAGGAACACAGATAAGTGTGACCCCATCTCCTAGTCTTCCACAGTGCCGCATCCGTGCCAGCGGCACTCACATAGACATCTCAAAACAGTAGCAGTAATTAAGTGGTCCTCCGCCAAAACCCTTAATTCAAGCTAAGCTTGCAGTTAACACCTACAAGAATGGCATCTACACATTAATATGAGCTGCTCACAGGCTGCTGGGTGATCTTTGTTTCACTCCTGCAAGCACAGGACACAGGCACAGTGCCCACACCATGCTCCCCTACTCTGGGTGGGAAGTCGTGGTTCTGGATTTGTTGCATCAGTTGCCATGTTGACCCTGATCTCACTTGGTAGGTCTGACCTTCCTCTTTACCAGCTGGCTCTCCAGAATCACAGAGACAACACTTCCTCCTGCGTAGACGTGGATGGGTGGGTGTCCAGGCAGCAACCTCTTTTGACCTGAGCTCTGTGCTCTGCATGATTAGGAAGATCATAATTGATGATCATGATTACAGCATCCGAGTGGACCACAAAAAATTGCCAACGTTTAACAATTTTGATGTCCACTAACGTCATTTTCATAAGGTTTGTCCTAGTATATGTCTGGGCCTGATTGCTTAGCACAGCTCAATGTTGGTTGGTGGCATACTGCAGTGAAGCGGGGACAGCGGGCATATGGCTGCTGTACCCACCCCCAGCCAGCATAGGGAAGCTGCAAGGGGACCCCACACAACCCCAGCCAGCGTAGGGAAGCTGCAAGGGGACACCGCACAACCTAGAGTCTTGTAGGATGAGGAAGCTATGGATAAATGATTAGGATGTCACATGTCCCTTCTGTCCAGTCTCTCTTCATGTCCCCTCGTGTGAACCAGCTCTCCTGAGCAGCTGCAACTCAGGTTCTGCTCTTAGCACCTTTCATGAGGACTCGTGTTGGGGTTCTGACCTCCTTTTGCTGAAGACCGTACTCCTTTTCTGAGAAGTAAGGCGCCAGAGGAGCACCCTCCAGACTCCTGATCTTTATCCCTGGACAGCATCTTGTTCTAAATTCCTGCAGCGCTGAAAAGCACAGGGTTCAGAACTAGAGGGGCCTGGTTTGAGTCCTGATTCTACCACCTGTTATGTGGCCTTGAGCAGTTTGTTTCTTCTCTCTTAGCTTGGGTTTTTACCAACGACAGGCGATACCAATGATTAAGTTCTGGAATGTGTGTAAAATTGTCCGTGCTTCATGGCCTTGGGGCACATTTTGCTCCCCTTTCTTTCTGAATATGGTGAACTGGGAGGATGCCAGTGAAGGAAGTCTGAGGTTATCTTTTCACAGAGAAACTATGTGCTGAACCGGAAGTTGGCCCCAAAGTTCCAACAAGGGCAGGTATGTTTGTGTGAACAGTGGACCACAGCATTCAAAATGTCACGCTTTAGAAAATCCACGACATGTGGTCCTTATTATTTAATCTCTCTCCCTTGAGCTTGGAGTAAAACCAGTTTTCTGCCTCCTCACTCTGGGCCTAACCTTCTAAGTTTCTGGAGTCTGAGGCTGAACCTCCATAATAAACAGCCCCCTCGCCCCCCTGGAGATAGGAAAACATAGAGTGAGGCATATATAGAGACAAACAGAAACTTAGAGAAGAAGACAGTGGAAGTGGCGTGGAGAGAGAAGGCAGAGATGGGTAGGTAGACAGATAGATATTACAACCCTTAAAATCCTCAAAGTCAACGGTACTTGGTGATCAGAAAAGCCTTTGATTAAAAACAAAATCCTATAGGCCTTATAAAGCATCCCCACTAAACTCCCAGGGCACCTAGATTTACCTGTTCCCATGGAAGGTCCACATCCCATCAAGATCTGTAGCATTTAAGTGTGTTTGCCACACTTTTTTGCTCAGGAAAGACTGCTGGGATGTCTCTTTCAGTTGTTTCCTTTGGTGAAAAGAAGGCTTTTAAAAACAAGTAGACAAGGCTTCAAATCCCCGATGAGTCCTGTGCTGGCTGTAAGTTATTTGACTTCGTTAAGTCAGCCTAATACTTTAGTCCTCGTGTTATAAAGATAAATGAAGTGATATACGGCCGTGCTTGATACGTAGCATGTATTCAGTCAACAGAGACACTGTATTTTAATTTCTGAGCTTAGATGTGTCTGTAGCGGCTACTTCTTTCTCCACCTTCCACCGTGTGTCCTTCCTGCTCACCAGCGTCCCTCTTCTTTCTGAGGACATGGGGTATTTGGACAAGATGTTCTAACTGGGGCAACTAGAAATGGTAAACTGAAAGAATTCCCTTCAGACACATTGTATCATGGAAATCTCCTTCCTTACCCCATAATTATCTCATCATCACGGGAGTCAGATCATTGGACTTATTTTGTAAAATTTAAACTACGAGTTTCAGCAAGAGAGAGACTAAACCATGAGTGGTGTCTGCTGGGTGGCCTGTTAGTTTCAGATGGAGGTAAGAGATGCTTAGCTGTGCCTTGCTCAGCCATCAGGGTCTTGGCAGAAGTCACCTTGCTGCTGTGGGGTGGCACACCCTGTGAGCTGAGACTCATTCTGAGATGGCTCCTGGATGTGGCATCAACTCTGGGAAGAGAGCTGGCAGGGACTGGGCAGGGTCTCCACTGGTTTGTACAGGTGGGAGCATTTGGCCTCAGTGAGCCCTCAGCAGAGTCTATTTCAAAAATAATGTTATAGGGCTTCCCTGGTGGCGCAGCGGTTGAGAGTCCGCCTGCCGATGCAGGGGACACGGGTTCGTGCCCCGGTCCGGGAAGATCCCACGTGCCGCGGAGCGGCTGGGCCCGTGAGCCACGGCCACTGAGCCTGCGCGTCCCGAGCCTGTGCTCCGCAGCGGGAGAGGCCACAGCAGTGAGAGGCTCACATACCACACACACACACAAATAAATAATAATAATAATAATAATGTTACAGATGTAACACCATGAAAATGGTGTCATATCTTAAATACAAGGATAACATAGTAGATCCACATTTAGCAAATTATTGTGACCTCTGTCACACTGCTCAGTGCCATACACGGAGCACCCCTAGGATTCTAAGTCTTGTACTGTATTCAGAGAGAATGGTCATTGGGAACCATTTCTTCTCTCCCCTAGAGGGGTAACTAGGTCATAGAGGAAATAGCACCAACTGTCAGAGGATCCTGCTTGCCCAGTGGCCAAATGGAGTTTGGCAGATGACGCCCCTTGGGAAAGGTTCCAGAAATGAAAACTGAGAGGAAAAACGTGTTACATGAATACCCACACCATACTGAGGGAAGTAAGTCAGGCAGAGGAAGAGAAATATTGTATAACATCCCTTACATGCAGAATCTAAAAAGAAGTGATGCAAATGAACTTATTTACAAATCAGAAACAGACTCGCAGACTTAGAGAATGAACTCAAGGGGGAAGTTCGTTTCCCTCCCCCCTTCCCTGGGGGAAGGGTTGTGGGGGAGGTTGTTCGGTTGTTAGGGAGCTTGGGACTGACATGTACACACCCCTATATTTAAAATGCATAACCAACAAGGACCTGCTGTATAGCACAGGGAACTCTGCTCAATATGGTGTAACAGCCTAAGTGGTAAAAGAATTTGAAAAAGGATACATGTGTATGTATAACGGAATCACTTTGCTGTACACCTGAAACTAACATTGTCAATCAACTCTACTCAAGTATAAGAGAAAAAGTTAAGAAAATGAATACCCACAGAAGATGGGCCCCAGTGATGGGAGTTGTAGGAAAGAAGCACATGCCAATAAACCAGAGAGCCGGTGCATGCCTACGCGGGATGGAAAGATACTTGGAAACAACCCAGAACCGAACATAAGCCTACAAGAGAATACTGGTACCTGGAAAGTAATTATTAAAGCAAAGCATACAATCCAGGGTAAAAAATATAGACACAGCAGGATATCCTCTGGTCATACTGGTTCTCTTGAACCTTTATTAGAACCCTTATTGAACTTTTTTTAAAAAATAAATTTATTTATTTATTTTAATTTTTGGTTGTGTTGGGTCTTCGTTGCTGCGCTTGGGTTTTCTCTAGTTGTGGTGAGCGGGGGCTACTCTTCGTTGCGGTGCGCAGGCTTCTCATTGTGGTGGCTTCTCTTGTTGTGGAACACGGGCTCTAGGCACGTGGACTTCAGTAGTTGTGGCTCGCGGGCTCTAGAGCACAGGCTCGGTAGTTGTGGCGCACGGGCTTGGTTGCTCTGTGGCATGTGGGATCTTCTGGAACCAGGGCTTGAACACGTGTCCCCTGCATTGGCAGGCAGATGGCAGATTCTTAACCACTGCGCCACCAGGGAAGTTCCCCTTATTGAACTTTTATGGTATCTGCTAGTATCCCAGAGCATTCCATGGAAATGATCAAAAGGTCATATCATAGGGCCTATGAGGACCATTGTGAGGAAATAGGATCTGCAGCAGGATAAACAAATTTCAGGGATGACTTAATAGAAGCTCACAATTAAAATAAAGGGCACTCCATGTGGGTGACAAACAGGTGCTTTTTATTAGGCTTCGGGGACTCGAGAAGGTGACACCTGATTTAACTACAGCAGGGAAAGCTTACACTGCATGCGAAGAAAGACCAACTCATCCGTTTACACTTCTCCCAGATTTGGAGGTCTTTAGGCCTCCTGGACTGTGGTCGTGCTCCGAGAAGAGACACTGCTTTCACTTCCCTCAGATGGGCTCACTCCTTCTTTCGGGAAGGTGTCTTTGTCTCTGCCGTGTAGAATACTGAGACCCTCCGTTGCTCACCAAAGATACCCCCTTGTCTCAAAGGTTACAACAGCACGTTACCAAAACCACGGACCCCACAATTTTTTGCCCCTCTCCTCTTTCCACTTTACTCCTTACTTACCATGAATGCTTTGGGGCTATAATCCCTCCTTTGCAAACTCCCTCAACCTCCTTGTTCTTGTTGCGTCTGTTGTATTTTCCTGGCAAAACCGCAAGCCTGGTTGAAAGCAGCTATCCACATCTTCTGATCCTGGGCTTGGGAGCCAGACCTTGCTGGAACAACAGAAAAAATAAAATGTGATGTCATTTTAAATCTCAATGGGTGCTTACTACTGACTGGGAATCCTACTATGCATTCCTAGGCGGTTTGCTTTACCTTCCTCGGAGACAGCAAATTTGTGCTTTCTCCCCTCTACTCAAAGCTGGAGCTGACTCATCTTCCAGATACCAAACCTTCCTCTCTACCTGCCTCTCATTTCCAGACCCATCCTTCGCTCCTGCTATAATAGAAAAAAAAATCCCTTTCAGAATTTATGCTCCGGGGCCTCTCCCCTCCTCCCTCAAGGATTGCAGCCCTGCAATTCTTTCTTCTTTTGATACATCGTGACTTCTTTCCTCTCCACTGGACCATTTCCACCTGCATTCACACCTGTTCTAGTGTCTCCCATCTTTAAAACAACAACTGTCCCATCAACAACTTCTCCTGAGCTCACATCCTCCTTCAGGTACAGACACACTTTGCTGCTCCCCCTCCCAGTAAAGCGTCTCAAAAGAATGATCTTTATTTATCGTCTTCACTTTTTCACCTTTCTCATTCTTCCACTTTCCCATCTGGTGTGGGTCCACACCACTCCACTCCACCTGTCCTCGGCGAGGTCATCAGCAACATTTATACCGCCAGTTACAGTGGTCAGTTCCCAACCTCTAATCTGCTTCTCAGAGGCACTTGACACAGTTGACCCTTTCTTCCTTTTTGAAGATGTTCCTCTTGGCCTCCTTGGTATCACAACTCTCTTGGTTTTCTTCCCACGTAACTGAGCACTCCTTTTCTGCGTCTTTTTCTGATTTCTTCTCCTCTGCCTCATATCCGTGTGCAGGTTTGCCAAGGGCTTGGTCCTCAGGCATCTTCTGTCTCCACTTTTCTAGGACAGCTCATCCAACACCATGGTTTCCAACACCTCTCTATACAGGTGACCGCCATATATGTATCTCCGGCCCAGACTCTGCCCGTGAACTCTAGATATATAAAGACATCTCAAACTTAATATATCATTTCATTCATTCAATGACCCATATTTTCTCACCTTATTAAAATCTCTGAAGTTGGAATGGCTCCTACAATCAATGACGTCATCTCTATTTGCTGAGTGGAGAAGTTGAGCTGCCATTGCCTGCATGAGCACAAAATTGGACACGTTTTCTTCACTTCCTTGAGTGATGTACGTTGTCAGTATGACATGCGTTAGCGTTATTGCCACTTAAAATTTCTTCAAAACATGATATTTTCAATCACATATTGATTTAACCTTGAGAAGAAAATCATGTATGCAGAAATTCATAGAGACAGAAGAGCAGGGTATAATAGGCAAGTCCTGTTTGTCTTTGGAAGAATGACCACAACAATCAAAGGCTTTATAGAATCTAAGATAGAAAGGATGCCCACAGTTGACACTTTTGCTGTTGAGATACATACAAACTTCAACTCAAGGCAGAGGGAATTGCTAAGTCCTTTCAAGTAGAAAAAGACTTCAGATCTATAGAGGTTGATATGACCGGTTGAAAGTGTTTGGCTTTTCATATCTTATTAGTACTTAAGTGAACTGTGTGTCTTAGAAGACATTGCACCTGCCATTTGATGCATCCAAAATGGAATTCGTTATCCTACCATCTTGCACCCCATGGAGAGGCTCCTCTTCCCTCAGTTTTTCTAACTCACTAACTGGCACCCTTCTTAACATGTTCCTTAAACACAACACCTAAGAATTATCCTTGTTCCTCCCTTTTGTTCACCCCTCACATCAAATCTATCCGCTTTTCTTGTTATTTCTGCCTGTAAAATAAATCTCCCATCCATTTGCATTCCCTTCACCCAAAGGCCTTCATCCAAGGGTCATGGCATCTTGCCTGGACCATTGCAGTAGTCAGTTCTACTGCAGCAGGCAATTCTGCTGCTTTCACGTCCATCCTGTACCTCACGAGCCTGACAATCCATTCTCCAGCCTAAATAATGCTTTCTAGCATAAATTGGACCTTATCACTCCTTGTTTATGCTAAGAATAAGATCACATTCCTCCCTGCAGCCCCCAGGCTCTGAAGTCGTGGACCTTGCCTGCCTCTAAGAGGTCCTCGTATATCACCACCTTACCCAGTGACTTTGCTCCAGGATCTAGGCCCGTCCTCTGTCCTCTGTTTCTCACACTTGTCTTACTCCAGGACCTTTCCATTTGCTAGGATTTCTGCCTGGAGCTTTCCCCCTCCAGACCTTCCTGGGCAGAGCTGTTTTTTATAATTCAGTCTCTGAGAGGCCCTTCTCACTGAACCTCTGTAAATATGCCCCATCCTTCTCTAGCCATCATTCAATACAACTTCTCACAGAGCCCCTACTAATTTCTGAGGCTAGCTTGTTAGTTTGTTTACTTGTGTATCGTTTATTTCCTCCAACCAAGATGTTAGTTCAAGAGAGAAGGGGATCATCGTCTCCTTTATTGTATCTTGAAGACTTAAGGTGGAGTTTGGTAACTAGGTGATGATTGATCAATAATGTTGGAACTCATGAAGGGACAGATGGTCCACCTTTTCTTCTAGGAAGTAGTGTCTCCGCACGGAGTGGTGATAACTTTCCTCAAAAACATAAAATGTAACACCCTTGCAGAAACTGAGACATTTGTTAAACCTCACTTACCCTCTGTTAACTTATTTGTAGAGTGGTCATACAGAAATCCTTATCTCTCTAGGATGTTTAGAGAGTTAAATGGAGCAACTTATGCAAACAAATCTGTTGCTAAATGGGAAACCTTATCATGTTACTATGAGAATGGGATGAAAGCTCTTGTCCCCCTCCCAGGGTGCTGGCCTGCAGTCTAAGAAAATGCACAGATGTGCTTTGAACTCTACACCTAATACCTGCAAAGACCGCAGGTAAAGACACCTTTCCCCGCACAGACACGAATTGTTACCTTGGTCCACACTGAGTCCGTTTTCAGGTTGATTACAATGATTTGGAAGGTGAAGGTGCTTATTCTTTACAGTTAATGCGCCAGGACACTGTTTTATGTTGTAAATATCGAAGGTCCAGTCTGTCGCTAGTTCCACGCACTGGTTCACTCCTGAGAGGCCCCCCTCCATTTCTGTTTCTATCAGTAGCCTATGTGTGTACACCATTTAAATTGGTGTATACACCAATTAAAAGACAGAGATTATCAGAATGTTTCTAGGGAATAGTTACAAGACTGGGTTTAAACAAACAAAACAAAACAAAGCAAAACAAAGCAAAGGGCCTCAGGAGAAGTCCTTAGTGGCTCAGTGTGTCTGTCATGGGATTCGGTGTGTTTTCATCCCCAGTCGATCTGTTAATGTAGCCCGAAAACAGCATCACAAAAGCAAGCCCGGCACTCCACGCTGTCAGTACTTACACAAGGGCTGCATTCGATGGCCTGGAGGCAGTGCCGTAGGACAGCCGTGGGATGTTTTATAGCAGCACCCAGTCTGCACACCAGAGAGCCCAGTGGCCAAGGACAGAAAGGGAGCATGCAAAAATGATGTGGGAAGCCTGTGCCAGGTGCAGAGAGAGCAGAGAGCATCCAGGGAGGAGCCCTGGGGGAGAAGAGCAGTCCATGGACGTGGAAGCTACCAAAGATGAAGCTCAACACCCTCTCTGCCCTGGGCTCAGGATTTGTCACACTTGCTGCCTTAACTCAAAGACTCGGAGGTGGTCCCTGGTTGACTGGATGTTGAGAGGCAGGAGCCACATGGTCAGAAACCTTGCTGGGATATCACATTCGGGGGCTCTCTGGCCTCACGGCCCCGTCGTCTGGCTCCTGGTCAGGAGAGAAGGCTATGCAGATGAGGTTGGGACCCTCCCCTTTCTCTGAGCAAATATGTCGATAGCATTTGGGTTAATGAACTGTGCCTTTTAATAAATGGTTCTTATCTCACCACAGTGGTGCTAAACTGTCAGGATTTTAAATTAACTTAATAGTTTCGTGGATGGTACTTATTCACTGGTTACCCGGAAAGTGAATACGGCCCCCAGCCTGGGTTTCTTATTGAATTATGCAACAGTTAGTTATTTCATTTGGGTTTAAGGTGAAATGTTTAGGATTAATGTGCAATGCCTCAACGCCCCCCTTAATGAGCATTTCCAGGCCTACCCTAAACTAAAAGCCCACCATCCATCATTGGGTCACTCTGTGTTCTTCAGGCTTCTTGCCCAGGAATGGCCAACAGCCTCTTGGAAACACCCTCCCTGCTGAGAGGAATACAAAATGCCCATCTTGTCTTTTGTTCATATGTACAAATATTTACTGAGACGGGCAAACCCCTGCCCTGCCTGTAGGAAGCTTATTATCTATATGTTAGAAAGCTATAAATATATAAGAGAGGGAAATTATGAAATTCCAGAACTTCTGAAGAAGAAGGAGAAATTAATTCTGTCCTGGGGAGAGGAAGAATTGGGGTAAAGCTTCGCAAAGGTAACATTTGAGCAGAGCCTTGAAAAAATACGTAATATTTATATTCATGGAGCTGTGAAGAGCAGTCCAGGTAGATTTTTAATCCTGTGCTTGTCTACCTTACAATGATCAGCTTGTAGGCCAAAAGAATTGCCACTTTTATGTATTTATTTAACATCTTTATTGGAGTATAATTGCTTTACAATGGTGTGTTAGTTTCTGCTTTACAACAAAGTGAATCAGCTATACATATACATATGTTCCCATATATCTTCCCTCTTGCGTCTCCCTCCCTCCCTCCCATCCTCCCTATCCCACCCCTCTAGGTGGTCACAAAGCACCGAGCTGATCTCCCTGTGCCGTGCGGCTGCTTCCCACTAGCTATCTATTTTACGTTTGGTAGTGTATATAAGTCCATGCCACTCTCTCACTTCATCCCAGCTTACCCTTCTGCCTCCCCGTGTCCTCAGGTCCATTCTCTATGTCTGCGTCTTTAGAATTGCCACTTTTAAAAGAGCAGTTACTGTGAGACTGAAGTTCTTTGCCAGAACCTTATGAGATATAAAGTAGCATCGTTTCCATTTTACAGATGAGAAAATAGGCTCAGAGAGGGTAAATACGTTGCCCAAAGCCACACAGCCTTAGGCACACAAAGATTTGAACCAAAGCCCAAGTGGCCTGGTAGCACTGTTTTGGAAGCAATTCCTCTATACAGGAATTTACTCCAGCGGGCTCATCCTCACCACAAAGCAGATTCATCCATCAGTGCATCAAAAATTGCGTTTGGAGAAAAAGAAAGGACTTCGCATACAATGAACAGGTGGTAATTCTGTGCAAAGCACGGTGCCTGGCAGGTACTGAGGCCGATAACCCAGGCAAGGATGGCAGGACCTGTACCCCCCGAGGAGGTCAGGAGGGGCGGAGGAGGCTCGCCATCTCTACAGACCGGAGACGTGCGGTCCAGAACCAAAATCACCCATGTCGGCGGCGAGCAAATGCTAACTGCAGAGCGGAAGGTAGAAAGACTGGGAAGTATTAGCATCAAAGGCCGTCTGAGAAGCAGGAGGATGAAGGGGGCTTATAGGATTGCTGAGACGGGCACTCCCCCATCTGAACTTGGAGCCCTCCATTGAGCCCTGGTTCAAGCCCCCACAAGACCATGTCCACGGCCCCCAGGTGGGTGCAGCAAGCTGAGCTGGGCAGACACAGCCAGGGCGGGCGGGGCTCCTTCTACAGACAGGGTGTGGGTTCCCCAGCAGCCACCAGTCCTGCCCAGCTGGGAACTTCAGGTGTCTCTGCCGGGGGCAAGGACTCTGCTGTGACTGCGGAGAAGCAGAAAACAAACCCCGGCCCTTTCAGCTCCTTGGCGGGTCCCTGGGAGAGGCACAAGGGGGGCCTGCTGAGTGGAGTGACCTTGAGAAAGTCAGGCGGGTGTCTGAAGTGGTGCAGCAGCACTGGGGCAGGGAGAGCAGCACAGCCATCAAGGAAAGGCTGCGTATAAAGGATCCCTTCTCCCTTTCTTCTGGCGCAGACACAGGCCCCAACTTCATTCTGCATTCATAAAGCTTCCCTTGGAAGCGCCTTTAAGTACTGCTGAGGGCGGCTTGAAGAAGCATGTTGGAGGGTCAAACACACATCTCCTTGGGCTTTCTTTCATCTGCCTCAAAACCAAAAATCTTTCCTTTTTTAATCGCCGCCTCCTGTAAAAAGGGCTAATCTTTTGTTCGCAACAGTCTCCAGTGGCCCAGAATCTCAGCAATTAATACAGGAGAGAGGGGAGAGGAGGCAGGGGCTCCAGCCCATGGAAAGTGGGAAGCAGGTCAGAAAGGGAGGCTGCAGGATGTGGCGGGCATTGGCCAGGGGTCCCAGGAGGGCGGAAGCCTGCGAGGTGCTGCCTGAGCAGGCCCGGCCTCAGAGAAGGGTGCTTTTCGGGTGCAAATCTGATTGTGTGGCAGACCAGTCAATCCAAACTAGCGCCTTTGAGAAGGGGCCCGGAATGAGAAGGGATTTCACCTAACTGCATCCTTAGACGTCCCCCCCGCCCCGCTTCTTCCTCCTGGGACCCTTCCTCTGATCCCCCGTAGCGGCCTCTTTTCTGTAATGACTTTGTCTTTAATCAAAGCACTCACCCTTCATCTCTGTCATAAACAGATTCATATTTTCCTGATCTCTGATTATGGTTTGTTGCTTTAGAATTACATTTCTAAAACAATAGATGCTACCACCCGGCTTAAAAGCCTTCCGTGGCACCTGGTTTCTCTTACGGTAAAACTCTGAACACCGCAGCATGGTTTAGGGTCCTTGTGCCCTGAGTTTTATAAATTGCCACCCTGCTGTGCCGCCGGGCCCCGCCCCGGACACCCTGCACCTCTGCCCGCTTGGATATGATCTGATGGGACTTTGTCCCGGGAGTTACCCCACCCTCGAGCCTTCCTTTCTTTCCCCACCTGGCAAATCCCTTCTTGTCCTTTGGAACTCTGCTCAAAATCACTTCCTCTGTGAAGCCTTCATGAGCTCTTCAGGGGGTTTTAATCATTTTCTCTGTGATGCTTGCCGGGCTGTCCATGTGCTCCACTAATAATGTGCTTATTGAGTTATCTCTTAATGATCTGTTTATGTGGCCATTTTTTTACCTCCATGAGATTTTCAAAAGCGTGGAGTGTGTGCCTTATCCTTCTTTCTAGCACAATGCCTGCGACCTAGCTGACACCGAACACATGTCTGAGCTAAAGATTGCCAAGCATTCAAGGATATAATATAATAACCTCCCCCTCTGACGTTCAAACGTAGGGAAGGAAAGAGGAGGAATGGTTTCTGGGTTCCAGTGATTCTGTTTCGTCAGACGAGCCTAAGGGGCTAGAGGGAAAGGCCTGCTGGAGGATAGAGGTGGGGCTGTGTGTCTGTCCGGGCAGGGGTTGGTGGTTGGGAGCTGATGAAGCCAATCGCCAGGGAGGGGACTGCGGTTAGCAACTACGGGGGTTCCTGAAATCAAGCGCAAAGGATGTTCTGCTCCCAGACTTGGAGGGGAGACGCACAGTGGCCCCAAATCTTCGTTGCAGGGGGGATACCTCTCTGCACACCATACCAGACTTTGCAGAGCACAGAGCATGTTGGGCAAATCAGAGCACATGGCTGCCACTTTTTTATTCTTTTCCCCCAATTATGTGTTTGGAACAGAGCCCCGAGGACAGTTTTATGCAGCAAAGGGAACAAAACCATCAGCAGCATTTGTCGCACTTCTGTGAAGGAAGCCGTTGCAACTCCCCCCGCACAGCTAGATCTGAAATCGTAGCGCCATCAGATCTAGATTTCAGCTAGATCTGAAGTTGGAGTGCCTCCTCTCTGTTCTTGGGCCCGGGGACCCCTGGACCCAGAGCTCCCGTGTGCCCTGCCCCTCCGCCTGGGGAGTGGAAGCTGGGTACCAGTGCAGAGAGTCATCCAGCGTCCCTGCAGATCTAAGAGCACATTCCCCTTCAGTGTACTGACGCTAAGAGGGATGTCTTTACCTCCTCCTTCCCTGCTCCATGTTAGCCCGAGAAGTCCTGCCAAAGGGATGTGAGAGCTAAGCAAGTGTTGATCTTGTGAGCCTGTGGATTCTAATCATGGATAATGATGAACTCAGTGTCTGGGACCTAGGGAAACTGTCAGGGGAGGACCAGCCCGGGGGGGAAGCATGGGCCACCTTCTGGATGTTTTAGTTTGGTGGAAATGATGCCTTGTGGAAGGAAGGGGGGGCAGGGAGGAAGGAAGGAAAGAAGGAGGGAGGGAGGGAGGGAGAAAGAAGGGAGGGAAAAAGAAAGGAAGGAAAGAAAGAAAAAGAATAAGCTCATGAGTGGTATGGGGAAGAAAAGCAAATAGACCAAATAGTTTGGTTTTCTGTGCAGTTTCGATCCAAAGCAGACATTTATGAATGGAATATTCACCTCTGTAATCTGTGGCCCTTCAACTTTCGGACAGTAATCTGGAACATTAAGACAAAACCGCCCTCCACTCCCCACCGCATCGTCAGTCATTTGAATACTTAGCAGAAGTAGAAGAGTTTTATTAATTCCCAAGTAATTGACAGTAATGAATTTGTTCTCTGACTGCTGTGGTTTATTGATGGCACTTGTGTCTGATCTGCTCTCTGTGCTTATCAGTATAGGATCCATGCTTGGCTTTTTGAGTTAATAAAATCTACAGAGTGGTTTCAAAAAAGAATATGTACTCAAATGTAGTTCTTGGCAAAAGCAGCTCCCTCTTTATGGGGAGTGTGTGTGTATGGTTCCGAATCATCACTAATTACAAGAAAGGGAAAATGTCTGCTTGCTTTCTGCTGGTTTGTTTAGATGGAAAACAACTAGGACAGAACCATTTGGTGCTGAGATGGCTTTAGATTCTGAGTGGAGCTGTGGCCTTTGCCAGTTACAGGGGTCTCAGGCCACAGAGTATTTCAGGTATAACAAGACCTCATGCTGGATTGGGGTGAAAATGAGACAGAATCCCGCTTGGCTTTGGGAGGTCACCACGAGTCTTTTCTCTCCTCTGGACCCCACCTCCTCCGTGTGCCTATTGAATTACATGACGGCAGATTCTCCAAGGGAAAGGGTGAGGGTACCAGGGTTGGAATTGAGGCAACCACCTTGGAAAAGCCACTGGCGGCAAATAATACTGTTATGAATGTTAGGCGAGTAATTAAGATGAACTCATCATTTCCCCAAATATTGATGTATTGAAAGTAATCCTGACCGATTGCCTTTACGTAGCATTTTCTGCCGTTTCCGTGATCACCGGTGGGAGTGTGGCTCCCTTTGCTTTCGGGATCCAGCCCCAAGTGTGTGCCCTCCTCGTGGGTGGAGATGAGGAGGGGACCTAACCCAGGGACACAGCCCGACTTCCAACCCTGACATTGCCCGAGCCGTCCAGCCCTCCCTCCCGGAGCTTCGGAAGAGTCCGGCCCCTGCTGTCTGGGGACACTTGCTGTTCTCTCCCCGAGGGAGGGGCCCTGGTCAGTTCACTGCTGCCCCCTCCATGCCGCAGCCCGAAAGACACAGTGGCCAGAATCAACTAAGGCAGACACACCGGCAGCTGGGTGACCACACCCAAGGATTGTATTAAAAGTAACAGTGGTTGGGGCAGTCTTGCGTTTTGAAGCTGGCTGTGCACACATTGTTCCCGTAGGAGAGGCAGAGGCTCCTGAGGTCACGAGGAGGTGGCCTCCTGTGACCAGACGGTGGAAGCAAAGCCGGGACAAACCCCAGTCAGGCGGGTGGAGGGGACTCAACTCTTAGGCCTGGGTTGGCCCGAACCGGCTACGTGACTTTGGGCCACAGCCCCAAACGCTTTGAATCTCGGTTTCGTCCACCTTGTATGCAAAGAGGTAGATCTTCAAGGTTCCTTCCTCGATGACGTTCTTGAATTCTGGAGAAAACTCCATATGTAGAGAAAGAAAAGACCAGGAGGTTCTGGTTAAAGGTGGGATAACATGAAAGACAGATAAACTCGGGAGACAAATTGTACAGGGTGTCCCCCTCCCAAATGCTGCCAGGTGAAGTGAGCGGAAGGGCCCGGGGTGTGGCCGTCCTGGGGTAAGGGCTGCTGTCCAGGACTGAGCAGGTAGCCTGTTGGCCACCCTGGCCTCCTGCTGCCTGGCTGCAGCTGGCCCCCTGCTGAGGCCCTGGGTCGCTGAGCCCAGGGAGGAGATCGGTGCTCGAGGTCAGACCAGACTCTGTCCTGTGACAGAGGTGCTGCAGCAGACCAGGGAAGCAGCCAAGACTCCCACTTCCCTGGAGGGTGTTGCGGGGCGGGCAGGGTCCTTAGGAGGAGGGCAGAACGAGGTCAGCACTTGGAGATCGTTTGGACGCATGCGTGCTTGTCTCCCGTGCCCGACCCTGGCCCTTTGCCCAGAGTCCACGGTTTTTGCAGGTGATGGATGGACGTGCCCACTGGGTTCCCCGTCCCTTCTTTAACTTCGTCAAAACCTGCATGTCTGTTCCTCCAGTGAGAGTGCCTTGCTTTACCCATCGGTGTATGCCATCTCCCTAATTTCTTGCAGCCTCTTTTTAACCCTTCGCGGGCTTGTGCGTTATTCCTTCAATCTCCAAACAGGATTCTTTGTACAATGCAGCTTCCCAGGCCTCTGGAAAGCAGTTATGCAATTCCCGAAACCCAGACAATTCCAGTCTGCCCGTCCTGCCCCTTGACACCTAGCGAGAACAGTCACGATGACTTTGAGGGGCCTCAGGTGTGAGCCCAGATCTGCTCCTTCCCTGAGAGACTGATAGCACCGTTTATTGAATGGCCATTTAGTGACTCCGAGGGCAGGCCATCTGGGAAACTAATAGGGGCTGGAACTGGAATGGAGTCGAGCTATAATTATAGACTCTTAGCAAGGATCCTAGGTGATTTTCTAAGTCATTGGGCTGCAGACATTTTTTACACCAGTGGCACCTTTATAACAGGAGAATCTCTAGCAGGCCCCCGTGTACAAAGCAGGGTACCTGGCCCTGCTGGTGGCAGCAGGCGGAGCCTGGAGCCGGAGGTGCTTGGTTCTCAGGGACGCTTTGCCCTGGCCTTGTGAGCACGTGCTATTGATCTAAGCTAATAAACTCTGCTACAGATGAGGTCACTAAGGACAGTGCTTCAGTAAAGTATTTATTTCCATGTCTCTTGATTTTGTAATCCTGAGACTATAGACATGTACCATATTATTAAACGCAAGCCAAATGATTCTAACTTGTTAATCTAAAGTTGCACATCTGATGAGGAAGAGGACGGGAACCAGCATCGTGGGTACCTGCCCTGTAGCTAGCACTCCCTCCTTTAAGCTAGAGTCCCCGCCGGCAGCATCACGATCAAGTACTAGCCACTTGTTAGGAAAGCAATTTCTCAAGCCCAATCCAGACCCACTGTGAAACCCTAGAGGAGGGACCCAGAAATCTGTGTTTCTGCCACGCTTCCAGGTGACCCTGATGCACGCTGAGAGCAGCCATTGTGGCCTAAACCTTGAGGATCCTTGAACTTTCCCAGTAATATAGAATGTTCTTAGTGTTACACGGGTCAAGGCTTTGGGTGTTTTTATGTGTTTACTTTGGTAGCGGGCCCAGGAGGAGAGAGAGAAGATTTAGAATATACAGAAGGCCCCGCACTCGTTACTTTGGGATGAAGGTCAACAGATTTAGCAAATAAAATATACAGGCTGCCCAGTTAAATTTATTGTTCAGATAAACAATGAAAAATATTTGAGTATAAGTATGCAATATTGGGGACATATTGATGCTGAAACGTTTTTTATCTGCAGTTCACATTTTAATCGGGCATCCTGTATTTTATCTGGCAGCCCTATTTGGGACAGATCATAAATGGGGAACATTTCCTTTTTCAGCCTTTTTCTCCTCCCTTCTCTAGACCCAAAGTCAGACACCTACCTCACTGCTTTTATTTCCCAAATCCCTTTCTGGCAGAAAGAGGAACTAAAGCACGTGAAACGGTAAAGGGAGTAGCCTTCCAGCTCACCGTTTTTTAACCATCGTTATTTCACTTGCACCGTCACCACATTGTAGAAACTGCTGAGTAAGAGGCCAAGAAAACCTTGGCAGAATCACACAAGTGCCTCTCGCTCCCTCGGCGTCCCACCCAGCAGGCTCGCCAGCCTGCCTGTCCCCCCCACGTCTGCTGATGAACTCACCAGGCTGTGGCCAATGAACAGCTTGTGGCCCCGTCTGGACCTTTACCAGCAAACCGAGTCCATATTTGTCAGACATAGAGTCAGACTCAGCAACAGACACAGCTTCCACTGGGTGGGGGGCGGGAGCGGGGACCCCACGGTGGACGGCAGAGGAGGTCCCATCGGTTTTACCGTAAGATCTTCCAGATGAACGTGAACCTCCAGTCGGACTTGATTTGAAAATCCAAGGAAATGGGTCTAGAGTCTTGTTTCTGATGTACTGTCCTAGGTAACGGAGCTCGAATTAGGGAGTAGATTTGGAGGTTGGGAGGCAGAAAAATGCAAACAGAATGGAAAACCCCCCCAAAAATGTTTTCTCACTGTCTTCCTTGTCTGATTTCCTTCGGTGGTGGAGTTAGGCTGAGAGTCAGTAGACCCATTTTCTAGTCTCAATTCTATTTTGATATTAACACGTGACCTTGAGTTAGTCCCAAAATCTTTCTCGTTCTCAATCTTCTCATTTGTAAAGTGAGGATACTTTGTGAAATTAGCCAACCTCTAGCTCAGTGACTTATAAATTATATCATTTTTCTCAGGACCAGCTAAACTCCTTCCCAGATCTCTGCTTTTCTGAACGGCAGCTTAAGCCCCTTCCTGCACCAGCAAACTATGACAGGCAAGATGTCAACCGATCAGATACCACTTGTTTCACCCCTAGGATTGTGCATTAAACGATGAAGGGGAGAAGACAGCTGATACCTTTTTCCCCTTGCCTTCTACAGTGATAATAGCAAAGCCTACCCAAACTGTGGACTCAGGGGGCAGAATTTAATGAAATGCGATTTTGGACTAGGGATGCTTTGACCTGATCAGCGTAGCCTCTCCTTGGTGGGGAAGGCTTTCCCGGCTCTAGCAAGAGCTGAATTTTTTAGACATTAAGGAACTTCTTATTTGATATTAGCGGGAACTGAACAGATAAGTTCATTGGTCTAGAGGGTGGTATGCAGCCCTCTGTGCGTAGGTTGAAAACTTAATCATTGAGGGGAAAACATGTTCTGATATAGAGGGCTCTGCAGGGGAGGGAAGCAGGTGCAGTGATGTACTCTGGTGTGGCTGGATGGGCTGAAGCTGGTGTGCTGAGTCCCTGCCAGCTGTCATAGGCTATTCCCACTGGCATGTACACGTGTCCCCCGCAGCAGACCTGAAATGCACACACGGGCACCCCACCTGGCTGTGTGGTTACCTAGCTGGACCCCCGCAGAGGGCAAGGCATGGGCAAGGCATTTTGAAACCATAATAACCCAAAGGCCCCCACGTTCCTGTTCAGGCAGGAACAGGAACAGCATTTCATTCTTCTACGTGTCCCGGGGCTCTCTCCCTATAGGAGGAGGGTCCCGCGGTTAGTTCTGTCCTGGATGTTGGTTTGTCCTCAGCACACTTTAACTCTTCCGAGAATTTACGTTAAGGAACGTTAGGGCTACTCTTCCAGGCTGAATTTTTTATTTAGAAGCAAAATGGCATGCTCATTATCTTAGTGGAGGTATTCAGTTTGGCAGTGAAACTGAGGGTTGTAAAATGTATCAAGCAAAGGACAGAATCAAAGAACCTAAGGCAGTCGTAGCCCTTCCAAGTCCATCTGGACCGTCCCTCTTCCTAAAGGAAGATAGGGCCCAACGCTCCCGGCAAGAAGGAGATCAGACAAAGGCTTTCCTTCCCTTGATGCATACCGTATGCAGTTAGGAAGCTGTATGTTGTATCTCACCGAAGACTCCCCTTGGGCAGTGCAAGTCTTTTGGAAAACAAACAGCTCACAGTGGAGAATGTCCTTAGCTTTTGGCAGCCTCCTGAAAGGTTTGGTTACAGGTTTCATTTGCTCTTTTAATGGGATTTTCTGTGAGTTATTGGCAGTCAGAAGGGTTCAGACAACTGGCTGAACAGGAGGCATCATAAGATCATAGAATTTTAGACCTGGAGGGAACACTTGGTCTTGCCTTCCAGACAGAGATCATTTTGTCTGAGGTCCAGCTAGGAGGTAGTGAGGCGGGGGTGATTTTATCCAGTCTTCTTTGCCACGTGACTAGACTTATGGAGACCTTTAAATGTCAACAAAGCAATTTTGAATGGGATTCAGAGCCCACTGGGATACTAGCATCAGAGCTGTGATGCTGGAGGAATTATAGGAACCGAGTGTCTGTAGATCTCGCGGAAGCATCCTGCACGGGCTGCAGCCTGCTAGCTTTATCTGCACGTTGGAAAACAGCTCATCTGTGGCCAGGAGCTATCGCTGCAGATCACTATCACAGTAGAGCACAGGTCGGACACGACCAAAAGATGCCCAAGTCTCCTTTGTTTCCCATCTCCCACTCACCAGGGAATTGGTAACAGTTCTTTCAAAGACTGGGCTTTGAGCGAATCCGAGAAGGTAGAAAAGGAACAGACACCTCATCTGAGCTCACCCAGTGCAGCCCATGCAGAGGGAGTGAGGGGGCAGGGGCTGGGGCAGGGGCTGGGGCAGGGATGGTGTGGGCCGTGATTGAGTCATCCCTGAAAGCTGCCCGTCCAGTCACAGACCAGACGTGATTACGTTCCTGTTTGTCTCCTGTGCAAGGCCAGCTGCCTGTACCCTGGCAGGAATCTCTGTGTGGTTAGGAGCGATAAAATTGACATGAGATTTTCCTGGATAGTGTGCTGGTTCTCTGTTAAAACTCAAAAAAGCAAAATAAGTCGCCAGGGCTTTGTCTGCCTGTCTGTTGATATTTGTGTGTCACGTGTGTACTGACATATGGACAAAGTCTCAAACCGAGGAGGGTCTGTGCCCCAAACTGAATCTCCCATGTATTGAAATAAGGGTTTTATCGCCAAATGGCCAGAGGCAATCACCGAGGCCTGCACTTATGAGACCAGGATGCAGGTCAGGGTAAGTTGAGCATCTCTTCTGGATTAGCTTTCATAGATCCATCCATCTCTCCATTCAACCACCATCTATTCATTTGTCCATCCACCCAACAGATGGCCTAGCTGCTCAGTGTACATGGATGAAAAGAACTGACCTGAGCTTGGTCCTCACCCTTAGCTCATCGTCTAGTGGGAGAGTCATCAGTCCTAGAACGAGCAGCTACATTGCTAGCAAAGTATTTGTCTGATTTTATTATACACGTGTAAGAGAAGCTGTTATTATATGCAGGGAAATACACAGACCATTGCAATGTGTGGTAAGTGCTGGGACATAGGGAGCAACGTGGTGTGGACTCTGGGACCGTATACAAAGTGGAGTAGGGGGAACCGGGGAGGGTGGAGGGTGACTCACAGAAGAGCTCCGGGAGGAGGGACATTTAAGCTGAAACCTGAAGGATCAAGAGAGACCAGCGGTGGAAAAAGGAGGCAGACGGAGGAGCGTGCGAGAAGCCTGCGAGGCGGGAAAGAGCCCAGCATGTGGCAGGGGGCTGATGGAGCCAGACGAGAGGGAAGGACACAGACGCCTGATCCCGCAGGGGTCTGAAGGCCATTAAAAGTTGGTTAAATTTTAAGTGCGATGGTAAGACACTGAGGGCGGGTTGGAGTATCCGGGGATTCTTCTAGCTGCTGGGCGTAGGTGAAATTGGAGGAGGGCAGCAGCAGGCACTGGGGGGCTATCGCAGCAGCCTGGGCAAGAGATGCCCGTGGTTTGAACAAGAGAGAATGTGGGTCAGGGCTGGATGCGCGTCATTCTTGGAGATGTAAAGCCCAGAATCACCCTGGAGGACTGCACCACGGGAGGCTCCATCAGCGTCTCCCTGCCTTTGTTTGTTGGGAGCAGGTGATCAGCACCAGGTGTAGCGTCCTGTTCTTGCTTAGCAGTTTCTCAGTGGAACTTTGTAAATGACAGTGCAAGAGGCTGAATAATGGTCCCCCAAAGCTATCCACACCCTAATCCAGGGAACCTGTATGTTACTTTACATGGCAAAAAGGATTTCGCTGATGTGATTGGGTTACAGAGATGGGAAGGTGATCCTGGATTACTTCAGGTGGACCCAGTGCAATGACAAGAGTCCTTATAAGAGGGAGGCAAGAAGGTCAAAGGCCGTAGCAGGCGCTTTGACCATGGAAATGGGAGGTTGGAGAGATGCAAAGAGGGGCCACAAGCCAAGGCCTGTGGGCAGCCTCTAGAAGCTGAAAAGAGCAAAGATTCTCCTCTGGAGCCTCCAGAAAGAATGAGAAGCTCCAGCAGCAATGAGAAACTAATACAGAAGGTAGCAGCATGATATTGTGTAACCTCAAGGCCCACTTCATGTGTCAGGATCTGTTTTCTGCACCCTCCCAGGTCCCCTATTTCAGACCCACTGGACAGAGACTGGCCTCCCATCTCTGGACTGGGACTGGCCCCCCGTTATAATGCAAGTAGAGTTTGCTTCCCTTACCAGAGCAGCCAACTGAGGACACACAAGCCTCGAGCTTCTGGAATTGGACAGGCTAAAGAAACATAACACAGAAAACCAAGCAAAGAATGTATCTCTTCTTCTGTTTTATAAAAGTCAGTTTCCATACTATAGCCAACAGTGGCAGGAATGACGGCTTGGTAGAACTGCGGAGTGTTTGTGGGCAGGTGCTTGGTCTAACTGGGTTCAGTGATCTCAGGCTTTTTCTCCATTCAGTCCCGCCCAGGCTCTGGCACTGGCCTTTCTCTCTCACATCCTCATTCCTCCCTTCATTCTCTTTCTCTTCAGAGCCAATGGAGGGTGTCTGCCCTTCGGACTCTGGATCAGAGCATGCTGATCCCTGTGGGGTGTGCGATGGACCGGCAGCTTGTAGAGGGCTCCGCTAGAAGAGGAATTGCCAACAATTTCTTAACTGAGAAATCAAGCACTTGCCCTGAAATAAACTTTTACATCTATCTGACAGCTCTGCACTGGCTCCCACCGTGCACACCTGCATGGGGCCCTCAAGTCCAGTGGCGTGCCTGTGCAGCGATCCCTGCATGGGCTGACCAAAGCCCCTTGGCTAATCTTTTTCTCCGCGAAAGCAACAGAGCTCCCCAGTGGAGGAGAGGACCGAGGCCTCTAAGGAAGTCTTAGAACCCTGCCCTCCTTGATGCTCCTTTCCCTTGCCAGGCTGCAGGTGCATGGTTCTGCCTGGGGGGAAAGAGAAGGGATTGGACAGCGCTGAGGGTTCTTCTGGATCCTTTGACCTTTTCTCCACATAGACTCTTTCCTTGAAACCAAGACTAATGATCTGGTAACCTCCAGACTGGACTTCTGGAACAGGGGCTTAATTAGGGCTCATTTATAGGAAGTTATTGCATGTGCAGTTCCAGGTGACTTCCCCAAGGGCTCGAGACAAAGATGACAGGGGTGACGTGGGTCAAGACTGAGACTCTCTCTTTCCCAGCACTGTCGCTGTCTCCTGCCTGGTTTAGGCTTCCTACTCTACCTCAAATTTAAACAAAGTTTGCTGACTCACCTACATCCCTTTGTTAAGTACGCTCCGCCTTAGCCTCAGAGAGAGGCATATTTAGTATTGTGATTATTTGGGGTTAGCTATTGTTTCCTCTTATGAATACACATGAAGATTTTGCTTTTCCTCCTAACTTTGTTATGGTGAATGCCTCGCTAATAAGGGTTGTACCTCTAAATGCACTTTACTTCCATAATTACTAAAGGACTTAAGTGCTCTCTGGAGATACTAGCTGTTCCTGTGTCCTGTGAGCAGGCAGTGGTCAGGAGCCTCAGCTGTTGAAAATCCCCAGATCAGAAAACCCAGAGAGTTCTCGCGTTCAGTTCTGAACCCCGCATTTTGGCCACAATGTAATGCACCTACGTGGTGTAAGTATCCTGCTTTGTCCTGATGGTTATCTTGGTTGAGCAGAGGAGAGCCTAGGATTCGGGTTGGCTGTTCAGAGGAATAGCCGTGACATCTGATAGCAGCTGAATATTTTTTGCCAGATAGTTCAGAAATGGATGTGTGCCTGGCTCTGATCTGCTGTCTCCCTTCTGCCAGATTCTCCGTCGAGACACCCGTCCCCTGTGTCTGGATGTCTGTCTCCTCCGCACAGAATTTTCCACCTGTGTCCCCTTGCCCTGTCCAATCTGGGCGAGGAAGGTGTCCAACTTCCTGTTCTTCTGTCCATGTCCACCGCATCTCCTTCTCTTCCGGTGAGCCCTTCCATGGCACGTCCTGTCCCTCTGGACTCAACTCAGGCTTCTGACCATGAACTTGCACTGATGGTGGCCCTTCAGAATTGACACTCCGGTTTAGGACCTCCAGCTTTCCATACCTGTGGTCGGTAGGCCAGGGGGTTTCTGAAAGAGACATGATAAAAGATATAGTCCCTCTGTATGTTTTAAAGTAGCCCCCAAGTCCCAGGGAGATGACACAATGGGCTCTGACGGATGCTATACACACAGGGTACCTATGCTGCATCCAGGGAAGCCTGAATTTAGGAAATCTACAGCTTGGATAACAGGAAGTTAAGTTAGGCCCGTTCATTGTCCATGGGGACCTGTTATCTCATCTTTCAAGGTTACCAGCTGTATAAACAACCCTGAAGATAAAAATTCTACTAAAAAATTTGATTAGAGTCTTGTATCTGATTTTATTTTCTTTTTTTAAAAACATGTTCATAACTTTCTATTAAAATTTGTGTATTTATTTTGCTCACAGTTTTTTGTTTGTTTGTTTATTTTTGGTTTTGTTTCTGTCATTCCCCACTAGAATATAAACTCCATGAGGGCAGAGATCTTTGTCTTTTTTGTCACCATTGTACCTTGAGCACCTAAAACAGTGTCCAGCTCCAAATAGCATTCTTGTTCATGTACAAGAGCTCCTACAGGTTAAATAATGTAAAGCTGTTGATATAATGGGCATATTATTTTTAACTTAAATATACATTTTGAAATTGCTTTTAAAGATGAGTATAAGTTTATGCACCCATTAGCTGTGTGTGAGAGTTCACAATTTTTCACATTTTTACAAGCCAATGTTACTGAAACACTGCAGCATTTTGCTGAGGGGTGGGTATGAAATGGCTTCAAAGTTGCCTTTTCCTAATTATTACTGAGGTAAAGGACCTTTGCTTATGTTTATTGGCCATTCCAGATTCCTCGTCTATGAGGAATCTATGAGCATATTTTTGTCTATTTTTCTGTTTGATAGTTGGCTTTTTTCTTATTTATTTGTCTGAGTCAATTGTATATTCTAGGTATTGATCCTTATTGATTATATGAGTTGCAAATACCTTCTGTCAGTGTTTTTATTTTGTCACTTCCACTTGTTTCTGATACCTTTCGATGTAATTTTAAAATTTAATGATGTCAAATTTACTAATTTTTTCCTATATATTTTGTGCAGTTTTCGTATTTTTAAAAAAATCCTGCTTTACTCAAGAGCGTAAAGAAATACTCCTGATTTCCTTCTAAAAGTCTGAAAGTTTGCTTTTTGCCTGTAAGGCTTTAAACTACTGAATTTAATTTTTGTGCACATGTAAAACAAAATTTTTTTTCATTTAGATATCAAAATATGGCAGCACCATTCATCAAGTATGTATACACATATACACCCATATGCCGACATCTGTATTTATTTCTATAAGCAACTATAGATATTAGGACCTTTTTATTATTCAATTTATTCAAACTAAAGAAAAAGAGCAATTTACCTGTTTCTCTCATCGCCCCGCCAATCCGCTCTTTGGATCCAATGACCTTTGTTTATCTATATCTATATATTTACATTATGATATATAAAATATATTTTACATATTTAGTATATAACATAATATGAATATATATTTAGATATATTTCGATTTTACATATAAGAGAAATCATACAGTATTTGTCTTTCTCTGTCTAATTTCACTTAGCATAATGCTCTTGAGGTCCATCTATGTTGTCACAAATTGCAAGAATTATTCTTTTTTATGGCTAAGCAATAGTCCATTGTATATATGTACCACATCTTCTTTATCCATTCATCCACCAATGGACAGTTAGGTTGTTTCCATATCTTGGCTATCGTAAATAATTTTACAATGAACATAGAGGTTCGTATATCTTTTTAAAAAATTTTTTTTTAATTTTTGTGGTATGCGGGATCTCACTGTTGTGGCCTCTCCCGTTGCGGAGCACAGGCTCCAGACGCGCAGGCTCAGTGGCCATGGCTCACGGGCCCAGCCGCTCCGCGGCACGTGGGATCCTCCCGGACCGGGGCACGAACCTGCGTCCCCTGCATCGACAGGCAGACTCTTAACCACTGTGCCACCAGGGAAGCCCTGTTTGAGAGATTTTTAGAAATGCAGTCGCTCAGACCCCATCCCACCTCCTGAATCAGCATCTGCATTTCAACAAGACACTAGGGTGACCCCTCTGCACATCCTGACCTGAGAGATACAGCTTTCCCTCATTTCATTTATCCCTTACAGTAACTCTAGGAGGTAGGGATTATTGCCCCCATTTTACAGATGAGAAAACTGAGGCTCAGGAAAATTAAGTTGCCCAAGGTCTTATTTACTAAATTGGTATCAGGGGTTCAAATTCAGTTCTCTCTGTCTCCATACTCCATGCTTTTTCTGTTCTGCTATGGCTTTAGAGGAGAAAACATCTATGGTAAAGATTCAGCTCTGATGATGCCTGGGTTCCCTGCGCTTTCTGAAGTTTGCTGGGATAAAGCTGATATAGTTAGAATGTCTGAAGGCGCTGACCAGTAGAATGTCTGTAAGTGTAGTTCATTCCTTCGTTCACTCCTGTGAGACCACGTTGTTGTTGAGGTGCTCTTGGAACCTGGCAGCATGAGGGGGACATCCAGGGTACGAGCCTAAGGGGCTTGGCGCTTGCCTGGGAGGGATGCTTGTTTCTGAGAAGTCGTGAATGTACTGGCCGCTCAGAAACCAGGGTGCTTCTGATATCAACTCACAATCCTCTAAAATGGCAGGCTTCCTGGAGCTCAAAGTATGCCAGTTACCCCCGGGTAATAAAGTATTTTGGTCCTTCTACATGGCTGGTCAGGATGCAGCATCTTTCCCCCTATTGCCTAGGGAGGGAGTTAGAGGGAGCAGTTTGGAGTTCCTCCAGTAACACCAGCGGCCAGGCTCTGCTTTCCCAGCTCCGGTCTCTCACAAGCGGGGCATTTCCATTTTCTTGAGGTTCCTCCAGGAAGAGGCTGGATGTGGTGTCCACCTGGCCAGCTGGTGAGGGAAGCAGCCCCGCCCGCAGACTCCCACTTCACATCCAGAGTGGGGAGTGAGCTTAAAGCTGCCGGGCAAATAAACCCTAATGGCTTTTCTCCTGCATTTACATTATCAGGAGTTTCTCTGACAGGCGTTATGATGATAAACGAAAAATGCTTTGCACCATTACATCAAGCAGTAATGCAGAGTGCAAAAAACTTCTGCCTTTTTTTTTTTTTTTTTTTTTTTTTAAGAAGGGGGAAAAGAGGGAAAACAGCAGATGGGAAAGCAATTGGCTCCTGGCGTCCTGCTAAGTTGTTTGCCTACGGCCTGCATGGGGGCTGCCTGGAGGTGGCGTCACTCACACTGCCCTGGGGCAGGTCCCTGCCTGCCGCCTGCCTTCTCTACACTGCAGAGGGTTGCCAGCCTGGATTTTCCATTTCTCAGGGATTCCTGAGCCACTTATGCCCACTGGGCAGGCAGGCAGGCGGAGTTATGCAACAGCCTCCAATCATTACGGATAAATGCCTCACGCACCTGATTGGCCTGTGACCCAGCGTGCTGTCCTCAGAAGGAACGTGCTGATGATTTGCGGTCCGGCTGCAATAGCTTACTTTTATTTTGTATCCTCTTATTCTTCATTTGTTTTCCTTCTCAAATTTAAGTGCGCTTTGTTGTGAAGATCATCGGATTAAGAAGCAAAAGGCTTGAACTGAAGCTCTCATTTTCTCTCCTGCCTTCAAATCGTGAGGGAGCCATTCTGGGACTCAGTTTTCCCATCGTTAAAGCGGAGACGTTTGATACTTTGCTACTCTTGGGGGCTGTTTGTTCTGTTTTGCTTTGTACGGTTTGATTTTTTTGGTCTTTGTTTGCTAGGGGACAGGTGAGAAATAATTTAACTGAAATACCGTGTGTGCGAGGTTTTGTACGAGGTAAAGACATAGTGTCCACACAACTCGTACCAGCTCCTTGCTGAGACTTACAGATCAGGATGTCTGGGACCAAGCGTCTCAGTCAATAGCAGCCTCTTGATGGTAAGACTCCCCAAAACACTGACGTAAATAATAAACACATTTAAAACCCTACAACAGGATAAAGAAGACCTAGAAATCTGAGTGGGGAAGGAGTTCTGAGGCTGGGGTCGAATTCTGGCCCCCCCTCCAAAATCACTAAAACAACCTGTTCATAAGGCATAGCTGAGTCCGTCGCTTCCCATGTAAGGGCAGCACCGTGTCTGCGTGGTCTTTCTGATGCTTCTGGGAGGAAGGGCACATCCAAGCTACTTTGGAGATGTCCAAGCCTGGTTTTAAGGGGGTCTTTCAATGTGAGCGCTAAGGAAGGGCTGGTTAGGATCCAGAAGGACCCCAATGTAACTTACCTCTTAGGATGGGGTAGACACAAGGAGTCTTGGGGGGAAACTGGCCTTTGATGTTTTCTATGGATGACTTAATGGGTCTTGCAGGAAGCTCCTGGAAGGAATAATAAAGTTATCTGGAAATGTTACCTTCCTGGGCAAGAGTCTTAGCAATATGAAAGTGTTGATGAAGACAGTGGAAGAGGAAAGACAGTGAGAAATGCAGAGTGAGGGGTCTCGTCTCACCAAGCGGGACCTTTCGAAGCTGGTCACAGGGGGCCAGTCTCTGGAGTTGGGGATCCATGGCCCTTGCTGCTGGCAGACTGTGAGTGTCACCTCCTGGAAGCAGCCATTGAGGGCCTGATGGGTCCTGCAGCCAGAAGGGTCCTGTTTGGCCAAGAGGAGACCTTGTCCTTTGGATCTTTTGCAACCTTCCTGAAGACAGTTAGTGGCCACGGTCCGGGTGTCAGGAGGAAGTCTGGGAACGGAGAGCGCACGTTCTTGATTTCGTGTCCACGTGTTTCTTTGTTGGTCCCGTGAGTGAGGGGGGTGGGCATCCTGCTCAGGGCGGTGGTGGGAGGGTGGCAAGGAGCCTGGAAGGAACCCAGGAAGCACCGCATCTGCGTGCCAGCCAGAGAGAGAGAGACCTGAGGGCCCCGGCTTCACACCGTGAAGTGACCCAGGGCTCGGGGTGGGGGGAAGAATCTCTCCACTCGCAGATTCTAAGGAGTTGTATTGAGCAACTGTGAATAAAAAACAATTAAATTTGCTAGAGGTCTGCGAAATCAGATCTAATCTCTTTGGGGACTTGGAAAATACAAGCAAACAAAAGGGCTGAGTTATCGATCACTGCATTTCAGGGGCTCTTAATCTGAAATGAAATCAGTCTGGCCTGAGGCCCAGAGGCCAGAGACCCTGCTATTCATCCCCTCCTGCACACAGCCCCCTCCCCACCACCGTCAGGAGGCCCACCTGTCAGCACCAGGACGCCTTGCTTGAAGAGTGAATTTGCAGGCAGGTGGCAGGTGGCAGAGAGCTGCAGCCCCTGGGCTTTCCTGGGCTCAAAAGGCAGAGGAAGAACTGGAATATGTTCTTAAGTGTAGAGCAGAGGGGCCGACTGGGCTCACAGCTCGGCATCACTCCTCTTCACATCTCGAGAGAGGTACCTGGTCCGGCGACCGTGCTTGGCCTCCATCCTCCCATTTCCCTTTGAGGAGGTGCTGTCGCTCTGTTATCTTCCCCTCAGTCTGTCTTTACCCTTTTGACCTTCAGAGCTGGAGGGGGAGGGCAGCAGCGGACCGGTGTGGTGCGGGGGACTTGCCCAGGAGAAGGAAGCCTTTGACCTTGAATAAAGGAGCCCGTGACTTCCCCTGAGTTCAGGTGGCCTCTGGGATAAAGGAGAGGCAGCTGGGGTCTCACTGGGCATGTCCAGTCCTGGAGCCGGAAACCAGCACCTGAGGGGGCAACGTATCCGATCTGGGTTCTGTTTTATTTTTTTGGTAATTGTAAGAGAGATCATTTCATACTTCCTGAAGCAAACCAAAGGAGGTCTGAAAAAAAAAAGGTGGCTCCTTTGGCAATTACCCTGAAAAGATCCAGCAGATAACTCAGAATGCCTTACAAGTTACTGAGAAAGGAGCTTCTCTATTGACTTCTCAGACCCGGCGCATAGAAAAGAGGAAAATGACCAACAGCTCTCTGTTAGTGAGACCGCTTTGTCTTAGCCCATTCGGGCAGCTATACAGAATATCATAGACTGAGTGGCTTCTGAACAACGGAGATTTATTTCTCACAGTTTTAGAATCTGGGAAGTCCAAGATCGGGGTGGCAGCAGATTCGGTGTCTGGCGGGAGCTTGCTTCCTGGCTCATAGATGGCTGTCTTGTGTCCTCACGTGGTGGAAGGGGAGAAGGGGCACTCTGGAGCCCTTTCACAAAGGCACTAATCCCATTCATCAGGGCTCCATCCTTATAACCTAATCACTCCTCAGAGGCCCCACCTCCTAACACCATCACGTTGGAGATTAGGCTTCAACATAGGAATCTGGGGAGGACATATTCAGTCTTTAGCATCTTTGAACTGTGGTCCCCAGGAAACCACAAGTGAACTGAGCTCACAGGACAGGTGAAGGTGAAAATCTTCAAACGAATAGCTTAAAGTCTTCACGTCGCCGTGAAATAGGATTGGACCCCACCTCCATGCCCCCTGCCCCTCCGTGTCCTACCCACACCCCCAGTCTCTTCTAAGAGGGTCTCTCAACCTCCTTTCTCAGCCTGCTGCACCTCAGCCTCCATTGCGACGCGGGTCAGTGTCAGCCGTGACCTTAGCGCTGACTAGTCTCATCCCGTCTTCAGCTGGGTTTCCTTGGCAGCTAGGGCACTGCATTCTTCTGCTTCTTCTGCCCCTGGAACTGTGCCTTTGTCCACTCCTCAGCGTTTCTCTGATCGACTAAACATCCAGGTTTGCCGAGGTTTCCCCCTTGACTCTCTCTTACATTTCTGAGCCCTCCGAGTGATCGCTCTATCCCCACAACTTCTGCTCTCGGTGTCACCAAAGGACAACCAAATTTACATCTTTAGCCCGGCTCTCCCCCCTCTGATCTAGGTACATATTTCCAGCTACCAATTAAACGTGTACCTGAACGTCCCACAGCTCTCTCGCACTCCATACCTAGAAAAACAGATTCTCAAATCTCCTCCTCACCGCATTGCTGGGACTAATGGAATCTCCATTCACCTGGCTTCCCAGGCTGGAACTTTTGACAGAAGCTTCACTCTTCTCTCTGTCCACCTCCTTATTCAGTTTAAATCCATACTTCATGGTTTAGCATATGAGGGTCATCATAAGCTGGCCATAGCCACCTTTCCTGGCCTATACCTCCTTCCAATCTAGGCCGTTTTTCTACCATACTACCTCCTGTTAGTGCTCTCTAGCATTGCATATTTACTTAGTTATTCTTTGTTCATTTGTCTATAAATGTCTACTATGTGTCCGGCCTCTTTCCCTTTTGATGGCTTCAATGCCTTATTCCATAAGACCCGCTTCGGATGATGGCTCCTTTGGGAAGCCTCCTCTGTTCTACCAGATGGAACTGACCACTTCCTCCTGGGTCTTCGCAGGGTACACACCTCCCCGGCCTGTGTCTCACTATGTGGTGCCCCCAGCCTGGAGGAGAGAACAGAAAGGGATTACTTCTTTATCTTTGTATCATTCCAACGTTGTAGCACAATTTCTGGCACACAGCAGAACCTCAACAAATCTCGGTACAATAAATGAGTAAATGTTTGGATTAGGAATAAATTCTGCTTCAGACATTGGTAAATCTTAGAGGTAGATGTGGTCCTGCCAAGGAGCTCTCACCTGAGTCCTGGAAGATGGTAATGCTTTGTGTTTAATTTTGAAGGGACTGAGGGATGGTAAGGAGACCTGCTGAACAGGAACCAAGCCAGGGGAGGGTGCCCGGGAGAGAGACAGCCTCCTCAGAAAAGAGGGCAAAGGGCACAGTGAGATGGAAAAAGCCCAGGTTCTCCCTCACTTCCAACATGTGGGCAAGGAGCCCGCTAGCTTCAGATTCCTATTTGTAAATAGGAAGAAGTTTGCTGTAAGGATTCAGTGAGTATCCTACGTGCATTCACAAGTCATTCATGAACCCAGATTTTGGATGTCATTATTTTTTGGAGTAATTATCTGTAACGCTGATGATAATGATGATTATGAAAAAATAGGAATAATAAAGACAAAGTGACACAAAAATTAATAGCTGTATAACTTACACAGGAAAATTGAAACCTGAAAATAACTGGAGAACACTGAAGCCATTTGAATTGACAACTCCGCTCTTTCCATACATGGTGTTTGAACACTTATCAGACTAGGGGACTCTCATGTAAAGAAATTCTTAAGAATGCAGCTTTGTCTAGTCTCTGTATGACTCAGGTTTTTCACTCACACAATATTGCTCCGGTGCACGTATTCAGTGGGATTCATAATGCAATTATGAATTCATGCCATAAACCCTTCCTAGTCTCCAAAAATAGCTTGCATTCCCTACTGACGTGTTCCAGGGCACCCTGATCTTACCCTGACCGTGGCACTGACACTGCAACTGTTGGTTTACTCTCAGTCTGTCTCAAATGTTATTTGAGCACCTTGTTCACTGTGCTCCTGGTACTTAGTGGAGTGTGAAACTCTTACGTTGGGTATTGATTCGTTCGTTGACACACACAGGGGGGAGCCTCCACCGTGCTGGCCCCCAGCTTGAACCGTGCCCCTCAAGTGTCCACTCACGGACACTGTGGAAAATCGGGGCTCAGCCATAGGAATTACTTAATGGACATTGCAGTAAGTCCAATACGGCAAAAACATGGGCCCCCGACTCATGTTTGAAGGTGTGGGATTTTTGAGGAAATTATATTAAAATCTAAAATACGAGAAAGAGAAAGAGTTATCCATACTGAGCTTGCACGGGAAGCTGGGTGTGAGGACCCATCCAGGCTGAGAGAGGCTGAAACCAAACACACCTGAGCCCCAGACAGATAAAGGATGGGTTCCCCGGGTTACCACGTCAGCTAAGAACAGAGGAAGGGTTAAATTCCAGGGGGTTTATCCCAGGCCACACGCGGCACAGTGCAGAGCTGTGGTCGGGCAAACAGTGAGCGAGGGCCAGTGGGCCAAGGTCCATAGTGACTGCAGGAAAGGGAAACAGCGACTTCACGCTGCAAGTCACGTCACGTTCATGGGCACTGGGCAGTTCTCCTGCAGCAAGACTCCTGTCCTGCCCCTTATCAGGCACTCAGATGGCAGGAGTGGCGCTGACGGGTCCCAGAGCCCTGACAGTGCACCTCGACCACTTTCTTCTATTAGAAATTCTCCCTGCAGGTTACAGCAGTGAGGGGCCTCTCTCTAGGCCACACATCCCAGATCCTGGATAATCTGCTTCCCCAGAAGGCTCTCTCCCAGCAGGATCCTGCAGGCTGCCTCCCGGAGAGCCTCTGAAGCCTGTATCTAGATCGCAGGCAGTGTCTTCTCCACCCACCGGGCCATCCCCTGCCTCCAACCCACGGCTGCAGGGGGAGCGGCTGTGCTGATGCATATTGGCTTGATTTGCAGCAGCTCTGGGCAGAGGGTCTCAGAGACCCGCAGAAACCCCCTGGCGCGGGTTGGCTTTGTCTTCTGCGTTCTCTCAGTGGTGTCTGCCTGTTTTTGTGGCTGCTCCTCAGCCCTGCCCAGGACCGCGGCGTTCCCATGGGGAATCGCTCACTAGGAGTATGTGTTTCCCATCTGGGCTCTGTGGACAGAGGGAGGGGAGAGAAAAGGAAAAGAGCATGCTGGAGGGGATTAGTCACTCAGCCTTGTGAGGGCACAGCCCCCAGAGATCTACTTCTTGCCTGAGACACCCGCTCCGGACACCCCCCTGTATACTCAGGCTTACTTGGGGCGGGGTGCGAGTGAGGACTGACAGGCAGAAGAGGTGAAAAGACGCCTCTGAGCAAAGGCAAGTCTAGGTTCGGGATCTGCTTGCCTGCCGCTCCGCAGACACGGAGCTCCAGGACAGGAAGAGGCCTGTGCTCAATGACTAGCCCCAGCCCCTGACCCTTTAATCCATGTGTTAATTCAGTAAATGTGCATCATCTCATTTGATTCGCACAACCACCCTGAGATCTGCGTGGAATAGTCTTGGTCTCTACGTCCATTTCACGGATGAAGAGGTGACCCTCTCAAGGTCACACAGAGCCTGGAGCCCAGCAAGCATCTTCTGGTACAGCAGCCTCTGGGTGAGGGTCTGCTTGCCCCTCGGGTCCCCACGCAGAAGCAGAGCCCTGGGTGGAACAGAGCCTAGCAAGGAGACCCTCCACTCCTCATCCCATTCCACTTGCCCCCACCTCCCCCTCCTCCCCACTCCTGTCCTCCCGCATCACTCCCCCTCCCCTCCTCCCCACTCCTGTCCTCCCCCATCACTCCCCCTCCCCCTCCTCCCCACTCCTGTCCTCCCCCATCACTCCCCCTCCCCCTCCTCCCCACTCCTGTCCTCCCCCATCACTCCCGCTCCCCCTCCTCCCCACTCCTGTCCTCCCCCATCACTCCCCCTCCCCCTCCTCCCCACTCCTGTCCTCCCCCATCACTCCCCCTCCCCCTCCTCCCCACTCCTGTCCTCCCCCATCACTCCCCCCTCCCCCTCTCCCTCCTCCCCACTCCTGTCCTCCCCCATCACTCCCCCCTCCCCCTCTCCCTACTCCCTGCTCTGACTTCCCCCATCACTCCCATCCCCCCCCCACCCCTCACCACCCCCATCCCCCAGCATTTCTAAACCTTCTTGTTTGAGTGGTGGAAGGAGGAATGATGAAAGGTCCCTACAAAAATAATTTTCAAGGAAGAAACACTTCTATACCTAATGATCCTTATTTGAGAACTTAAAGAAAGTTGAAATGCGTGCAGGAGATTTTGAACCTTCCCAGTGGGGAGGGAGGAGCGGGCCCTCTGCACTTTGACAGGTTTGAATTCTCACTTCCAAGAACACTGTGGAGGAGTGGGGGGAGTGGGCAAATCCTCTTCGGGGAGCGAGCTGCCCCTTTTGATGCAGGAAGATAGACTTCAGGAGGAGCTGGGCTGCAGACGTGTTCACTGCTTCCTTTATTCTCTGCGAGGCGCTGGGGGATCCTGGTGAGCACAGCGGCACCCACAGATATGGACTCTACACTCTGGTGGGGAGACAGCCAGTAAGTGGATCATTTTCCCATTAAAAAGTGTGACGAGTGCTCAGCAGAACATGTTTCTGTGAGAGAGACTGACAGCGGACCCCATTTACGTGAGAGGGTGTCGGGGAAGACATTTTTGAGGAAGTGACAATTAAACAGAGATGACAAAGCGATAAACACCCAATTGAGAGAGACACATGCATTGTTCAAGGTCACATAGGTAGGACACAGAAGAATTAGGACTAGGGTCAGAGGATATTATTTTTATCAAAATAATCATATATCTACAAGTACACTACGAGCGTAATTAAAAAATCACAACCGGCCTCACTCTCCCCACCCAAGAGTCCATACTTCAAAGCCAGCCATTCTCAACTCCCATGTGTGTAGTTGGATATTTACCTCCTGGTTTCTAAATACCATGCTTATAAAGCTATTTCCTAAATTCTAGACACCAATTTACTACAGGAAATGAAGGGCTAGCACTCTTATACCTCCCCTTAGCACATTTACTTCTCCCATTTTCCCAATATATAGGTTTACATCAAACGTTTGGTCAAATCAATAGCCAATGTTCCTATTATCGATATAATGCAAATCAAACCAAGTAAATTATATAATTTCATTTACTTTCTTATACAACTTCCTCCTTCTCTTGGAGTTACTTATTTTTCTGTGCACGTATGCCTGTTTCTCCAGAATCTTTCTCGTTGTGCTGTAAATAAGTCTCGCACGTGAGGCAATCTAGCAGCTTTTATTGTCGTTGCCTGTTTGTTTGAGCATCTCTTCTAGAACCTTCTGTTGGCCTGCTCCCTTTGAGCTAGTTGCACTGCAGGCCTGTTTCACAGCTGTCATCCAGCTATTTAACCTTAGAATCATCTGCTCCTTCGCCCAGTTTGGAATTAATGTTTCTAGGACACCGATGACTTCTGTTTTCTTGATTTCTCCTGTGTTTTGGAGGCATACACTTTTCAGCTACTTCCTGAGGAAAGCGTTGACAACTTGCTTGTTTGAAAAATATCATACATCTTTCTTCACACCTGATTGTTAGTCAAGTTAGACATAGAAATCTCGCCTCAACGTGTTTTTACCTCGGAATTTCCTTGTTATCCTGTAGCTTCCAGGGTGGCTGTTTAGAAATGTTGTGCTATGTGTCTTTGTATGTGATCTGTAGTTTTCCTAGAAAGGTCTTAGGCAATATTCTTTATCCCTGGTATTTTGAAATGTCTTCATAGAGTGCCTTGGTGTGGGCTATTTTTTTTTTTTTTTAACTTACTCTCCTAGGTACTTGGTGAATTCCTTTTCAATCAGTTTTGGAAACAAATCTTTTAATATGTATTTGCTAATTTTCTCCTCTTTTTTTTTCTCCTTTTCTTTCTGGATGTTCCATTAAATGGATATATATAAATACACACACACACACACACACACATATATATTCTCCCATTTCTATTTTCTATCTCTTTGTTCTACTTTCTGGGAGATCTCCTCCACTTTATCATCTTCTATTTAAAATTTATATTGCCTTACGCAATGGTTTCAGCTGTAGCATTTTAAATTCCTAACACTTCTTCAGTGTTCCCTCTCGTTTGGTTTTGTTTGAGAAGCAAGTACTAAGAAGGCCTTTGGAGGAGGCCTGTGGGAGGAGGCCTGTGTGGGAGCATGTTGACCTGAGAGCCATCTTGGAGGGGACGGTGAGCAGGCAGACACTCCACGGAGGATCTCCAAGTATCAACAGTTTTGCTCCTTTCTTGTGGGTGCATTTCTCAGCAAAAAACTCCCAGCCTGCTGAACTGTCCATCGCCTCTGACTCTGGAGCCTGGGCCCCAAGCTCACTGGGCGTGTGTCGGGGTCATCTGCAGGGCTGGTTAAAACACAGGCTACCCAGGCTTCACCCCCGAGGTTCTGATCAGCAGTCCTGGGATGCAGCCTGTGACTCTGCACTTCCAACAAGTTCCCAGGTAACCCCGATGAACACTTCTAGGGCAAAAGCTTTCCGTCTCTTACCAGGACTGAAGTCTGGTTTTCAAGTCTGAGAAAGGTTTTAGGGAATACGCCTTCTTCTCGTAGAGACTTTCTAGTCTCCTCGTTTGTTGCCTCATCCATGACCACAGGCTCCACAGAGATACGGTGTCCCAAATTCACGAGTATTTCTAGAGTGTTGCAGCCTAAGTCGGTTTGCCACCCCCATCCGGGCATTTTGGTTTTTAACTTTCCCTGCTTGGCTAAACCAGTGACTATTCGTTCATCTGCTTTCCGTCCTATACAATTTTGTCAACATATTTCATTTGCTGATGTTTTCTCCCGCTTCATTTGTCAACATAGATTTTTTTTTTCTTTAGTGTTATTTTGGATGGTATTGGAAGGAAGCGGAACGTGACACAGCTCTTCAGGCCACAGTAATTAGTCACATCAAGAGTTTTTCCGATGGTAGGGCTTTGCTTCCCTTCTAACAGGAAGTACAACTGCCTCTGGCAGTGCACTCAGAATAGGCTGGAGCCGCCCCCGACCAGGGCCCAGGGACCATGTACCCGCCATCATCCTCATCACAAAAGACACTCTCATCCTCAATCCTGCTGAGCAAGGAATGCTTCCAACCACAGAAAGAAGAAAAAGCAGTTTGACATTTTCTCAACTGTTTGGAATTCTTTCTAGCACAACAAGCTGTTTATCCTCTGCTTTGATTCTTATTGAATTAAGGAGGGAGAAAAGAAATCAATTCACTCTCCGTAAGAATCTCGGTAAAAACCGCCACTCACTAAACACTATGGAATATGTAGGAAAGAGGAAAAAAAGATAAATCCATCAACTAACAAGATAAGTGCCTTGTTCCTCCATCTGTTACTGCTGTGTCCTTATCTAGGATAGGAGTGTGGCAGCCACAATATATCTGTGTCAGGTATTATATTCCAAAGTCATATGAATGAATTTTCATGCTAGGAACCATCCATGATCTCGCTGAGCCACAACTAAATTTGTCCTGAGGCACGCACTGTCTTTTTGCACTTGGAAGTCCATTGAATTCACAGGCAGGAGGGTGATGGTGTCTGTCTCCCAGCTTCTCCAGCTTTGACTCTCTCTCTGCCGTGCAGGGGCTGGTGGTGAGGGCTTAGTTGATTCACCTCTGAGGACGTGTCAATGTCCTTACAGGAGCCAGGAAAGCATCGGAGGCCTGGACGAGATGGATGTAGAGGTCTGCGTATGGGTACATCTATAAAGATTGCATCATTGATTAGATGATTGATTAGCTGTGCCACTTCTTAGCTGGGGAGAACTACAGAAGAGTGTTCAATTGGAATGACATCCCAGGCACTTGAGCAGCCCCAATTATCCTGTGATGATTCCTCATTCAAAAACAGAGTTTATTTTGAGGACTGAGCCCTGACTGAGCTCCCAGGTGCAGACAGAGATGCTGACACGTGGCGTCAGAACCCGTGCTTTGGCATCTCTGACAGGAGCTGAGAGATGTGGTAGATAGATATAAGTTGTTTGCATCCACGGTGGAGACTGAGCTTTGCATTTTAGTGCAGAGATGGTGTAATTCATCTATATTATCATCACTGTCATCCTCCTCCTCAGCAGCAGTGGCACTGCAACAGCGGAGACATCACAGCTTTCAGCACTTGGTGGAAACCTTACCCGTGTTCATCTCCGTCCTCCTAGCCTGAGAGCATTGAACACATAACACAGGGGATGTGCTGGACAGCGTGACTTAGGCTGTAGGGTTCACGAGCTAGAATTGTATCAGGAGTCCAGGTGAGATACACGAGCAACTCAACTTTGTAAGTGGTCAAAGGCCAGAAAGAAAGGAAGCAAGCAAGAAAAGAAAGAAAAGACGCTGCAAATGAATTCAGGGCACGAAGACTTATCCTATTGTGGTAGAATAAAGGAGAGTGAAAGATGAAGTTTTTCTTCCCAGTTTCAAGCTGTGATGCCTAGGTTTAGGAATAGGAGAGAATAGGTCATATTCCAAAGTTTTCTTTGGAATATATTGGGGTTGAGATGCCGGAGAGACATCAGCTGATGGAGGGCTCTCCTCCAAGAGGGCTGTCCTACAAGGAGTGAGTGTATGAGTCTAAAACTCGAGGGCGATGTCCAGGCCTAGAGATGCAGCCGTGGGACCGTCGGTGCACAGGTGGTGGGTTAGGCAGCCCTGGATGGTGTCCAATGGTCCACATCTACCGATCTTCATGCCCTGTGTAATCTCTTCCCCTTGGGTGTGGGCTGGATTATTGTCTCACTTTTAATGAGTGAACTACAGCAGAAGTGATGAGATATCACTTCCAAGGTGATGTTATAAAAATATTGTGACTTCCACCTTGGGCTCTCTTTATCAGCCCCTCTTGGATCACTCACCTTGGTGACAGCCGGCTTCCATGGTGTGAGGCAGCCCTGTGGGGAGACCCATCGGGCCAGCAAAGGCTGTGTGAATGAGCTTGGAAAAAGACACTCCACCCTGTCCCATCCCCTCAGTGGAGACTTTAGTTGAAACCATGGTTCTGGCCAACTGCTTGACTACATCCTCATGAGAGAGCTTGAGTCTGAGGGACTCAGCTAAGCCTCTTTCTGATTCCTTACCCACAGAGACCATGAGATAATAAATGTTTTGGGTATCAAGTTGCTAAGTTTTAGGGTAATTTATTACATAGCAAGGGGCTGCTAATACAGGTGGTTAAAATTATAAAACTATTTGAGCTCATCCGGGAAGACGGTGTAGAGAAAGAAACATAGACCCTGGTGCTGACTAATGCCTAAAGGAAACAAACAAACAAAAAGAGAGTCGATATGCGGAACGAAAGAAACAGCAAGAGTAAGATGAGAAAAAACAGGGCAACTTGGCTTTATTAAAAAAAACACAGGAAATGCATTTTATAGAAAGAAAGAGATCAACAGTATTCAAAGCTGCAGATAACTCAAATACTATAAGGTCTGAAGTGTCCTATAGTTTTGGCAATTGGGATATAGTCTGGCTGATCTTAGCAAGAGTGGTTTCATTGGAGTAGAGGGAGGGATAAACACCAGGTGGCAGGGGTTGCGGAATAAATGGTACATGAGGAAGGGGAGAAGGTGATCGTAGACTCTATGGTTTTTGTTTTGCTTTGGTTTTTGACTATGTTTTGAGAAAAATGATTGAGGAAGGGAGACGGATTGTGTGATAAAAGAAGATGTGACAAAATGATGGCTTTTCATGATGGAAGGGCTTGGATGCATTATGACTACAAATAGGGACAGAGGAGAGGGAGTGGGAATTTCAGGACAGGTGAGGGATGAGCAGTGGGAGAAAGGCACAGAGGAAGTGGGAGAAGCTGGGGTCAAGTACACAGGTGGGGGGAGTTGGCCCAAATAGGACTGTAGCTCATCAGCTCAGACGGAAGATACCAAGATACTGAAGATACAAGGGAAGAAGTGGGTACATGTATATGTGCTTCTGGGAAGGAGGATGAGAAATTGTAAGAGAGTACCCTTGACCTTGATTTTCTTAGAAAAGCAGGCGGTGGGGGGTGGGGTGGGTAGATCAAGACAGTGCTTTTCAAATTTTTCCACTCAGTATCCCGAATGAGAGAGGAGTTAGTGCACATTCCCTAGGAATCTGAAGTCATAGCATAGAATGGTCAGCCCACAGGCTAAAAACTTAAAATTCACTATTAATACATACTGTTTATATTACATTCATGTGGTAGCTGTATCTTCATATGTTTTTAATTTGTTGTATTTAACTTTCCTCCAAAGTTAAAAATGTAAGTTTCTGAAAGCTGCATTATATTTATCTTTTTTGTAGTATTTATATTATATTTATATTATCTTGTCTCCTTTGTATTATTAGGTTTATCTTGGCACATTGCCCTATATCGTGTGTAACTTGGTATATTGCCCTGAGGGTACTTCTCAAGTGGTTTGCAAGTTCCAGCCTTAAACCATTAGCACCCACTCTCACATGAGCTCAGTCAGATTTTGAGATTCACTCAGGTCTCAATGGTCACCTTGGGAAGCACAGAACTTCACCGGAGTGAATGAATGAGAAACAGAAAATGCACATCTAGTTGAGGAGATGAGAAGGCAGAGAGAGAGGTCCCAATCCCGGGGCCACATCGCCACACTCGGGCTCTTCGGGGCAGCAGAGGTAGGGCTGTGTCCCCGTGGAGCACAGGGAGGAGTTGGTGTTTGAGGTCGGGCACGGGGTAGAGTCATCAGCCCCAGAATTGCCGGAGTCGGCTGGAGACAGTGGAGGTTGGGGAGGGGGGTGTAAGAGCTGTGAGTGACAAGAACACACTCGACTTCGCCGTTTTTCCAAGGGACGGACCCGACGGGCATTAACTCCTGCTAGGTGAGATTTTATACACACCGTCTGAGCTCCTTTGTTCTGGGGGGACACCGCATAAATTATTGTGAGCCCACTTCTTTTTTCTTCTAGGTCAGGGATTGACAAGCTAACTCCCACTGGTCGAAGCCGGCCCCTGCCTCCCCCACCTCTTTTAGTAAATCAAGTTTTCTTGGAATACAGTCACGCTTATTTGCTGGCATATTGTCCACGGCTGGCTTTCCCTGATAACGACAGATTTGAATAATTGTGACAAAGACTTTATGGTTCACCAAGCCTAAAATATTTATCTGGCTATTTATAGAAAAAGACCTCTATCTTAGAATGACCTATATCGTGAGATAAAACTTAGCAAATACATTTTACAGATCCTTCTCGCTCATTTTTGACAATGGTTCTGAGTTTCCAGAAATGTAACGTAAGACTCCTCAAGCCTGATGGGGGAGGGCTACCTGACCCTTAAGAGGGTCCTCAGCCTTCACCCGAACCCCCTCAAGCTGTCAGGGTGAGCCTGGGAGAATTTCAGTGCTCAAACCCAGTCTGCATTCCAACAGAACTTCCTCAGTCTAGCTCATACTTGTAATAGTTTCCCTACACTCTCCAGCTGGCAGAAGCTCTACTGGGAAGCGGATTTGCTTTGTCTTTATTCACCTTTCTCAGCTGTTCCCCTTCCAAATTGTACTTTTTCTCTCTTTTAGATCTTCCGAGCAAGCACACTCCGAGTTCTGGACTCAGACTCTTCTCCTTCCCTCTTCTCTGATCCTCAGTAGAGAGGCTGAGCAGAGCTAGTTAGCACATTTTTAAAAAAAGAAAAAAAAAACAAGTATTCTTCATATAAAAGGACTTGCTCCAGCCATCACATTGAGGCATGCATTTATGCATTTATTCGCCTTCCTCTCCTTCACCTTTGAAATGCAGAACTTCTGGAACCATTTGAAGTGAGTTCTCACAGCCTCCCCCATAACACTGGATCCCAGAACCTTCCTTCCTCAAGCCCTAACGGCGGCGGCGTCTCTGACTTCAGGGTTTGAGATGAAGTCAGTGCTGGCTACACATGACACAGCAGTTAGCTCAGCGTGAGGGTCTGGATGACTGACTTGTGGTGCTAAGCACACACTTGGGCTTCCATCTTCACTGGTTTCCAAAAGATTCACAGGAGACGTGCTGTAATTCTAATAGGTCTCAGTTGTCACAAGGACCTAATCTGAAAGTTGGCTGTGGAAATTCACAACCGACAGTCTGCCCATACTTAAAGGCATGTGGCAGATTCAAATGCAACAATCGCTGATTTTAAAAATCAGTAAGGTCCAGCCCAGTGCCTGGAGCCTGCAGCAGGGATATAGGTCTAGTAGCCTCTTCTGGTCTTGGAATATCTGTTTATTTATAGCAGATGGTGGCGCTGGCCATCCGGCCCAGTCCGTCTGACCACTCCCCAGCACCAGCAAGTCCATTCATGAAATCTAGGCCATGGAGATGGAAGTTAGGGGAAGGTATGATTTGCTGGGTTATGTGGATTTGCAAGGTTCTCCTTAGGCCCTTTCTGACAACTGCAGATCCATTCATTTTATATACCCCACCTACTCTGAAAGCAGTCCTTCCTTGGGCTGGATCAGGGTATCAGAAAATGGGGGAAAGAAAGGTTGTGATATTTACGTGCCCAAGAGCAATGGCCTGGACTCTTAATGCACGTAACGAATGCCTACCCACTGCTGGGCGCCTGCTATATGGGCCTGTGATGCTGGCTCTTTGCATCTGTGAGCTACGGGGCGAGGGAGTGAGTATCATTGGGCAGAATGGCAGCGTACTGCTCCTGACAAGAAAAGCAGCCCTCGTGCGACCCACAGGTGACTTCCCAGGGGGCACTACGTGCAGGAGAGAGCTTCAGCTAGCAGGGCCTTGAGCTTTGTTTGTTATAAGAGGTGGTGACAACACCTCACAGTGCCGAAACCAGGTGAGGGCCAGTGGGTGCCACGGATGTGAAGCTTTGGAGAGAAAGCAATACGTGGTGAGGGGTTTTGAGGAAGTTTCGCTCTGTGGCACATGGTATGGTTCCCCTGCTTTTGCCCCTTAAATATGCCTGCATCCCCTGTTGCCGAATTTCTGAAATAGCACGTTGCACCCGGGTGTGAAGGGATCCAGCTTCACACAGGCCACGTGCAGCTACAGCTCTCTCCTGGGCACCTACTGGGTACCAAGCACCCTCCTACACCCTTGATGTACATTTTCTCATGTATTCTTCAAAAAAGATCTCTGGGGAGTATCTAATATCGCTAAATATGTAGACTCAAGGAGGTTAAGTAAATTGGCCCCAAATCACACTGACAGTAAGAGGCAAAGGTAGGTTTCCCACCCAGGTCAGCCTCGTTCCAGACCTTGGCATCTGTCTGCGGAGACTGGCGGGCGTCAGCAGGCACGTCTGGACGGCCTGAGGGGTGGAGAGGCTGCCAGAAGTACATGCATTTAACTCTTACCCTAACTAAAAATAATGTCAGGAAGGGAAGCAGTAACAGGATATGACTATGAATGTGTCACGTGCACCGAAGGCCCCAAATCATTACTTTTGCTTTGAATACTTTGCCATTTTATAGGATCCATGGCAAGGCCACCCCCTCCCTGACATGGATCACTGAGTTGCTTGTGTCGGCACCGTCTCTTGTTTAGTGATACTTCCCAGGCTTTGAGGACTTGTACGTGGGCTGGAATAGCCTGCTTTGGGGACGACGACCACGGGGGTAGGTTGCGGACCCCCTAGTGTGCGTCTCAGACCCCTAAAAGCCAAGGTTATCGGGCAGTTCCTTCTCTTGGCTTTTCCCCAGGCCGATGCTTCGGTTTATGCTTTTATCTCTGCAGAGTGCACGGGCTTACAGAGAACTGAAGAGAGGTCCCTTCCCTTTTCCTCCCCAGTTAGGCCCTGACGGATTTGGGGCGTCTCTGCAGAGCTCCCAAATCCCTGTTCTCATTTCAATTAGAGCGCTCTCTGCAGCGGTACGGGCTCGGCTGAAGAACCGACGCCTGCTCGCCACGTTAGAGCTGATTCATCTCTTTCCTGAGCTCGGCCGCTCTTGGCTGGGGAGGAGGGAGCATGGAGCAATCTTTCAGAATAAATATGGTTTGTTTGTGTTTGTATTTGCTTCCATGCTGAATTCTGATTGCATCCGGCACCCCGACACCACAATTATTATTAATTTCCCCCGTCTGCTCTCCGAATCTTGCTGCCACAGAGATGCGATGATGGATAATGTTAGATGTGGTAATTGGATGTGCTGGGGGGAAGGGAAAGGAGGGAAAGGCAGATGTTTCATTATGAGATTTGAATCTGAGTTCGGGCCTCCAGAGCAGAGGCCTGAAACGCAACTGCACCGGGGCGTCGGGGATCCGGAAGGATCCCGTCCCGACGCCACAGGCCTGTCATCCTGGGTCTGCACCTTCGCTCCGCTGACTCCCCTTGGGCGGTCGGATTTCACACCCACTTGCGGTGAAGCAAGTAAGGCAGAAGGTGGAAACCTGGCCCGTCCTGACTCTTCAGACCTCCGCCTCCCCTGTCTGAGTAGAGGGGGCACACAGCCCGGCTGAGCGACCACCGCCAACAGGTCCTGTCGGCGGGTGAAATCAGAGCACGCTTGCCATGCCTCCCGATTTGTGTTTACAGATGGGGCCTTGCTGCCCCTGCCAAGCTCCAAGTCGTAGAGCTGAAGAGGCTGCTCTCTGGTGAGGGGGCAGCTCCAAGGCACTGCTCTGTGCGGGCCCTCCCGCACCTAGGCTGCCTGAGCCCCCGGGTGAGGCGCGAGGAGCAAGGCGGGGGGGAGGCCAGTCCCCCTGCGTCCCCTCCTCCGCTGGCGGGCACCTGGACCCTCCCAGCACAGTCTCTCCTCCCGCCCCTCATTCTCCTGGCTGTGAGTGCTGCTCTCCCCGGCCTCACAGACGCCAGCTTGCAGCCTGATGGGAGCAGGAAAGACAGGAGAAAGCTGCGTCTCGCACACCCGTGCAGGTGTGCGGCCCTACCTGAGGTTCTCGAGGATGAGCTGGGAGAATCTGAAGGAGAGTCCGGGCGCTGAAGTTGGACTCTGCCCTCCCTGGAGACCAGTGAGACCCGACGGGGGCTGACAAGTTCCCTCACTCGCAGGGAAGCCTGCCACCAGCCTCTTCTTGGCCGTGAGGTTCTGTCAGTGGGTTCAGGCCGTGTGGAAGGAAGGGATGCCTCAGGCCAGAGTGGCTCCCGCCTGGTTCCCGTGAGCGTTTTTCCAGCACCGCCAAGCAGTTCTCCAGTTCTCAGTGGCCACTGCAAGCTTCACTCAGTCCTGACGCTTTCCGTCTGCAGACCGCAGTGGCTTAAGGACTCAGTCTCACAAGGCTGCCCCCACTCAGACGCCAATGCCAAGTCCAGGTTGTCACCTGCGGCTGTACATCGGAGGTTCCCGTGACCCCCTCCTCAGGTTCAGTTAATTTGTAGAGTGGCTCACAGAACTCAGAGGAACCTTTACTCGTGATGACCAGATAAAGGCTAGTATAGAGGATACTTAATCTGGATAAGCAGCCAGATGGAAGAGGCACGGGGGAGGTTCAGGAGGACCCCAAGTGGAGGGGCTTCCGCCCCCACGTGGCTGGCGTGCACCACCCAGGACGCTCATCCCACGTTGCTCAAGAGTTTTGACAAAATTTAATCTGCAGCCCCTCCTTCCCCTCCCAGAGGTCCAGGTGGGGCTCAAAGTTCCAGCCCTTTAATCACTTGGTCTCTCTGGTGAGCAGGCCCATCTGCCCCTTTCTAGGGCCACCACCTTAAGTCACCTCATTAGCCTACGCTCAGAAGTGGCTTCTATTTCTCATTGAAGTAGAGTTGATCTACAATGTTGTGTTAATTTCTGCCAGACAGCAAAGTGACTCAGTTATACACATATATATTCTTTTTCATATTCCTTTCCATTACGGTTCATCACAGGACTTTGAATATAGTTCCCTGTGCTCTACAGTAGGACCCTGTTGTTTATCCATCCTGTATGTAGTACTTGGCACCTGCGAATCCCAAACTCCCAGTCTTTCCTTCCCCACCCCCTCCCCCTTGGCAACCACAAGTCTGATCTCTATGTCTGTGAGTCTGTTTCCGTTTCGTAGATAGGTTCATTTGTGCCGTAGTTTAGATTCCACATATAAGTGGTATCATACGGTATTGGTCTTTCTCTGTCTGACTTAGTTCACTCAGTATGGCATTCTCTGGGTCCATCTATGTTGCTGCAGATGGCATTATTTCCTTTTTTATAGCTGAGTGGTGTGCCATTGTGTATATGTACCACATCTTCTTTATAAAAGGGGCTTCTTATGAAGGACGAAACACAGTCCTTTCACACAGGAAATTGCAAGGGTCTGAGGAGGTCTGTGCCTGGAACAGGGACAAAGACCGAATATATTTCTTATGATACCACACTTGCCCTTGGATGTTCCTCTGAAGTTCAGAGGCTGACAGGCCAGTGATGTTGGTGACCCCAAAGACACAGGACAAGGATACTGCATGCTAGTGGCCTTCGACCTCAGCTGAACTGGATCACAGCAGAGCTGGAGGCATGGCAGCCACAGTTATTTTGGGGTCTTCTTGGGGGGCATCTCTTAAGCCCCCGCTTCTGCTTGGAAGAAGGCTCTTGTTCATCCTCCATGGACCCTCCAGGGGCTGCAGTAGGGCCCACAGTACACATGTACAAAAAGAAGGGGGACAGAAACCTGCGGTGATCAAGCGGCATTGGGCAAACAAAGGCGCCGTGCCAGACACTCCAGGGAAGGGAGAGTGTTTAGGGACTCAGAGCTATAAATCGGCACGGTCAGATTAGGTGCTTACATTTATTTTTTTTCTCATCAGCACGGACACTGTTGCTGGTAATGGAGCTGCCGTGCAGTGGTAACTCATGCATGAGATTAGCAACAGAGGAAAGATGGGAGGGGTGGGTGAGGAGAGCCCGGGGTGGGGGGGACTAGGTGTGGCCACTCGCTTGTGGGCTTCAGCGGGGCCAGCGTTTTTAAGGTACAGGGGGAAAGGGGACTCTGGAGGTAGAGTCCAGCTTCCTCACTTTACTGGTGGGGAGCAAAGACCCGGGTGGATGAAAGGCCATACCTCAGGGCGCACGGCGAGCTGGTGGCAGAGCCGGGGCCGTGATTCAGAGCGGTTGACTTGCCTTTCCAGTGAGCCTTTCCTCTATGCATTCTCGCCTACAGAATGGTCAGCAGTGCAGGGAGGAGAGAGCACAGTGGACTCACAGCCAGATGGCAATTCCAGCATCGCCCAGCTCTGTCTCTCCTTCATCTTTTCCCATTCAAACCCTCTCTCCTCTCCTAATGAACTTGAGCTCTCTCCGTCCTTGTGGTAATTTCCACCAGCTGTCCCTTTGCAGGAGAGAGTGCGTGCGTGCATGTGTGTGTGTGTGTGTGTGCGCGCGCGCGCGCGTAAGTGTGTGCGCACAGAATCGGCGGGGGCCCCAGGTGTGCTGGCTGAGTGTGTCTCCCCAGGAGGCCCTAGACAGCCCTCAGAAGCCCCGCTTATCTCACACCTGTGCCCTGACTGGGAAAGTCTGTCTGGACAAATGGGACTCCGTTGTCAACTCACTCTGGGTGCTAGACGGAAACTGGGTGAGTCAAGGAGGGACGCCCGCTGCCTACTCTCTGCACCCATTCAGTTCCAGGCATTTCCCCCTCATTTACTCATATACCAGCGCTGGATCTGGAACTAAGGCCAGATGTGCTTTAGCGGAGGTTTTGGTCCCCTCCTGAGGGAGTCGCTGTTCCAGGGCCTCAGCAGGAGATCCTAACATCTTTTCTCTCCTTTCCTGCAGGCCTCAGTGTAGGCTGCTTTATTTAATCCTTCAAGTTGCTACCACTTACTTTGTCCCTCAGAAAACTTCTCAAGGGCTAAGCTCCTGCATGGAACAGTCTTCTGGGTACCACTTTTCCCTCCCCATCTTCACTGACTTCTCTCTCCTCCCTCAGCTTCTTTGGGGCTCTTCCAGTAGATGGGGAAGAAAACCAAACTTCACCCATGGGGCAGGGACTCACAGTGGGGTCCCCCGGGCAGACCCAGGAGTGATGCACGGCCTCCCTATTGGTTAGAACTCAGGGGCAGAGTCCCCACCTGCCTCTCTCCTCTCTCTGGGATGCACCCACCTAGACCCCTTCTTTTTGTTCACTTGACTGATTCCTACTCTGCCAGCTTCTAAGTCAGGTTTCGTTTTACTCCAGGGAGCCTCCCCTGAACCCTTAACCGGGAGGTTGCCCCCCTCCTGCCGTATGGCACCCTGTGCAGCCCTACAGCCCTCAGCACAGTGTCTCCTCTCCCCACCCACCTTTCTCACTAGATCACGCCCTTCTCAAGGCCTAGGCCGTAACTTGTCTTTTGGGGGGGTATTTTTCTGGTTCTTAATAGAAATTATAACTTAGAATCACTTGGAGATTTTTAAAAATACCTGTGCTTGGACCTTACCTTCAAATAATTAAATCAGAGTCTTCAGAATATTGGGTCCTGATATATTTTTGTTAAAAGCTCCTATATTCATTCAAGGTTGAGAACCATTATAGCAGATGCCTCACAAATGTTTGTTGAATGAATGACCACGCCTCTCCAGCATGTAGGGACGCAGAGGAGATGGGGCCGCACAACGGGGTCCCCCTAGTGCCCAGAAACTCCCCTGGATGGCTTATGCCCCTTTCATGTGGTCTCTGTACATAGAAGTCAATCAGTATCAGCCATTTTTGAAAAACCGTTTAAACTTGTTCTGGATATTATACATTGAACACAATAGAGTCCGTTTCTTCTATTTACAGAACTAGAGGGAAAAGATGTCTATGTAGAGAAAAAAAAGAGTAAACACTCGGCAGACATTTTATTCTAAGCAGTTACTAATGGCCGACTCTGTGCCTAATGTCCCGCGGGCCTGTGAGACACACACGCAGTGTAAAGGCATGGATTTTCAGTCTAGGTGTGGGAACCAAGCGGATGCACTAGGCAGAGTTTTGCAGATGCGTATTTTCTCTAGATGTTTTTAAGGACCACATTACCTGGTACAGATACTTAGAGAAGAAGACAGCGGACCATCAGGTGCTGATTATGCAGTGCGGAAGTAACGTACAAGGAGTGAGTGGAGGGAGAGGTCACCGTGGGCTGTGTCTCAGAGAAAACTCTGCAGAGGAGAGCGGCCGTGGGTTCAGGCTGGAAGGACGTGCCCACGCAGGGCTGGGTCGGGGAGAGGAAGCCCGTCCCGGCCAGAGGGCTAGCGTGCGCAGATTCAGAAACAGCATGTGCGTCCGGACATTTGTAAAGAGACAGGTGTGACTAGGACAGGAAGGGTTTGGGGGAAGGAACGTGAAATCCACATGTTTGGGGAGGGCGGGCCAGATTAGGAAGGACTTGGGGCCGGAGGGGAGACTGACACCGGGGATACTGAGTAAGGAGCGTCACGGGCGTGGGACCTGGGACCACGCGGTCATCGCGTGTGAGAGCCCATCGCGACAGCAGTGCGCGTGGCAGATGGGAGAGAGCACAGGCGGCAGCGCAGAGGCCCACAGGGATCCGGGTCACGTGGGTGCTGTGAGCATGACCTCATCGGGCTCCCACGCACGTGATGGGGGACGGCGGCAGTGGTGCACTGCGCGGCTCCTGAAGGGCCGGGAGCCTGGGCATCTCCAGGGCGGCTGCCCGCAACGCCGAAACGACGGCTTGGCTGGGTTTCTGTGCTGTTGCCCCATTTCCCGAGCCCTTAGCATCCTTTCCTCATGTAGCTGGAGGCAATTCGGCGCCCTGGGATTTAGACCTGGGGTACAGCCTCCCTTGGAAGGGGTAGCGGAGTGGGTGCCGTGGTGGGCGGGCTCAGTGCTATCTTATCACAGTGAATAGTCTTCTCAATGTTTGGAGTTTTCTGAGCTTCATGGGCCGAGAAATGCAAGCTCATGTGGTTGGCCACGACTGGGCCTCCCATCCTCTGTTTTGCTGTCGGGCACTGGGCAGCCTCCCGGCCTCGGGCCCCTCGGTCTCTCCGAGGATCTCTGAGGAGTGGAAGCCTGTATCCTGAGCACACCTGACTCAGCCCACGGTCCACGGTGGTCTCAGGTGGGAGTCCCCCTCTGAAGGCCTCCTCCTTTTTCATATGTAAGACTCGGGGAAAGATTTCTCCCCTTCCCGGAGCCTAGATTCTCAGCAGAGGGCCACTTACTTCCAGGGGTGCTGGATTTAAATGGGCTGGCAAGATGCTTCTTGAACCAGGTGACTTGTGTTCTCATTTGTAAAAAGGGGTGAACAGGGCCTTTTATTCAATCTTGTAAAGGCAAGTGATGACAGATGAATGTATCTGCTGTGTAGCAGCAGCTCTGTGAGGAAAGCTGTGATTAGCGTAGACATTTCTTTTCATCCCTGTGCAGCCCCAAGGGGCTTCTTGACTTTCCCAAGATGCTGGCTAGTCGTGGTCCTTGGGGTGAGCCCAGAGCCTCTGAGGTTCTGAGAGGCCCACCTCCTTCTCCATCAGCACAGACGGGTCTGAGACAGGCTGAGCAGTTCCTGCCATGCCTTTGTGTGGGTTTTTTATCCCTCGGAGGACTGGGATTGCTTCTTTATCCGGTGTCCCCTTAGGAGAAACAATACTAATAACCACTATTGCGGCCCAGCTCCCTTTTGGGATGTGCAGTTGTCAGTGTCCTGAGGGACAAAGCACACAGGATTCTGGTTTCCTTTCGCTCTGGGACTGGCTCTCCCAAGACCAGACTTCCACCTATGTCTCAGGGGAGCTGCGTGTCCTAAAAGCAGACATATTTGGGGGGCATAGATGCTTTCTGAATCTCTGAGATTCCTTTCATGCCCACATCATCCTCTCAGGACCACTGGTCAAAGACAGAGACCCAGGACCACCACCCCGTCCCCCGGAATTCGTGGCGGGGGGGGAGCTCCTCTCAGAGGTGCGTGTGGGAAGCAGACCTAGTTGGGGAAAGTGAGAAACAGGAGACGGGAAACTTGCCTTCTGTAGACACCCCAACCTCTGCAGCTTCCCAGCACGTGCTTTCAAAGAGAGACCTCTTGTGATCATAATTAATGTTGATGAGTGATTGGAAATACCTCTCTTTTTAGAAGGCTTGAGGGACAGTCAGGAATCCCACCGCAAATCGGGGAGCCTGTTTTCTGGGTGAACGGTAGAAATTGCTTCTTCGGTGGTGGAGAGAGACGCAGAGAGGGAGAGACAGTACAAGGCAAAGAGTAGTCTTATCCAAAAAACAAGCAAACCAAAGGAAGAGAGCTCCTCTAGGAATGATCGAGCCGGCGGGCCTCACAGAAGAGCCAGTTTTGCACGTTGCTGTGCTGTATGCTGGTGTAGAGTACACACACGCTACGGTGAAATGAAGTGCCTGACGTTTCATACCCCCGGCCACCCAGTCCATGCTGAAAGCATAAGCTCTGCCATGTCTAAGGTCTGCCCAGCCTTTGCTCCAAAGTCCACCTGATGAGGAGAGCGTGATTCCCAGCTACGTGATAACAAGCCGAGTCTCCGAACTCTCCATTCCTCTCCGGCCGGACCGCAGTGCAGTACACACTGGTTCTGCCTGCTTCCTCCTTGACTTGGAGCCAGGGCTGGGGACTTTGTGGGTGGAGATGGGGGAGGTGGAGAGGTAGAGCACGTATATCCATCCAAGGAAGCACACGGCTTGCCGGTGCTATAAATTTTAGGAAGTCAACCTCCATGGGCAGTGTGTGTGCCTGGAGTGGTGAAGGGTTCAGGAGCCGGGAGGAACCAGCCGGAGACTTAGATATTATCGACATCCACAGCACTCCTCCACATCCTGATTTGCTAACAAGCCGGGCCACAGAGAGAAGAAAAGTCACCTGTATACAGATCCCGTATTTGGCATAGTTTAGATAATTTTAAATGCAGCCGTCAGCCTTAAGCTCTGAAATGTGCCTCCAGCAAAAGATAAACACCGAGAAGAGAAGATTGCAGGGTCGGGCAGGGTGGGGGACTCCAGGGAAGGAGGAAGACATCATAATCTTTAATATTTTTAATCAGACTGTTTTTCCAAAACAGGAAACATTGTTGCAGGTACCCTTGCAGACTATAAATCTTCTGATTTTTGGTGTGTGCTATTCAATGCAAGCGTGATAGTTCCATTTCAGAGGCTCAGCAAGACTGAAAATCTCTGCTTGGCAGCCGCTGGGCCAGTGAAAGCATCAGGTGCTGTCGGAGGGTGGCTCAGCTGTAGACCTGGAAGTGTGAGGGGGCAGCCGACCCGGGGGTGGTGGGGGGGGGGGCGGAAGCCTCGGTCACAGCCTGGAGGCAGGGCGGTGCTGCAGGCCGAGGCCCCGAGGTGACCCACCCAAGAGGCTGTGCATCATCTAAAGCTGCGGTCCCCAGCCTTTTTGGAACCAGGGACTGGTTTTGTGGAAGACAATTTTTCCATGGGCAGGAGTGATGAACGCGATGGCAGAGATAGTTCAGGCGGTAAAGTGAGTGACGGGGGACAGCGGTTGAAGCTTCGCTGGCCTGCCAGCAGCTCACCTCCTGCCCTGCAGCCCGGGTCCTAACAGGCCACGCGCTGGTACCGGTCCGCAGTGGCCTGGGGGTTGGCGACTCCTGATCTAAAGTTCTGCACACCCCCAGGTGTCCCTGTTCTCAGGCTGCGATGGGTATTTCCACCATCAGACTCAGATCCCTGAGTTTAGACCTCTGTCTGTGACCTGAAACCTTACTGAGAGCCTTACCACAAAGGAGAAGACCCCGGGGCATGGCAGGGTCTAGAATTTGGTTAAAGGCTCTGTTCCCTGGGAGGAAATGGGCCCCCGAGGTAGGGAAGGCTGCTGAGAAAAACAGAGGCAGGGTCTCAAAACCCTTGCATAGATGCTCAGAGTCAGATGGAACTTGGCTTCAATTCAGGTTCAAACGGAAGCCTGAGCCCGGGGGCTAGGAGGGGAACCGGAAGCCAGCAGTGGGCTCAATGGGCCAGGGCGCTGATGCAATGCAGTTCCTTGCTGGTGGCTGGGCCTGGTCTGGGGGAGGCATGGCCGTCCAGGCAGCCCTCAGACACTCCTCAACATGGCACATCTTCCCCTCTTTGAATGGTGGAGACTTCCCTCACTCCCTGTCCTCGTCAGGCATGCCGAAGTCCAGGGCCACCACCGCTCCTTGCCTGGGGGGTTGGGGGCAGGGTAGATAGCAGGAGAAGTCAGAGGTCAAGTTCAGCTCCAAGGGAGACAGGACTGCCTGAGAAGGGAAAGCAGAGCTCCAAAGCAAACCTCAGTATCATGCATAATGTTAACTTGGGACCGAAGAACGGACACCTTGGACTGTGAGGAAGCTCCCGCCGGGGAAGGGTCAGCTGTGAACTGGGAAGAGTGCCTGGGGTTGGCTGTGTCGAGGCCGCCCATGACCCGGCGACAGCCCGCCTGGGGGAACGGTGGAGACAGACGTGCAGGTTTGCGTAATTCGATGAAGGACCACAGGAGATGTGTTTATAGGGTCCAGCGGAGGACAGAGAAGGAGAGCGTGTCCCGACATCCCTGGGGAGCTCCTTCCCCAAACTCGGCCGACCAAGGTCCCAGCCCTCCTTCCGGGCCCGTCATAAAAGCCACCCCCTCCATGAATCGGCCACCACCTGCCTTCCCTCTCATCCTCGCCTGCTCAGTCGGACTCACTCACTTTATTTGTATGATGCTTTTCGCGTTACCGTTTCCACTGCTTGTTCCTGTCGACACTGTAAGCAGCTTAAGGCAAGGGGCGGTGCCTTATGCCTTATTCACATTCCTCTTCACTTCTGCACCTGGCACCTTACCTGGAAGAGCCGAGCCAGGCGGCGTTTGCCGAACTGAATGCTGAGAGTTGTTACCGACCTCAGGCTCCCCCTTCCCAGGGCTGTCTTGACTGCGTTGTCAAATGCTAGAGCAACGGTTCTCAAAATTTTTTTCCCCAGATCACCTGGAGGGTGGTTATTAGAACACAGATCACTGGGCCCCGACCCTGAGTTTCTGATTCAGTAGGTTGGAGGGACCCGGGAATTTGCATTTTTAACAAGCTCCTACTGATACTGAGGATGCTAGTTCAGGAAAACCACTTGAGAACCACTGCCCCAGAGCTGGAGTGTGGTTTGTTTCAAGCATGTCTATTACTTGACCTCCCTGGAGAAGGTGCTTTTCCTCTTTGTGCATCTGGTCTGGCTGCACGGGAGAACACACACACATGCAGTTAAGTACCAGTACTACACCGTGCATCAGCCTCCAGCACAGAGCAGGGCGCAGACATCTGCCTGACCATCGGAGATGAGGCTGGATATCTGCATCCTGGACCTACGGAGGTCGAGGGCCACAGGCCCCTTGCACTCACCGGTAAGGCTGCCAAATAGGCAGGGGAGATTCTCCCACACCTTCTCTGCAGCTTCATCACCCAGGTTCTGAAACGGCCTGAGGCTCCCGAAGATACGTAGGAAATTATCTCATAGATTCATTCATATGCACATCACTGAAGGCCTAAACTCTGTGTCTATCTGTGTGATTGTTGAGAACAGGAAATAGGCCATATTTATTCTGGATATTCAGAACCTTAGCTGTTACGTGGTGCCTGCTTTTAAGAAGAAGGACTGTAGAAAAAAAGTATTACTAGGATGAGTGTGACACTTAGAAAGGAAAGGCTACTCACTAGATGAAAGCAGCAGCTCACTGCCACAAAGCCCTCGCCGCCCAATCTCATTTCCTTTCTATAACAAGCTACTTGGGAAATTTGGTAGACATCACTTTTTAAATTTAAGCACATGGCATTTCCAAGGGTCCTCATGGTGTTCCCAGGTGGTGGGTGGGTTTGGACTCCATAGTGTTCTGAGTAGCGGATCAGTGTCAACCTGGAAAGAGGCCTTCGTCTTTGACCCTGTCCTGTTTGACATTTTTACCAGCATTAGATGAAGAAACAGCAGGCACACAGATCACACTTTCACCTAATTCAAAGCCGGGATGGATAGTTAATAGTCAGCATGACAGAACTGAGTTTCAAAGGATCTTGACAAGCTCAGGAAGTGGGCCAGGTTTTGAAAAAAATGGAACACTTATCTCAAAGCAGTAAAAAGAAGGAAGGCTCAGTAGCAGAACTTTAAAAAACGTTTAGGAATTTTAGTTGCTAGAAAGCATAACGTGACATTAGTGCAATGTAACTTCCCCAGAAGTTGATATATGAGACCGTATTAATAGACCAATAGCACCCAGAACAAACTGCATTTGAAGCATTATAAGCAGTTAGGGATTCAGAGGCAAACGGAATCATAGCCAAGCAGGCTCGATGATGAATAGACTGTATAACGTGTCTCGTGATTCTTAGGTTGAGCTATGGAAGGAAGTGAGGGAGCTTAGCTTCACGCCTAGAGAGGAAAGGGCTGTAGGAAGACTCATTGATTGTCTTCAAATACTTTGAAATGTCTCATGTAAATTCCACTTATTTTGAATGGCCCCCAAAACCAAATGTAAGATCGATGGATGAAGTAATAGGGTAACAGATTTTGGCTTAATACAAAGATGGAGATCCTAGCATCCAGATTGTCTATATATATAGGTGAAATAATAATAACAGTGGTAATATCGATGATGCTGGTGATGATGATGAAGTGAGCAACAACTCCTGCAGGCTCATGAAACACGTCTTACTCCAAACACAGTGCTCGATTCCACTAGACCATCGGGATGGTGAGCTGACATCACTGGGAGCAGGCAGCCACTGGGTGAGCAGTGATGTCGCAGAGGAGCTTTGAGTATCAGGAGCTCGAACGAGATGACCTTAGGTTCTGGAAATATTGGAAATGTAGTGCCTTTTTTAAAGCTTGCACACAGAATTGTCAGCACAAGATATTTTTATTCTTCAAATATTGTATATTGTTTCCTCTGGATGTTTTCAAGTGTAAGGGAAATTGTGAAGGTGAGGGTGTTGGTTGTAAAATCTCCCCTTTGCCCCGCGTCTGAGTGAGGGGTTGCCTGTGAGCCAGAACCTATGGGTGTGCCTGCAGGTGATCACTGCACGGTGTATTGCTTATACACAACCAGCGTGTTGGTTGCTTGTGACCGAACGTGCACCAAGGTGGCCTGGGTTGGCCGGTGCACTCCAGTCCCACCTCCCTGCTGCGACGGAGTGTCTGTTGTTCAGTCGGCAAGTTGACACCATGGGGACGTACACATCCTAGAAAAGCATCCCACGTGTCTTTGCAGTTTCAATGTCATTATAATGCCCAGCACCTACTGTATTCAACGATTTGGGGTTGGTTAAAAGAAGATTAGGAAAGAACTAAAGAAAAATCTGTGTAGAACTGACCTTAAGAGATGTGAGAGATCAAATACAGAGAGGTTCAAGTTAAACATGCCCTCACCTTGTACCCCAGCAAGCCCAGGAGGAACAAAGACCCAGGTTCCCACACACACCTGCGTGTGAATATCTGTAACAGCTTTGTAACAATTTCCCCAAACTGGCAACAGCCCACATATCTTTCAATGGGTGAGCAGATTAAAAAACTCAGGTACTCCTCAGGATGGGATACTACACAGCAGTAAAAAATAAGGGACTTCTGATACACAGACCACCATGGCTGAACCTGGAATGCTTTATGCTAATCCAAAGAGGCCAGACCCAAAAGGCTAAAGACTGTATGATTCCATTCACATAACATTCTTGAAAGGGCAAAACTATAGTGGCAGGATACAGGCTGGCCTTGGGGGAGAAACTGACTACACAGGAGCGAACTATGTAGGTGATGGAAGTGTCCCATACCTTGATTATGGTGGTGGTTACATGACGGTATGTTCATTAAAACGTGTAGAACTATACACTAAGAATGTATTTACTCTAGTTAATTATAAATTTATAAATTATAGTATAATTTCCTCTAGTAAATTATACCTCACTTTAAAAAAGCAAACAACAACACAGTGGAGGCTGATGGGGACTGCACTAGTCTCAGAGGAGGTGGGATAAAAAGTGGGCTTTGAGTTGGTGAATTATGTTCAGCTGGGAAGAGGTAGGGACGATTGCCACGTGAATTCTGTGTTTCGTTTTCCTGCATTCTCTTTTCGCTGGTGTCTAGTTGCTGCCTTTCATCCTGCACCAAGCAGGTCCCTTCCCATCCCAGCAGTGGACGGCTCTCCCAGGGCCCTGCCAGTGGCACCGTTCCTCTCCAGAGGGTGGGCGGCCTGAGGCCTGAAGCTCCCTGCCTTCCCGCCGCACCCTGAGGGACTCAGAAGGTTCACCCCGAATTACGAAGGACCACTGGCCTCTGCCTGAGGAACAGGCGGGGGTCAGAAGAGGCTCTCACTATTTCAAAGTTTCCAGTACAATTTCTCCTCATCCTCTTCAAATAGAGTCGAGAAATGGCCAAGCCAGGCCTTTCAAGAACGGGGCTCTGGGCCCAGGTTTGCCTTGAGGTCTGTGAGTTCACCTCTCCGGCTTCAACTTTCCCATCTGGAAAAAGATTATCAAAAGACGACAAGGTGTGTGAGGGCCTTCCTGGCACCGTCCTTGTGTCCTCAGCACAAGCCTTGCTCCTGACACTAACTTTCTCCCGCATCCCTCCAAGTGGTGCCACCAGACACACACACCGGGATCCCTGGAAGGGTAGACGCTGCCCCAGGGGACTTGGCAGGGAGCACGTGGCACCAGAGGTCATCACCCACAGCGGCGGGGCACAGGGGAGCGTTGGAACCCTGGCTCTGCCCCGCAACTTGTGACCTCCGTTCTCACAGCTGAAAGTTGCAGATAATCGCCTGTACCCTGTTGAGTGCTTGCTGGGGACTAAACACTGAGGATTAGTGTGTTAGGTATTTAATTAGAGTATTTATTAGAGTATTTAATAAATAACAGCTGCTAACATGTGTCGTTATTTTTTAACAAATTAGGGATTTATTTTATTATATAATCGAAGAAAACAAACTTAGAATATCTCCAAACCTAATTTGATGACTCTATTGTCATCCGTTTTTTTCATCACCTTCTTTTTTTAAAAATTTTATTGGAGTCGAGTTGATTTACAATGTTGTGTTAGTTTCAGGTGTACAGAAAAGTGATCCAGTTATATATATATATATATACACATATTCATTCTTTTTCGAATCTTTTCTCAGATAGGTTATCACAGAATACTGAGCGGAGTTCCCTGTACTATGCAGTAGGTCCTTGCTTCTTATCTATTTTATATAGAGTAGTGTGTGTACGTTAATCCCAAGCTCCTAGGTTATCCCTCCCACCGCATTTCCCCTTTGGTAACCATAAGTTTGTTTTCGAAATCTGTGAGTCTATTCCTGTTTTGCAAGTAAGTTCATTTATATCATTTTTTTAAAAATTAGATTCCACATACAAGTGATAGCCTATGACATTTGTCTTTCTCTGTCTGACTTCACTTAGTATGATCATCTCTAGGTCCATCCACGTATAGTATGATTCTTATTATCGTTAACATCAAAGGTGTAACCGTCATTATCTGAAAAACAGTCCAACACACCAAGATGCCAGTTATCATCTACTGCAAATCTGACCCTTATAAATATTCTCCTCTCCGACCCTTCCTTTGATGCTGGGGGGCAGTCTGATCCCCAGACTCAGTCCCAAACCGACTTGGGCTCCGCATCCTAGAGGCTCAGGGCCGCACACTCAACGGGCAATGGCTCCGGGGGATCCAGGCCGGGAGGAGAGAGGATGGAGCCCGGAGGCTGCAGCTGCGGCAGATTCTGGCTTCCAGAGATTGATTTATCACCGGGTTGCTGATGAATGTGTGAGAAACACTGGTGATAAAACAGCACGAGCTGTAATTAAAGTAACAGCTCCTGTGCTTTAAACCCTGTTTACGTGGGGCTTGGCTTTCTAGGCAGTTTCTCGTCTCCCTCTTTAGGACAGAGTGTTTCTTCCGTCTGGAGACTTTGGTTAGAGCACTGCTGAGCGCGAGGAAGGCGCCAGGGACCAGGGACCCAGGGGGACAGAAGCTGGTTCTTGATTCCAGCCGGTCCTGCAGCCCTGGCCTGGTGTGGACGCCTCCTGAGAACAGGGACTTGCAAACACGCCGCAGAGCTGGAAACTTTGGGGAACCAAAGAACTGTGAATGTCAGGGAGGGACATTGTCTCTTCCAACAGCTGCAGTGACCAACGGGGGCGAGGGGGTGGGGCGGAGCGCGTCGTAAATCCATCACTAAATCCGCTCTTGCTGGCAGCCGGGCCCAAGCTGAGCGGCGTGTTTCTGGGGGGTAGATGCGGAGGCTTCACGCAGACTTCGCCCAAGTCTCTAACACCAGCCCCATCTCTGGGTTTCCTTCTCTCTTCCTGGCTCGCCCCCTCTTTCCTCTCTTTCCCTAACTGCCCCTCCCCTACTCTCAGTTTGGCCAAAGTCCTGCAGACTCAGACACTGTGACACCCCAAACAGGCACACAAATCTGGATGTCTTTTGACAGAATCCTGGGAACCAGCTGTGCCCTCTGAGAGGCCAAGATGTCCTTCTGGCAGCCAAGAACCACGTTCTGGCAAAGACTCGGGCAGAATTTCATCTATCAATGTCCAACCGGGGCTACCAGGGTCAAGGGTAGCCACAAGTCATGCTTTAAACATTGGTCAAATAATTTGCCTGCTTTTCCTAAAAATCTCAAGCCCCTGAACACGTCCTACTGGGTGGATACCTTCTTGGGCCAGGTCTCCAGCTGTCACGTTTATTTACCCATTGTTTCCACTACCTGGATTCAAGGATGAATGCTACTAAAACATAGGGGGAAATGACACATGTAGACACCCGTGTGCTGCACCAGGTCTGGCCAATCAGCACTCCTCCCCAATGGTAGATAAATCCCAAGAGTGTATATGACCGCAGAACGACTTATCTTTGGCCTCGGTGTATGGTATAGGCAATTAATGCCTGGTGACATCACCTTCCTAATTAGGCTCTGCTCGGCAGGTCAACGAGCTCGTGTCCCTTGAATACATCCCAGCTGGATGGCGAGGCTGAGCCGCTGGGGGATGAGCTGCAAACAGACGGCCCCGCAAATGGGTGGTGGGGCTGGATCACCACCTGGACTGTAGTTCCCGTGCACGGTTACTGCTCCCAGTGCAGCCCGCACTTGCTCTGTGTTCCAGACTGGATGAGGGAATGATGCACTGAAGCGGACTAGGATCCGAGGGGGCTCCAGCGGGCCGTGCACTGGGAATAACCCGCAGGAGCGGGAAGCCGTGACCGTGACGGAGGCGGTGCCCCCCCCGCCAGGAGAGAGCTGTGTCACCCGCGCGGCCGGCTTAGTGCAGCTTGTTCTGGTCACAGTCAGAATCCCTGGCGCCCGTGGGGTCCATTGTCCCCAGGTCCCGTGGCCTAGGACCTCGGGACCTGTGTGTTAATCCGAGGTTTCTTGGGTGCTGTGATTTCACAGAGCAGAGCACAAGCTCTGATGGAAAGTAGGTGAAGTATTGAATTCCACAGCCAACGCTGTCTTTCCTTTCTCAGAATTCCAAACCAGGCTATCGTTAGCGCAGACGGACAGGGAGAGGTACCCCCGTCGGAATGCACCAGAGCAACCCGCACAGCGTCTTTCTGCAGGTCTGTGTGTGAGGAGTCGTACCCAGGCTGGTAGAAAAGGCCTGTGGTGGTCCCCTGACCATTCCTGGTATCACAAAGCCCTTGTCTGTCCTCCAAAGACCCAGCAGGGTGGCCTGGTGGTTGCTAATAACCAACAGATGTCTGCCAAGCACTGGGGGTATCGGCCTTTGAGCCACCGTATCACCAGGCAGGGCTTTCAGGCAGGGCAGGATATGTGTCTATCAGGCTCCTGTAAGCTTTTTTTTTTTTTTTTTTTTGCGGTATGCGGGCCTCTCACTGTTGTGGCCTCTCCCGTTGTGGAGCACAGGCTCCGGACGCACAGGCCCAGCGGCCATGGCTCACGGGCCCAGCCGCTCCGCGGCACGTGGGATCCTCCCGGACCAGGGCACGAACCCGTGTCTCCTGCATCGGCAGGCGGATTCTCAACCACTGCGCCACCAGGGAAGCCCTCCTGTAAGCTTTTGCCCAAACTTTGGCACATTCAGCAGACGGACAGCCACAGGGGAGCAGGTGCGTGATGTCTTCCCCACAGATTCCAAAGATTCCTGACAGCCAAGGATTTTGCCCACGAAAGGAGCCCAGGGGAGAAAGCAAGGGAGAGAGGAGGGGAGGGAGAAGACAGAGAAGGAAGTGTGAACAAGAGAAGTGGGGGTATTTTCCGAGCTGATAGCCATGATTCATTAAGTGCTTCCTAAGGACCAGGCCTTGTGGGCGCAGAGTTGTATCTCATTTAATTATTAGAGCAAGCTTATTACAATGGGTGTTATTATTGTCTCCACTTTATAGCTGAGGAAACTTACATGCTGAAAACTTAAGCAACTGCCTTAGGACGTGTAAAAGTAGACACTGCGGGCTGGCATGAGGCTTAAGAAATTGTGAAGGTTTGGGAAAAGTGACAACGGAATCCTAATCTCAGTTCTTGGGAACCCACACTTCCCTGGAGCCGTGCAGGCCTGTGCTGGTTCTTCCCCAGGCTCCGCCACATGAGAACCACTCTTCTCTCTCTTTCCCTCTCTCTCTCTCTCTCTCTCTCTCTCTCTCTCTCAGATGTTGTGCAGCACAATTAGTTAGTGCTTATAATGTGCTTTCAACCAGGAAAGTGCCACTGAAATTCACAGCATTGCTAACCGGTTGGTGACTACATCTATAAATTCCCTCCTTTCCATGGAAATTAGGCGGCTGAGTATATCATGGCTCCAAATCACTGCAGTTGCTGATAGAGCAACAGGATCCAGTATAAAACTAATATATTTAGAAAGGAGACAGGTTATTTGAAAGCAAAATCATGAAGCAATGATTTCTTCTTTCCTTGTAGTTTATTTTCTCAGGGTTGGGGGTTTGTAGGATTATTCCTCTTGGACGCTGTGCTTTCACATCTCCTTCAGGGGAGACACAAGCATTGGCCGACTCTGCGGTTCATGTCACACGCAGACACACATGCACACAGACACCACACCCACTTACATGGACACACACACAGATACACACACACAAAGACATACCACATACACACCGCACACACAGACACCGCACACACATACATGGACAGACACACCACACACAAACACACACACTGGACACATACACCACACACACAGAGACATATGGACACACACACGTGTGTACGCACACACACACACCACACACACAAACACACCACACACACAAACAACCATGAACATGCACACACACACACACACACACACCACACACCATACACACACACAGAAACGCACATACCACACACAGATACACACACACCATACATGACTCTCAACCCAACGCTTAGGTTTCCTGCCTACGGGGAGTTTGAAGAACTGCTTTAGCAGATTGTGAATGATGAATGGGGAAATTTTTTTTAAAGATCTGTACTTACTGGTAAAGGAAAGATAGGGAAGCGAGAGGGCAAAGGAGGACACAGAGGAAGTAAGAGGAAGGAAAGGCACAGGGTGGGGATGGCGAGTAGGAGGGAAAAGCAGAGAGTCCCGGGGGGAGTGAGCTGTGATGGGAGAAGCCGAGCTCCTGACAGTCTTGCCCATGGCAGCCCCCTCCCCCCAGGACATGTAAACATTTCCCTTGTTCCCACTACAGGCATCCGGAGTCTGGCCTGCCCCCAGGAGGGCTCTGGACTCTATCAGCCCAGCCGCCCTGCCAGACAACCAAGGATCCCAGCTGCACTTGGAACTCCAGTGTAGACCAGTTCTGAACTGGCCACTCTGAAGTTTCCCCCAGGTGTTTTTGCATGTTTCTTTGAGGAGATACCTGCCCTGGCTGCAGGTCTCCTTATTCTCATCAACCTGAGATACCTCATTGTTGGACTGTCAGTGTTATTCAAACTGCAGGCTGCAACCCATTAGAGGTTGTTAAATATTTTAGTGGCTTCCACCTGTGATTTTTTTTAAAAACATGAAATAGAATTATTAAAGTGCATGTCATAACGTAAGGATATTTTATGAACATTTTATTTCAGTAGAGTGTGGGGTGTGTGTGTGTGTGTGTGTGTGTGTGCAGTGTTGTGATATAGGATGAGTTTGATATTTTAGGTCACTGTCAAGTGTTAAAAGCCACAGAGCAAGTGACCCAGCAGGCCTGTACCTCTGACTCTGAGCTGCTCCACAGGGCCACCTGGGTCTAGAAAACGTGGGCCAGGAACTCTTCCGATTACAAGCTCTCCTATGTCCCCTCTGTCTGGGGGATTAGATATTCAAGAAGATTCTAGCCTGTCCTCGACATCCAAGACTTAACATTCTGGAGTACGCTTGGGCAGCTGGGGATGAGCACAGTTGGGGAAAGGGATGAGATCAGGGGAGTCCAAACTGATCCAACAGGAAGGGTGTCTAACACAGGGACTTCCAGGTGCAGAGCTGACTCTGCTGGCCGGGCCCACTCCCCGTCTTGCCTGTCTGCTCAGTCCCGTCTGCTTGACTGGTGGACTCAGGAAACCCAGTGAGAGGTAACACCCCATATGACGATGCCAGCACTGGTTAGCTGGGTTGATTGACATCCCTGGGATCTGACTTTGTGCACAGGCCCACTGCAGATCACGTTAATGGTTGAGAAATTAAAACATTGCTCAGTGCCTAATAAATGCAGCATGTGTCTCCTATTAGCACATACCAGCTGCATCTCGGGGAACCAGGAAGCAGCAACGGTTTCTAAATTATTTATCGGTTCCCTTACCTCCACCCCAAAAGAGAGTTGGCTTAGGCATTTCTTTATTTCATGGACTGATATGCAGAGTAATTGCTTTGGGTTTTTGTGGGGTTTTGTTTTTCCTATGGATTTTCTTTTCCTGATTCAACATCAGGGGGGGGAAAAAGAGAGCAAATATCGTGTCAATGTCATTTGAATCATAATAGCTACAAATTCACTCCCCTGAATAAATAGAGAAGCTTATTTATCAAACACAGACAAGATGTCTGTTGTGTTGTTAACAGAGGAGAGAGATTTGAGTCGGCAGAAGTTTACATGATTCCAGAGCTCCCTTGGGAGTAGCAAGCACTCAGCTACTTCCCTGGCCTGGGACCTCGGGTGTTGGCAGCTGATTGGCCCCCCCAAACGTGGCTGTCAGGACCCGTCAGGGGGTGAACCTAGAGGCTGAGAAGGGCAGGTAGCTCAGGGCGTCCTGCCAGAACCTGAGGAGGGATGCAGTGCATGTCCTATTCAGCACCTGGTCCATTTAGGGCACAGAGGGAATGGGAAATGGATGAACTGCCTGCGTGAAAGGGCAAACAGAGAGTGTGAGGTCGTCTGTGGCTCTAGCCTTTTTATTCTATTTCATTTTCCGTCTTTCTCTGGGAAGGGCCAGCTGCTTTCTGTTGCAAACACAAGTTTCTGGTGCACCCTCACCACCTCTCCCCTCCCTCAGCAGCCCCTCTGGGTCCCACCATGATGCCGCCGTTATCTCCCCTCCGGGAGACCCCCCTGGAAGGAGCAGCAGATGTAAGAGCGATGGCTCTTACCTGTTGAGTAGCTACATCCAGGGCTCTTCTAAGTGCTTTACGGGTATTATCTCATCTAATGCTCACAGTAAACCGTGAGGCTATTTTATGACAAGTTTATCTCGATGAGAACACCAAATCCTAGGTCAACTGATGACTTGCCCAAGGTCATTCCCACAGCCACGTGTCCAGCTAGGATTTGAGCCCTACCTTCATGCACGCAGACAGACAGACAGACACCCGGACCGCGGACCGGGCGACCTGGTTTCCATCCCTAACAGCTGAGTCATCTTCGGTCAGTTGCCCGTATCTCTCTGGAACTCAGCTTCCGGTAGCAATGCACTATCACAGTGGGGAGAATTGGCTCCTGGGTTTAGACCCTTGCACCGCCACGACGTGACCTTGCGGGGGTTCCTTGACATTTGCTTACTCATCCATAAAGTGGAGGTGATGATTGTAATATCTCCCTGGTGGGGGCGGCCTTGGAGATTCGGTGGGTTACCACAGATGGGAGGGTTCAAGGCCAGCTCGGTGCGCGGTCGGCTCTCGGTACGTGTGCGTTATCGGTCTCAGCTTCCGTCTGTGTGTCCAGGAGATGCAGTGATCATAAAGGCCTACTTTAGTTTGGAAAGTCTATGAATCAGGTCTCTGTGTACACTTCCCTAAAGCTCTGTCGCTGTCCATGGTGTTACGCCAATGAGAACAAAATTAGAGGGCATGGCTACAGGCAGTATGAATGCCTGGCACGGCTGCATCTTTCGCACTGGCAGCGCCTGTTTGTGTCGACTCCTCTTTTCACATGAACATGTCCACCTCACATTATCCCTTTTGGTAGGGCGGCGATTACACTCCCATCTTAAAGAACTGCCCGGTGATTAGCCCAAGGTCAGAAAGTGAGTGGAAAGAGCAGAACCTCGGTCCACAAGCCCTGCTTCCAAGACAGTTCCCACTTGTCTGCAAGGCGAAGGGATTTGAGATTCTGAATCAAACCCCAAGCAAGGAGGCGCCTTAGAAAATGAGCTTTTTGTCTAACTGTATTAGGCATTTTCTATTCCAAAATAAAAGACTGGGCAAAGCATCCTGGCTGTATTTCACCAGCTCATCTTTTTCTAAACAGAAAAATTTACCACTTTTCCTTTTTCTGACTAGAGAGCAATTAATCTTGTCTCTTCTAGACCCTCAGACTGGCGCACGGTACAACTGTCATGAAAGCAGACGGTTCCCTGGGGGAAGAGAAAAGTGAAATATCCCAAAGCAGCAAGAAGGATTAGAGAGTTCAAAGCCTGGCCAGTGGGAGCCCATGAAGCTGCCTCTAGGGTCCCCCAGTTCTTCGAGGATGTCATCCGGGGGAGTCAGATCCGCTCCCCTGGGCGGCAGGCAGGGTGCGCAGGTCAGAGCAGAAAGGAACACCGGTGGGTCATTTGCATGCAGCAAGGCTGTACCAGGTCCTGAGGGACAGGGAAAGCTCAGAGACCTGTGAACTTGAAAGAGAAAGCAGAAGCCTTTCGTTGAGTGAGAAGCGGAAAAGCAATGTCTATCGACACTTGCATTTCCAAATTGCACAGCCTGTATATTCTAGACCATGGAACCCGTTTCTGAGCTGCACTGAGCTCCCTCAGGAAATCATAGCTCAGGGCTGACAGGGCACCTGGCATCCTCTGCAGCCAAGCATCATGCTGGGAACATAGCAAATGCTCAGCAAATTCCTGAAAAATCAGATTGGATTTTGTCCAGACTGAATCCAACTGAAATATTACCTGAGTGTCGTTAGCTCGTAAACAGCAATGTGGGGAGGGCAGTCATGACCCATGTAATCCAACAAGAATGACTCATCTCCAGGACAGTTCTGTGGTTCCTCTAAACGTATAGTGTTCTGTATCTATTGGCCTTCTCAGAGAAGTTTTCCCTTGGTTGATTCATTCACTCACTCAGCCAATCTTTATGAAGTTCATACAATATGCCCAGCACCATACTAGGAAATTCAAGGGGCTTAAGAGAGCCACAGTCTGTGCCCACACAGCTTTGATCACGTATGGGGAAAAGATCAATATTACACCATCGTTAAAGGAATTTTTTAATTGCTGTAGTTCCATAGCATAGTGAGAATTAGAAAGTGTTTGAAGAGTGTATAACCGGAAGCCCTACCCAAACCTGCCCCAGGGGACAGAGTGGAGGCGAGGGAAGAAGGCTTTGAGGACAGTACACTTAATATTAAGACTTGGGGAATGAGCGTGAGAATTGCAGGAAAGTCTGGGGGAGGGCAGGCTAAGGTGTGTGCCTTTCTTAAGGCCTTCTGACCCATCGTTGGTTGGCTGGTGTGGACACGTGCCCCTAAATCCACCCTGTCCTCAGGTCTTCAGGATGGCCTGGTTTTGTTCATGCCTCAAAGGAGGAGGAGGTGCTCCTGGGAGCTCTGTCTGCCAGGCCGGGGTGTGGGGCTTCACTAGACCTTCGGCTGCACACCCTGCTCGCTCAACAGTGGTGTCATCCTGGGAATGAGCTCTTTCCACCAACGCCTTGAAAGGGGCAGGATCAGAACCTGCTCAGCCAGGGGATTCACTGGGAACACAGGCATGGTGGCCAGTGCCGTGAGAATTCCAACTAGTTTCTTGAAACTAAGACATTTCAGTCAACGGGTGGCACTCACACCAGCGTCTCTCTCTCTCCCCTGGCTTCCCAGTCCGTCGGCTGTGTATTATAAATAACAATAAGCTGGCCCAGTCAGAGGCTGTAATCCAGTCTCTTCTTTCTGCTGACATCAATGGGATTCCCTCAAGTGACTTTCTGTATGGCTATTTAATAGGGAGACACATGGGGAAGCCAGCCTGCTTGTGTAGTCCTGTTGGGTGTGTCCCACTTATGTGGTCGTGGTGTCAGGCCCACCCCCTGGAAGGGCCCCGAGCATCATTCGCGGCCCCGGAGACTATTGCAAGAGGATTAGGGAGTACCAGGGACCCGGGGCATCAGCTTGGAGGTTTGAAAACAAAGGGAACATGATCCCACAAACAAACACAGTTGCCCTGTTTTCTGATTTAACTTGTTCAGAACCTAACGTTTATTGATTGTGTGTGTGTGTGTGTGTGTGTGTGTGTGTGTGTGTGTGTGTGTTGGTGAGTGGTTAATAAAGAAGGGGGAAGAACATTGAAGAATGCCATAATTACGAACTACAAGATAGCAAATGTTCGGTGCCAAAAGAAAGGCACAGTCATTTATCCAAACAATTTCAGCTCCACTTTCTTTAACTAGGAAGAAGGAAATAGGAGAAGATTGAAATTTTTATTTATTTTATTCGTCTGGTGATGAATATATACAACAGCCCTCTAAGGAAATATTTAACATACCCATTTGATAGAAACTGAGGCTAAGAAAGCACAGTTAATCAGTGGCAGGTATTTGATTCCGACCCATGTCTGTGTGACTCTAAATCCTGTATTAATTCCACTCTATGCCAGGGCTTTGGCCACCTCTCAATCCCTTCTCAAGCTTCTTGTATATCATAATGCTTAATGAATGTGCAAAATATCTGTTCCCACTGCAGACATGAAATAGATTTTGGTCCTGTAGAGAATGAGGGGCAGTCGTAATGCTAATAATGACAAAAGTCGCTAATATTTACATGGTGATTACTATTTTCTAAGCTTCCTTCTGAGCATTTTATACATATTAACTCACTCAGTGAAGTACCTGCATCTAGACAACTGGCTTCCAAACACATCACCATCGTGCCCTGAAACCTGATTATTTGGGGGTCGGGCCCAGGTGGCAGGCTAGAGAAGAAAGCAGGTTGTTAACCCGCTGCTGAGGCCAGGGCTGGGGCAGGCTGGGGTGCCTTGGGCTCAGGAGTTCCAGGCCCAAATCCCAAATTCCCCATGCTTTAGCCAGTTGCTCCAAGAATTTTCCTTAGGGGGTCCAGGAGCTGAATGTAGGGACCTGGATGGAGGAGGGAGGGGTTGTGAATCAGTGGGTGAGGGTGTGTTCACCAGACTCTCGATTTTCCCCCTATTCCCCACTAGGGGCTCAATTTTTCTCTGTAGCACCTGGGGATGCCACGGATAAAGATGTCCTTTTTCCTCTCGGCGAAGAGGCTGAGATGGGCAGGTTTTAAATCATATCAGAAGAAGTAGAGATTGGATATTATTGAGAATTTCCTGGCTGCAAGGGTTTTGAGAAGCTTGGAAGCATAACTGAGACAGGGGAGGAGAGGTGGGACCCTCACCCACCATGGCAGTGTGGTGGCAGTCAGCTCTCTCCCCTGTTCCTGTGTGGTGACTCACTGTGTTACACAGCAGAAATGAACACACCATTGTAAGGCAGTTACACTCCAACAAACGTGTTGAAAAGAAAAAATAAAAATAAAATAAAATAAAAAACCAGAACCACCGTCCATGCCTAACCACCAGGTGTAGCTACAATTTGCTCCATCATTCTCACCTCAGGGCATGAGGTGTCCTTCCCCCTGCTGTGGGCTGACCCTGCCTCTTTTACCACCTGCCCACCCCCCACCCGCCCGGAACTGTGGTCCATTTATCTCTTCCCTCTCTCTCCAGCATCTTTAACCTCGTCTTCCCTTTGACCAGTTTTTTTTGACCTACCTTTTTCAACCTGTCAAGTTTTTCTTCGAAACTAAGAAAAGCAATAAACCTTAAACACAGTCCTCTTCTAATAATTGCATCTCTCTCCTTCCATTATCATCCAGATTTCTTGAAAGGGTAGTTCACACCCCCACTGTTTTCACCTTATTACCTCATATGCACTTCTCAAGCAACTGTAATCTGACCTCTTACCCCCCCCACACACACACACATTTCACTCAAATTGCTCTCATTAAAGTCAGAAATAATGACCTCCTACATGACAAAATCTACAAAGCACTTCCAGGGTTTCTGTGACCTTCCCCTGAATGTACACACGTCTCACATCTTTGTTGGCGTTGATGCACCTCACCACCCCCTCCATGCGGCAACTCCTTCTCCTCAGCTTCTAGGATACCTGCTCTTCTTTTCCAAGTATAATCTTCAAGTGTTGGTTCCTTCTGGTTCTACCCCTAGCTCACTTATTTCTCGACATACTCTCCGTGCAATTTCATCTCTCGTCATGTTCTGAAGTCCCACTTGTATGCTAGTAATCCCCAAATCCCTGTCTCTGGTCCCTGAGTTCCATACCTACCTATCCAACTGTGTGCTGGACAGAGTCACCTGAACGCCTCCCCAGCACCATGTGCTTCCCGTTCTTTATATGCAACATGGAATCCATCACCTCCATGTCTCATCCCGTTTTCCTCTGAGCTCCCTCTTTTGACTTGTAGCATCTGCATCTGCCCAGTTGCCCAGCCAGGAACCTGGACTTTTCAATATCCATCTTGCTCCAGAGCTCCTCTTACAGTGTCCCCACTCCTGGAATCTATTTTAATGCCAACCCCCCTTTGGTCATTCCCAGTGCCGCTAACTTAGTTTAGCTTCTCGGTAGATCATCTCCGGCTACTGCAGTGGTCTCCTGTCTGCCCTCCGTACCCCACTTTGAGCATCCCCCATCCACCCAACAGATTGAACATATGCTGCTCCCAGGACAGTATCTCCAAAACGTTGAGCTGACTCTGTGAGTGTCCATATTCGACTGGACCAAGCTTACGCGTTTCCAAGTTACACAGAAAGATTTAATTGATGTGCCATCGGCACATTCTCTGCCTCAGGGCCTACCTTTTCTCTCCCTGTGACATGGGTATCGTGCTACTTGCAGTTACCCCAGCCTGTGATGATTCGGTGTTTCCTACCCTCTGCTCAGAGCGCCCCTCTGCCTACAGCATCCTGCGTCCTCTCTCCTCCACCATGTCTTTGGATCCATTAGCTCTTTAATCTGTCCTCTCCGTTGGCTGAGCACAGTCCTTTATAAACAAGGGAATAAATTAGTCAAGTCAAGCCCAATCTTACAAGTAGATAGGATGGGTGCCTACCCATGTGGTTCAAGTAATGAAGCTTAAGAAAGCTCATAACTAGTTATCTTTCATTGTTTAAAATTATTTCATTACCGGGTCATTCTTTTGATTGCCTTTGTTTTGTTTGTTTCTTTTGTGTTTGGAGAATCCTCTATAGATTTCTGTGGAAGGAGGTTAATCCCGTGAACCTTAATAGTTCCATGTATTATGGAAGGGGATCATGGCAGTTGGTTGAGAGTGAGGCTCTTAGTAAAATGGGACACAAGATGAAAAACTGCATCGAGGACGTGGAGGAGTGTTGACTTCACAGAGAGCGGAGAACACGTCAGTTCAACGTCCATATCACAGAACGAACGTGGTCCAATCATGTGGACCATGCCAGTAAGTTAGGAGCCGAATTAATGCCCAGGCCACAAAGAAAGAGAAAAGATAAAAAGATTTCTTGCATAATAAATAATCATCACCCATGGAGCCCTATGTTCATTTCCCTAAAAAACAAACTGTCAAAGAGAGATTGTTTAATGTGATCCTGTGAGACGGGCCAACATACCATCTGAGCTTTAGAAATAAAACATAAAGATAAGGCACTTAGTATCCGCTAGGTGGTTGAATGTAGAGTGAGCAAGAAATTATGTTACCATCAAAAGGCTGGGAAGAGAAGGAAGAGAGGCAGGAAGAGAAGGACACATTCAACAGACTTGTGTTGAGCATCTACCCAGAGAGTGTTGCTCCGCTGAAATTATGTTGGACCAGTGTGGTCATGAACCTGGCTATGGGTGTCCACCTGGCACATGGTAGGTACTCAGTATAAATACCCGTGGAGGGAGGGGATGGAGAAAGGAAGGAAGGAAGGAAGGAAGGAAGGAAAGAAGGAAGGAAGGAAGGAAGGGAGGGAGGGAGGAAGGAAGGAAGATAGGAAGGAAGGTAGGAAGGAGGGGGGAGGGAGGGAGGGATGAAACAGGTGCCCTCTTGTTAGTTGGTCTAGAATAGCTTAAAGCAAATGAATCTCTATTAAAAATTTACTGTCTAACTTTTCAGTCTGTGGTATGTTCTTGCCCGTGGCATGTTCTTTTAGAAAATTCATACTATGTCTATTCCCCATTAAGGTGAGGGAGCACTTTATCAGGCTAAGCTGTGGCCTATACATTAATTCAGCATGTTAAATCTGATGAGTTATTAAAACCAGACAGCAAGTGAGTGGTAGAGCTGGGGTTTAAAACCAGGTCCCAGGAGCACCCCAGCCAATCGTGTGCCTGAGTCCTGTAGCCGTGCTGGGGATCAGAGGATGCCTTCCTGCTTGTCTAGGACCCCTGGGTGGGCGGTCATCTGGCACACACCCAGAACGGGAGAAGAAAGGTGATTCCTTGCTCAGGGCTGGGGGAAGCCCAGTCTTTGTCTTCTAATCAGTCGCAGTTATTTACGGGGCCCAGAACAATGCGGGGAGGGCAAGCTTATAACTTTTGTATTCTGGGCCCGTTTTGTAAGACAGCTGCCCCAATTAAGGATTTATCAAGACAAGAAGAAAGAGAGGAAAGAGGTCTGGTGAGAACAGCCCTTTTATATTATGAGAGTCTAAGAGGGACTACAGTACTTTGAACAAATGCCACACTTCACCTGCGCCCACCACACCCAGCCTTCTCCAGCCCAGGCCAACACACAGGCAGAAGAGCTCTCAGATCTTCATCTCGGGGTCTAAATACTGCAGGCATTTGATCATTCTTTCTGTCTTCTGGCACCCCACCCCAACCCCCTTATCCCAGATGGGTTGTCTCTTTTTATAGTAATGGCTTTCCTATTCGGGCTCCTCTTGGAGATTTCAGAGATGGTTTGTTCTGGCCAATGAAACAGGTTTTAGTTGAAATTGGTCACCTCAACCACGTGAAACTCACAAACGCGTAAGCACGTAATGCGCCACCACCGTTTCAGTTCCACTGGGCTCTTTCCTGAGTGTCTGCTCGGCACTGTGCGTGTGTTGGGTGTGAGGGATGAGAGGCAGATTTCGGGCAGCTCCGGGCTTGTGGAGGTCACCAGTCACCAGGAACACTCACTAGTGCCTGCATACCGCCTTGCACAACCAGGAGCTTAGTAAAGGCTTATTGATTGGGTTGGCCAAAAAGTTCGTTTGGGTTTTCCGTAAGATCTTATGGAAAAACCCAAAGGAACTTTTTGGCCAACCACCATAATGATTCAATTACTCAGTTTTTCATAATTCATCCATATGACCATCACACTTGTTTTGAGCACCTGCTGTGTGCCTTCAATATAGAGATGGATTAGCAACAGTCTCCCTGTCCTTGAGAAGCATTTTAGAGCCTGGTGGAGGAGACAGACAATTGCAATGCAATGGAAAGTGCGTTCCAACAGAACTTCACCTAAGGAGCAAGATTTCCAGGCAGAGGGAAGAAACATGTATTCCAGGCAGACAGAACAGCATGTATAAAATGTGAGAAGGGTGGAAGAGAACAGGAGAGTTCCCGGAAGCTGTTAGATCTTAGGTGCGGGGCATCATAGGGTAAGTGGTGATGGAACGTTTGAGGAATCTGGAAAAGGAGATGGTGAGAAATGAGCCTGTGGCCAGTTAAGGCTTGAATTCCTTATTGTGGGCCCAGGAAGTCCTCAAACAGTGTGAAAAGTGGAATCAACAATATGGAAAGATGTAGTTCTGGAAATTAGTGGACCAAACAGAGGGCTGTTATATTAATGCAGGAAAGGGATGATGAAGAAATGAACTGGGCCTGGGGCCATAGCTATGGAAGGAAAGGAGTGATTTGGAAGGTAATTGGGAGGCAAAGGTGAGGGTCATGATAGGTGGTGTGTGTGTGTGTGTGGACAGGGCAGGGCCCAGAGGAGGGTAAACACACCTCAGGACAAAATTTAGGGGGTGCCGATACTCAGTAATAAAGATGAATCATATTTTGATGCAGTCTTTTAAGGCATAAAATTGAAGGCTCAATAAAAACCCGATGATTAACAACAGATGGAATTTTAAAATAGAGACCGATCATTATTACCAATTTTTCCTTTTGCCTCTGGCTCCAATATGGCTTGACATGGTAATGTACTGATTCTGGCTTTTTGTAAAATCTTAATAATTGGTTCATTACTTTTTTTTTTAGTATGATTTTGAGTTTTTTAAAATATTGCATTAAAATATTGTTTGTCTCGTTTACTATCTTTTAGGGGCACCCTCTTAAATTTTGCGCCAAGTCAGGTCCCTCATTCTCCTCACCCTAGTCCTGGCCCTGGAATAGGTCTGGGGTCAGAGAGGGCCAGGCGTCAGGGATGATTGTAAGGTGCTGTTGAGTAGGGTATGTTGATGCCCCACTATGGAGATTTTCTCCATGGAAGGACGGCACAGTCTGCTTCTAAAAGTGTCTTTCTTCCCAGATACCTTTCCTCTGCCCTCCAAGCTTGCCATTTTCTGCTAGGAGTTTTCACCAAGCGCAGACTTCACGCACACCCCGCCTACTGCCCTCCATTTGCGCAAACTGAGTTTGGGTCTCCCGTGATGAAACTTACATACAGCTTGTATACAACCTGCCTGAATGCTACACATAGCTTTGGAATAAGCCTGGAAATGGTTTCTAAGCTCCAGCAGTTTCTAAAATAGGGGTTTCAAACAAAGCAGTGCTATGAAAGGGATTCCTACAGAGCAGGTTGTGGGAAATAGCAGCGCACCTCTAAAATGGAAGACCTGGGGAAAGAGTCATAAAGGGCCACCGGCCAGTGCTGGGAAAGGGCAGCACGAGAGGGGAGCGTGCTCTGCCAGGGGGAGCAGTCAGCTCCGTCTCCAGCTCCTCGGGGCAGCGAAACTCATTTGTATCCATCCCCCGAAGCTCCTCTTCGCTTTATATCCTGGCTTGATGCAGATGTAATATATTCTGTCAGTGCAAAATTTGGCCTAAAATAAGACTGTGGCCTTTGGAAATCCAGGAGGGAATCGGGTGGGGGGATTTCCAAATTAATTGCAATGTGTAGCTGGAGTGCAGTGGGGACGGTGCGAGGAAGAGGGGAGGGTACGAGCTGAATCATTGTGTACAAGGCAATGCTTGGGTGGAGAAAATGACTGAATGGGCAGGAACTAGCATTAATATAGAGAATTTGATAATGAGGGAGGGTGGATGAAAATTTTAGTGGAGTTGCCTGATAGCTTCAACTTCCTTAGAGAAGTAGGAGAAAATACTGTTTTCTGAGAGCATGGGGTTGAGATGAATCATTAGCAGGATAGTAAAGGTTAAGACAAGGGGAGAGAGGATTGACCAAAGATCGTGCATGGATCTGGAGGGGTCCTTGCAGACCTTCTGCGCTTGGAGGCCACGGATGCACATGACTCCAATCTATGCAGTTGTGTGATTTTTTTTTTTTATCTCCGGGCAAAGGCTTGGAGAAGGCAAGCCCTGGGACTGATCCCAGGTTGGGAGTATGTAAGGCGGGTGACGGATGAGCACAGAAGAAGAGGTAGAAGTCCAGGCGTAGCCAGCATCAGGGGCGGTGACTGAAGGGACCAGCGATGCTGTGGGGAGAGACAAACCACGAAGACTCTCAAGCTTCCGGGTGTTTCCGTCACTTGCTGAAAGTACAGGTTGCGGCTGAAAGATCTGTGTGTTATAGGGCACTACCTCGGCAGGACCAGCCCTGGATCAGCGGAGGCAGCCACAGCGCCCGAGCTCTCTAGCAACCGGGGCCCCTTTTGCTCTGGAGGTGTCCCTACAATCACGATGACCTCTGTGTCATTACATTACCATCTCTTCTCTTGAACTGCAGCCACAAAGACCCCTCTTAGGCAGAAGAAGGCGTCTTACCTGCTTCTCCGGAGCACCGTTTAGGAACAGGCATCCCTGTACGGAAGACTTATTTCCTTAGTAGCACTGTTTGTTTCCCCCCACCCCCTACTCATGCTAAAGTTGCTAAAATGTGGAAGTCAATAACGCAGGCAGCATCCTCAGGTTGCTAATGAAGACATGCTGCTAATGGTTCTTACCACCGTGCTGAATACAGCTGTCAGAGCGTGAGGGAATCTGAGAAGGTGGTGTGCAATTAACCTGGTTAAAATTAGGCCAAGGAACCCAAGGTTAATGGCCCTGGGAATGGGAACATTAGTGGCCACTGCTGGTCAAGCCCCTTTTTGTCTTACTCATTAGAGATGCCTTTTATATTCTATGAGATCCTGGCCTTTGGCCCTGGGACCGAGGGTGATGGAGAGCTGCCACTCCCCCAGACGACGTGTGATGCATCCTGACAGCTTCCACCCAGATCCCAAACACGCCCGCCATCTTCTGAGCACTGCTGACGAGAGCTAAGACACAGACACACGCGTGATGCATATTCATGGACCAAAACCGCTCCAGGTTTTCATCCAACAGACTGACAAGAGTGTGACATCCCCTTGCTCTCACCTGTTTGGTGCTGGTGTTCCATTTCCTATACGCTCCTGGGTGAGCTGGAATATAGACTCTTTAACCACTCCGGGATGGGTCCTCGGTCATATTTGACGGTGACCGAGTTATTACCATGTGAATCTTCACGGCCTTTCACCCCGAAGTGACTGACAAAGAGGATGCTATTTCTGTCCACTCTCTATCTCTTTTTCCCCATTTCCTTGTACCCTGCGGAAGAGAAGTCTACCTTTGCTGGAGCTAATCTCCTGTGATAGGCTTTTGTGATGCAAATTTGGGACACTGGGTCGACAGAAACAGAGCTGGAGTAGGGGCGATGAGGCATAAACTTGGGGGAGAGAAGAAAAAAGCCCAGAGCCGGCAGAGGAGTGAAAACAGTCCAATTCAGGATGGGAGCGATTTGCTGGGGGAAGCTGAGCCCGGGGCTGGAAAAGAAAGACGTTTCAAGGGAGCTGTGTGGTGTGCATGAGAGAGAAAGCACAAGCAGGGGAAGGTAGATTTTTAAGAAGTCCGGTTGCTGTTATCAATCCATCTCTTTGGGCATTTTCGGAGAGGTACAAGTTAACACTGGTATCAGTTTTAATTCCGTGCAGTTGTTGGAGCGCTTCCTTCCCAGGGAAGACACCGGGGTTATCCAGATTATCCAGTCGTGTTTAAACTGGAGGTGGAAGGTCCAGGCTCAGACAGGGACAGTGACCTTGCTTCCCCCTCTTGACCTTAGAGTCAAAAACAAGGTTTTTGGTGCTCCCTGCACTAACAGATTTCAACAAAGCAGAGTGTGTTAAAAATTCCTGAGTACCAAGCTGCTCCCTGCTATCCACAGTAATATGTCTCTAGAAGGCTCTATGGTCACCCATCAGTTGCATACATTCTTATATAAGTCTTCTGTAAACTCTCAGGAGGAGATATTATCTTCCCATTTCATAAATGGGAAAACTGAGGTACAGGGCCCTAGAATGACACATTAGTCCGTGGTTAGGTTACAGGGTTCATAAGAAGCAGCTCAACTTAGGGTTTATGTTTGAATTTTTGTAAAAGGGAAGATGAACAACGAGGGAAAGATATTGAACGTGGAAACTGAGTTCTTAAATAGAGGCAGGATTTCAGTAAAAACCATGAGGCTCCTGGGTTCCAACGGGCCCAGCTCACTGGGGTGGTTCTCTTACCTGAGGTCACTCTGAGCTTTTTATCGAGAGTGAGGGGGACAGACAGAGGAGCAGAGATGCAGTGTTTCATCTCACATCTCGGCCTCAGATGGCTGGTGGTCCTCTACCTATGGGGCCCTTTCCCTTGGCTCCAACACAAGGGCGGTGAGGGAAGTGGAGTCTGTCCTCTGCCCTTGACAGTGAAGGGCTGGGTAGACAGGCAAGGCAGAGATGTCCACATTGTGCTGACAGCCTTGGCATTTCCTCCACAAACCTGCGAGATAATTCAAGCCATTAAATCATCCCAAATCACATGCAGTGACTGTCATTTTTCTGTGTGAACATCTCACTGGCCGAACACCAGCATCTCAATAGCCGCGGTGCCCTAATTTTCTTCGTCTAATTTTCTTCGTCGGAGACAACAAAACAGAAGGTAATGAGTAGAGGAGGAGGGACTGAGTCCCAGGGGCACGCTCTCTGGGGGAGTCTCTTGGGCTTAAATACATCTAAAGCAGATCCAAAGGAAAGTGGTGATTACAGGCTAATTTTCTGCCTGCATTATGTTGTGTCCTATCATCTACACAAACAGCAATTGCTTTATGCCAGAAATCTTTTGACTGAATTCCTCTTCTTCGTAAATTTTGTGTGAAAAAAAAGAAAAAAAAGACAGTGGCTGAAGGAAGATTTTTCAATTTAAAGGTGAGACTATGAGCATCCCAGTAAAAGACACAAGACTGGCACGGAGCCAGGAGATAAGCTTTTCCTGTTCAAATGCAAATGCTGGAGAAGGAGAAATGGTCCAATGGTCTGGTCCTGCAACTTTGCAGGATAGGGTCTGGGAAGACCACACCTTTAGCTTTAGGAGGGACACAGCTCTGCCTCCTGCAAGCACCCTGGTTTCCTGGCAAGAAAGCTGACAGTGGGTTGAGGTAGGGAGCATAGGTGAGGAAAGGCTGGTAAACTTAGCCAAGCCTGAGTCATTCCAGGTGGAAGTGAGGGGAACACACGAGACCCTCCTTTCCCTGCATCAATACTGCCCTTTCCCAGGGACAACGAAAGTCAGCTCAGCAGTGAGCTGCACTGAGACCCTCTCTCTCTGCCAGTCTGGGGCTCAGTCCTAAAGGCATCTATGATAGTTGTTCATTCATGCATCATCCGTTCTATGACCATTTCCTAAGCATCTTCTAAGTTGCAGACAGTGGGCCACGCCCAGGGAATTTAAAAACACAGTCATGAAAAGGAGGCTGTCAGCATAACAGTCAAACAGAAATAGAACACGGGCACTGGAATCAGAGAGATCTGAATGGAAATTTTCACCAATGCCTGTCTTGCCTGAGACAAATAACTTATGACTTCATACTCGTAAGTTGGGGCACAGGGAGGGGATTACTGATACCTGCTTCGGAGAGTCGTTGAAAGGATTCATAATGCATGTAAAGCAGTTATCACAGAGCCCATCACCAAATCAGTGCTCAGGACCCATGGGCTGTTCCACCCTCCTTCTGAACTCTCATTTGGTACCTGAACCTTGTTTTTTTCCCAGGGATGCTTCTGACTTACAACCTTCAGGGCATCTATTGCCCAGGCCAACATCACTTACTTGTGCCTGTTAAGATACAAGTCAACGATCCTCTTGACACAAGGAGGCTGGGAGGGGGGATAGAGACTGTGCCGGGTACAGTGGAGTAGGGGGGATTCGGGTTCCAAAGGAACAGAGGGCTACAGAGGGGCCCTTCTGTGCTGGGGACATGTTAGGCCTTGTGTATAGATTGTTCTGCAGGCTTGTGGGGTGGGGAGGGGGTAGGAATCCCTGCCCCATCCGACCTCAACCACTCCAGAATGTCTCCAGCGAGGTCAGGAGGACAAATAAGAAATGGGAACTTCCCAGAGCCCCAGAAGAGTGCTAAGCCTTAGTCTTTGATCACCAAGGCATGTCCAGTTCTGAGGACATATGGTAGGATCATTAATTCCTAAATGGAATAGAGATTTGTGCTGCAGTTGAGAATCAGCTGTAAATTAGTAGTTAATCAAGTTTTTGCAGACAGAGTTTGGAGACCAGGGAAGATCAGCTTACCCTCGAGCCATCCCCGGGGGGAACCGGGGACTTAATTTGAACTTATCTCCATGTGTCAAGCACCAGTGCCAAGGTGTGTATTTTACTTTTCTTGAACACGTTGACCCCAGGCTCCTGCAGTGCTCTTATTATCATGGAACCTTATAAATGACTAACGACCTCCAAGGTTGAATGCAGCTTCAAGGGCACGGTTGTTGAGGGAGAGAAGGAGGGTGTAGGTGTCTATTTCTAGGAGAGCCTCAGAACAGATTGTAATCCACATTTTGCCTATGATGAGTTGTGTGACCTTGGATGAATTACTTTATTTCTTTGAGCATGTCATACCCTCTAGAAAATGGGGTTTGTATCATCTGACAGGGTTGTGGTGAGGTTTAATTTAGATAACACTTTTTTTTTTTTTTTTTTTTTTTTTTTGCGGTACGCGGGCCTCTCACTGTTGTGGCCTCTCCCGTTGCGGAGCACAGGCTCCGGATGCGCAGGCGCAGCGGCCATGGCTCACGGGCTTAGTTGCCCCGGGGCATGTGGGATCTTCCCGGACCGGGGCACGAACCCACGTCCCCTGCATCGGCAGGCGGACTCTCAACCACTGCGCCACCAGGGAAGCCCTAGGTAACACATTTTAAATACCAAGCAGAGCAGTCGCCATTTACTGGAGGCACAGTTAATATTGGTTCCCCGCTACAGAAGGCAGGATGAAGGACGCTTGGCAAAGAAGTAGCGTCTGATGATGATGATGAAAATAATCAGAGCATCACTGTGGATGTTCAGAAAGGAGGACAAGCATGAGACTCCTTGGCCTCTAGAACATGGCGGTGAGTCAGCTGCGAGGAGTGGAAATGGGGATGGAGACGGCTTTGCTGATTCACGCCACCAGCAGGGCCCTGAAGTCCAATTCCAGGCAGAAGAGCCGTCCTCGGCACCCACGGCGACAGGCTGCACGAGGATATGGATTGCCCCGCGGGCTCACTCAACTCTGTCTTCTCCACCTCAGGGTCCCAGGGCCACGCACCAGCTCACCTCCTCTGCCAACAGTGAGATGCTCTCCGATGGGTCCCTTAGCTCCCTGACCTTCGCCACCCAGCTCTACCTCCGAGTAACCCTCTGAAACCTGCCAGAAATGGACCTCCTAGGTTGCATCTCACTGGCCAGGAATTGACGAGGGCTTAAAGGCACTGAGCCCCGCGCCATCCCTTCTTCCAGATCCACTGGAATCTGGAGGTGGTTTCCTAAGGCATCAGGTTCTCTCACTGTCAAGTTGAGCATCTCCAGTCACCCGTGGCTGACTGTCACCTCTTTGGCTTTCCTCTTTCCCTTTCTAACCACGTTCTTCTCCAGCGTCTCTTTCTCCCTCATCATCTCATTCAGCCTTTTGCTCACACTTGCCGTGTCAATGAGCCCTTTTCCTGCTGCCCATCTCAGAAAGCAGACAACTAGCAGGATGCCAGCCCTGGATGGGCCATAAATAATGCATAGTGCACTGAAACAGCTGGAGAGGCCCTCTGATTACAAAGAGATCTTTAGATAACAGAGTATCCTAGTTACTCTTCGTAATGCCACCAGTTCTTCATTCTGAGAGGCACCCACCTGCTTGTTCATCAATAGGGACCCCCAGTGAAGGGCGGTGTTTCTCCTGCTGTCGGATCCCAGCTCTACCACCAGGAAGGCCTGTCTGACATCCTCTCCTGATACCATTCCCTGGACCCCTGGGCACCTGCTGTAAGGGTGGACAGGCTAAATCAGTTCAAGCCTTATGTATCATTATTTTAAACTCTTGTTATGGGTTTGATGTCTTGGTGCTTGCTGAATTCTGGAAGAGATGAAGACCTCTAACTCTGCGCCCTGATGTATTTTAAATATAGCGCCTGATACGTTCCATATTCAGGACTAAGGGCTTGGTGAACACTGGACGCCCCCGTCTTTACAGGTTTACAGAAACCTGTAAAGTAGGTTATTATCATTTCCAGTTTCGGTTGAGGAAAGTACCACTCAGATAAGTCAACTGATTATTTCTAGGTCACCGAGCTAAAACATTATAAACCTAAGATTGAAATGGGGTATCTGTGACTTCATCTTCCATATTCATTTTTCTTTCTGCTGATTAGGAGTCAGGATGAGGAGATTCACATAGGGGAGTGTATCAGTCAGGGTAGCAGAAGACAGGGTTCCAGTTGGATCAAAGGAAGACAGGCTCAGGAAGAGGGGATGGACAGAATTTGTAGGCAGGTACAGGAAATCCCGCAGGAATGTTGAGGCTCCCAGTGATTCACAATCAAGGGTAGCTGTTACCACCTCTAGACCTAGAGGGAAAGGGAGCAGAGATGCTGTAATTGAAGCCAGGTGAGAGCTGGAGCCAAGGAAGAGGGTCTGCCTTCCAGGATCTGTGGCTTGGAAGGCTTGGCCACTGTCAAGACTCAGCCTGAAGCACAGAGGAGGAAACAGGAGAAAAGGGCCACCTTCTTAGGGAGGCATTTGCCGAACACAACTGGAAGCAGCCTGCGAAAAAGAAAGTGATGCATTGGTGGAATCCGCATCCCCCGACCCAGAGCGGAGCAGAGAAAGGTAGCAGATGGCCTGTCAGGGGCTGGACGGCGAAGCATCACCAGCACGGAGAGTGGGCAGCACATTTGACGACTTGTTCTTTATCATTTGACATATGCAGGAGTCGCTGTCTCCTGCCCCAGGCTCTTCCCCCGGGGTTGGATTTCCCATGAAGCTGATGAAATTGAAGCTTTGAGGTCTATTTCCATCGTGTCTCGCTGTACAATAGACTACTTAGAAACCTGATGGCTTAAAACAAAAATTTCTTATTTCCTATATTTCCGTGGGTTGGCCAGGTGGTTCTTTGGCTTCTCTGGGTGTCAGCCAGAGTCACTTGTGCAGCTGATTTCAGCTTCGTGTCAGCTGGGTCTGAAACATACAGGACGGCTCCCCTAGCATGTCTGGGGCCCTCACTTCTCCTGCATGCGGTCTCTTTCCACGAGATCTCTCATCGCTCAATACCCGAACCTCCTTACCCGGCAGCTGGCTTCCAGAAGAGCAAAAGCAGGAACCTGGGCCTCATGCTATTATTGGTCAAAAAATGTCACTGATTCAAGCGGAGGGAATACAGACTCTTCTTCAGGTAGGAAAGAGCAGCACGCACGTACAGGGCAGGAAGATCGTCGGGGCCTCTTTTCAGACAGTCCGGCACTGTCTGCCTTCTCTCTGCAGCAACTCACATTTCTCTTATATGGAAAATATATTCACCACTCCCAAGACGCCCAACCTTTCATCCACTGTGGCACCAAGTTCAAGTCCAGTATCTCATGATCTGTGATGGGTAGAGATGTTTGTGAGGCTCTGTGGGTTGGGCACCTCTCAAGCTAAAGAACCGTGATCTAAAATACAAGTTCCTCCATGTTCAACAGATGGTTGTGATATGATGACAATACAGGAACAGGATAATTGCAATAAACACTCCCGTTCAAAAAGGAGAGGAACAGGACACACCAGCAGTTACTGGTGCATAGCAACTCTAAAATCCAGAGAGGCGTTTGCTACCCATTCACCCTTCCTGGGGGCAAAGCATTTTCTTTGATTAGGGTCAAGTTCTGCCTCTGAGGGTTTCTGGATCCACTGCTTTTGGTTCTACCGTCTGGACTCCTGGCTTTGCCCTCCGACTCATTCTTCCTTTCTCACAAGACGTAGCCCAGGCTTGCTGCTGAATGACTGAAGCCTGCTTGCTTCGGGAACGTGGGCGCTTCACTACCTTTTTCACTTGGGGCTTCTCTAGTTCTTTATCCAAGCTGGCACTTCTCTCATCAGGACAAAGCTCTTTAAATATAACGTGTTATCTACCAATCTCGTGGGGTCTATTCCACGCACCGTGCCCCAGCGCACTCCTTCTGGGACTGAGCTCTTTCCACGTTGGGGACGCAACGCTGCTGTGGGAGAGCGTGGTTCTAGGAGTGCTTCTGTCTTGCTCAGGCTCTAGGGGGCATCGCCTTAAATCTTCCAGGGACTGCAGCAAAGGGTCTTCCAGTCACTGCCTTGATTTGCTCTTTTCTCTAAGGCCCTTCCTTTGAGACGCTTTGCCCCCCAGACACTATCCTGGGATCCCTGTATTTCCTCCAAATTCTGTCCGGACACAGGCCAGCTCTTCTTCGGCAGCACCTTAACGTACTCTGTGGGAAGGAGCCCATTGGCATTGGCAGCATTTTGCCTGGAACTGTCTTGGCCAAGTTTGCGAAGTACCCACTAACCTCCCTGCTCTTCTGGCCCCTACGAACGCCCCCCCTTCTAGCCTTTGCTGCCACGTCACCTCAGAGCCAAGCCACGTGTCTACCACAGCAGCACACCACTGGGTGCATTTAGTTGTCTCTTACCGCTTTAGTTATTTCTTACTGAACAGAAAACCTTCCCAAATCTTAATGGCTTTACAACCACCACCCCTTACTCACTCATGACTTGGCAATTAATCCAGAGCTCAGCAGGGTTAACTCACCTGCGCTTCCCGGGGCGACGGCGGGGTCATCCATGCGGCTGCGTTCGTCGACGCTCCTTTGGGATTGGAACATCTAAGGAGAGCTCAACCCACTATGTCTTGAGACAGTCTGTTCTATAGCGATAGGTAACAGAAACAGGGCCCTGGGGGAAGAAAATAGTCACCTAGTCAAATATATTTTGTAGGGCTTCCCTGGTGGCGCAGTGGTGGAGAGTCCTCCTGCCGATGCAGGGGACACGGGTTCCTGCCTCGGTCCGGGAGGATCCCACGTGCCGCGGAGCGGCTGGGCCCGTGAGCCGTGGCCGCTGCGCCTGCGCGTCCGGAGTCTGTGCTCCGCAACGGGAGAGGCCACAGCAGTGAGAGGCCCGCGTACCGCAAAAAAAAAAAAAAAAATCAGCCATGCTAGAGGACACATTGGATTATCTTTCATTTTTCTCTATAGAAAATATTATAAAATTATTATATGAAGAATTGATAAATGTATATATAGCTAAGAGTGTAGGAAAATATTACTGAAATGTATTGGAAGAGAGTTAATATCAATACATTATTTTTTCTAGATTTGCTGATTTTTATGGGTATTTTTTAGCTTTAAAATATTTACAACTTGCAATTTCTCATTTTAAATAAATACATCCATAGTTATTTTTTTTAATGTTAAATTTCTTTTCTTTTTTTAATTGAAGTATAGTTGCTGTACAATATCATGGAAGTTACAGGTGTACAATATAGTGATTCACAATTTTTAAAGATTGCCTCCATACTTACTTTTATATTTGTAATCTCATGTTCTTCTTTTTAAAGAGAACCTGAAAACTGTGTAAGATTCAGTTCCACCGAATCTGGGCCATGTCTGCACCTAGACCAGGGGCCATAAAAGACGTTCCCTAATCACATCTTGGAGCTGGTGCTGTCTCTCAGCATGCAGGAGCCATCCTCAGTGTAAAATGACTTATCTGGGTTGTCTTTCTGGGAAGATAGAGAATCACAGGATTCCAGAGCAAGATTAGACAAGATGAGCTATGAAAAAAGCAAAGAAGAAAGTTGCCTTACCTGGTGGCTGCCGAGGCAGAGGGGGGGAACATTGCCTTGTGACCATGGGACGCTTTCAGTCCTGAAGCTCCCTAAGATGTGGGAGCACAGGATAACAATACTGCTAATAATAGCACCAACAACATAGCTCAGCCCACTTATGTAGTTATTGTTTCAGGCATTGTTTTGAGCACTTCGTGTGCATTAACTCCTTGGGCCCTTAACAATGCTGTACGTCTCCGTGTCCCTTCTATTTGTAACCTGGGCAAGCAGGCAGAGAGAGGAGGGACCCACCCCTGCCCAGGGCACGCTGCCTCTGTGTGGTGGGGCTAGGGCTGCTTCTTTACCTACTTAACTACTTAACAATCTAGCAACATGCAGCTGGCTAAGCAGTTTTACAGAGAGCATCTCACTTGCAATCCTAATAGCCCTGAAAAGTTGGCAGGCCAGTTGCTGCTAATCTCATGTTATGGGTGATTAATTGAAATCTAAAACTGCAAAGTGACTTATTCATGATCAGGTAGCCAGTAAGCGGTGGTATTAGAACTGAAAGCAGACTCTTGTGTGCTTTTCATTATATCATGCTGTGGATTAATACATTTCGCCCAGAGTACTTTTCAGTTTCTATAACATCTTTATGTATGACGCTAACATAATAACATGTACTACTTTATAAAAAGGTATTATTATCCCAATGCTACTATAGAGAAACGAGTGAGTCAGAGAGATGGCACACGTACTGCACTGAGCCCTAGCTCCTTACTCCAAATTCACAGGCAGCACCCATTCCCTCACAAGTGGTGGTGCTTCCTGTCTGCCTGCCAAATCCTGAGCACAGCTCGGCCCTTCCGATGCTGGGGGAACAGAGGGTAGAACCAACGCCCCAGGACTTGGAAGTGCCTGGTGGGCCCAGGAAACTTTGAGAGGATTGATGTGGCTGGAGCATAGGGTGGATGGATGTCAAATTGAAAAACAATTAAGACCAGAGGGCTGAGGTTTTGAGTAGCATGATGTGAGCATTATTTTGCAGGGAGTGAGTATCGGGTACACACAGAAATCTGTACTAAACAGCGATGAATAAACGAAAGAAATCAAAGTGTGTTCTTTAGCTGCAAACTGCAGTCTAGGCTGAGAGTGACAAATGTATATAAGGGAAGGAGGAAAAACAACAAGAAAGCAACAACTTAAAAATATTAATGTAAGAATAGGTCAGTCTCTTAACAGAAAATTAATATTTATCTATTGAGTCTTAGGATCACAGAACTATAAATAAAAGGGTAATACAATAACCATAATATTTAAAATGCCCCAGGGAATCCATGGGAACACTGCTTACTAAATATTTTCTGTTTAAGGTTGACCTAGAAGGTGACCCAGGTTGTAGATTTGCCAGTGGCCATTGATAAGTTGGAGAATTCTCTTCGCCCCATAGTCCATTAGATTAATTTCCCTTAAACTCCTCAATGGGGGTGATGGTGATAATGATGATGGTGATGATGGAAGATGATGGTGATGATGATGTGATGCTGATGGTGACAGTGATGATGGTGATGATGATGATGGTGATGATGATGATGATGGTGATGGTGATGCTGGTGGTGATGGTGATGGTGATGGTGATGGTGATGATGGTGGTGATGTTGATGGTGGTGATGATGATGATGATGGTGATGATGATGGTGATGGTGATGATGTTGATGGTGGTGATGATGATGATGGTGATGATGATGGTGATGATGGTGATGGTGGTGATGTTGATGGTGGTGATGATGATGGTGATGATGATGATGATGATGGTGATGATGGTGATGGTGGTGATGATGATGATGGTGATGATGATGATGATGGTGATGGTGGTGATGTTGATGGTGGTGATGGTGATGGTGATGATGGTGGTGATGATGGTGATGATGGTGATGATGATGGTGATGATGAGATGATGATGATGGTGATGGTGATGCTGGTGGTGATGGTGATGGTGATGGTGATGGTGATGATGGTGGTGATGTTGATGGTGGTGATGATGATGATGATGATGGTGATGATGATGGTGATGGTGATGATGTTGATGGTGGTGATGATGATGATGGTGATGATGATGATGATGGTGGTGATGTTGATGGTGGTGATGATGATGATGGTGATGATGATGATGATGGTGATGGTGGTGATGTTGATGGTGGTGATGGTGATGATGGTGATGATGATGATGATGGTGGTGATGTTGATGGTGGTGATGATGATGATGGTGATGATGGTGATGATGATGGTGATGATGGTGATGGTGGTGATGGTGATGATGATGGTGATGATGGTGATGATGATGGTGATGATGAGATGATGATGATGATGATGGTGATGATGGTGATGGTGGCTTCCGTTGTTCATTGCTGGCTATGTTGTAGGTCATAGGCACTGCCCCTGATTCAAAAGTACTCTTCAAGTTAGGTACCAGTCCCCAACTTTACAGATGAGGCAGTGAGGCCCAGAAACATAAGTAGTTTCCCAAGGGGTAAACCAGAGCTAAAGTCAGGACATAAACCTCAGTACCTTTTCCCTGTGCTTTACCTCCCCCTTCCTTTGCCCAGAAACCAGTATTGGGATTCTATTTTCTACTCAGTCAAGGCTGAGCAACTGATTTTCATATTTATGGCTTCTACACTTGAGCCTAACCTACATATCCATCATAACTTTTTTCCCTGTAACCTCTTATTTCAACTTTATTCTCTTACACAGGTGTAAGCATTTCTCCTCAAACATCTTTTCTTCTTGTACCCCTGTGTCTGTCATTCAATAAGTTCTATTAATCCAATAAGTTGTATTAAGTACTTTTTCCAAGTACTTTTCTCAACATGTACACAGCTCTCTCTTTCTCAAATATGCTTCTCTCCGGCACTGTCAAGCCCCTATATGTCACTTAAGGTTTTGCTCTCATGTGCCAGGTGCATAGTAAATCTGAATAAAAATAATCACTACTATCATTACTGCTATTTACATCATTATTATCGATCATCCAATAAATATTTTAGTGCTGGCAACCTGGCCAATCTCTGTGAGGTGTTAGGAATACAATGACAAATAAGACACGATACTGACCTCAAGGAACCATGGTGAGGTGTGTGTGTGTGTTGGTGGGGGTGGAAGCCAGTGTGGTGACACACACAGTACAGCGTGTTGGAGTGGCTAATGGCACTGAGGAAGGATGGAGTCCATTTCGGAGTTATCAGAGAAAGCTTTCCAGAGGAGGTGCCTCCGAGCCTTATAAACACGTCAAAATTGCCAGAAAACACAGCTTCATGTTAGGATTAGGGGTTTTTTGAGTCACTGGACTTTAAGTGCTAAAACTGGGACAGTCCCAGACAACCCTGGCTAATATTTTTGAATGAATGAGTAAATCATGCAGAAGTCCGTGGGCAGAATAATCCCACACCCAGTGACCTCGCTCTGACATTTGCAAACCCAAATCTGCTGAGTCTTTGCAGCTGTCCCTGCAGGTCCCATCCAGTGATGCTCATTTGGGGTTTGCGTTGATGCCAGGGTTTTAATAACAAAAGATGGAGAAGAAGACGTAACAGTCACCAGAGGTGGGAGAGGACGGCTCTGAGAAATTTCTCTCTCCCCCTCCCAGGCCTGTACATTTCATTAAAATATGTATGACAACATTTCTCCTCATATTATTGTATTACACCAACCTTAATTGCATAATTCAACATTTTCAAGGGTATTTGGAGGAAATTTGGATGGTTCATTGACTGGTATTTGAAGGAAGCCGAGAATTAAATTAAAAAACACGAGGGGAAATTAGCAGTAAGAGACTGATCGAAGGGCTGACGTGGCCCGACTCTGAGCTCATCACGCACGCCGTCTGGGGTCTTCGGGTCTCTCAACCTCCACGTAGCCCCTCGTCCCCAGCCTGGTCACCGGCGCCAGGAGGACGGCGCAGCCAGAGGCTGCTGTGGGCCTCTCTCCCCCACGCGCCCTGCTGTTGTTTGTGTTGTGATTTCTGACACGCGTTCTGCAGATTGCATGTTTCGCCTGCTCCATTGAATGCATGCGGCTCTGAGCGGCGGAGGCCAAGGCCTGCTCCTCCTGATGGTGCGGTGGTGAGGCTCCCGGGCCCCTGCTCGGCCCTGCAGACTTTCCCCTCCCGCCACGCTCCCCTTGAACTTCCTCCTGCCCAGCAGAGGTTCCCCACATTCCCAATGGCCCTTCTCCCGGGCTGAGATCAGGCCCGCGGCCTGGGCCTGGAGCCAGAAGGAACCGGCCTGGAAAGAGGCTGAGCAGGAGGACCGGCTGCTCCAGGGCGGCACGCCCAGAGCCCATGGCAGACATTCCTGCCCCGAAGCCCTGTTCCCACCCTGGGAGCAGCCCTTCTCCAGGCTCAGCAAAAGCCTCAGGTTCAAGTTTGTCTCCTAGCTGCATTCCCAGACCACCTGCACATCAGCAGAATGTCTCATTACCAATACCCCCCCCACACACCCAGATGCTGCATCCCACTTCACTGGCGCCATGGCTTTGTCAGCAAAAGAGATCGCTGGAGGGTGGCAGAGGTGTTAGTTTATCGGAATGGATGACAAGCTTTTGAAAAGTGATGGTGAGAGATCTGAATGGTCTTCCAATCCCAGCGAGGGGCAAACGTGACATGTTTGGCTGGATCCAAAACTGAACTCCTTAGGGCTGAATGCAAGTTGGCATCTGTGGAGGCAAATGCTCAGAAGGAGACAGATGCCCCTTCCCCCCATCTGGACATTGGCTTGTCTGGCATAGCCCCCTCAAGAGGCCTGGGGACGCGGGGGCATTCTGGGGTCATTTCCTGCTCTGGGATTTAGAGTTCGTGGCTGAGAATAACCTAGGTGGTGGTCTTCACACCCCCTCACACCAAAGAATGATGCTTTCAAGGCCCTGCTGGCAGCCAGCAGGGGTACGGCCTCCATCTGAGGAAGGGGTGGCCTCCGGGAGGCCCTGAAGCTGTGCTCCTGTCCTGTCCCCCGCATCTCCGAGAACTCCTCCTTGTTCTGGCTCTAGGGCGCACTTGCATTCACCTTGAAGGGGCCCTACCTGGGACAGCGGCCAAGTCCCTTGCCTGCAGAGAAAGCAGGGAGCAAACGCCAGCAGGCCAGGGCCGCACAGCCAAGGCCAGGGGGTCAGGGGTGCCGCGGCCTGGGTCACACCCACACCCACACCCTGTGCCCGTCATCACTCACCTGGGGGGCAGGGGGTAGGTGCAGAAGCTCCCGGAAGCTGCGTGCCGAGGGGGTAAAGGTCAGCCAATCCCTTTTCGCTGGGGGGCGTCCTGACCCAGCATCTCCATCAGCTTATTTGGGAGCACTTAGTTTGTTCCAGTTCAGTGCTCCACTCAATAAAGCTGGTAGTGCCCGATGGGGATCCCAGCTTGGTGTGTGGCTCCAGGCCGGCTGGCCGCCCCTCCTGAGGGCCCGCAGCACCACCAGCCCACAGGCCCCCGCGAGCAACAACCAGGTGTCGTGAACATCGTAAGCAGGGACCATAGGAGTCACGGCCGCGACTCTGAATGGGCACGGAGGGGCCTTGAGAGGCCTCACCCCGGAGCACAGGCGCCCACACATCCCGGCCCACAGTCACCCCCATGGCCCTACCTCTGAGCCCCCCCGGACAGAGATGGGATTTGCTATTTCTGAATTCTCA